>NC_058404.1:15741779-16041779 GCF_002201575.2 Neomonachus schauinslandi
GGGGGGGGGGGGGGGGGGGGGGGGGGGGGGGGGGGACTGTGGGTAAGTACCTCTCCCCCAGGCCTGAGGTCTTCCACACGTCAAGTCAGAATAACGACACACCAGAGTTTTCTTTCTAGGCCCTCTCAAGATGCACTTTACAACACCTAGAATTATATCTAGAAAAGGAACCAAGAGGCTGGTCTTTAAAATGCCCGAATCTGGGCGCCTGGGTGGCTCAGTCGGTTAAGCGACTGCCTTCGGCTCAGGTCATGATCCTGGAGTCCCGGGATCGAGTCCCGCATCGGGCTCCCCGCTCCGCGGGGAGCCTGCTTCTCCCTCTGACCCTCCCCCCTCTCATGTGCTCTCTCCCTCTCATTCTGTCTCAAATAAATAAAATCTTTAAAATAAATAAATAAATAAATAAAATGCCCGATTCTGACGAAGCAGCCATCGTGACCCCCCCTCCCAGGACTATGAGGACAAGGAGCGCATATATAAAGCGTGTAGGCCAGCGCGCAGCACACCCGGGAGGCTCGTTGGCACGTTTTCCTTAGGCCGGAGCCCGGGGGAGCTCTGCCCCGCTCTGCCCCGCTCTGCCCCGGCCAGCGCTGCACCACAGCCCGCATGGGGAGCTCGCCCTCTTCCGAACCTTTCTGGCCTCTTGACTCGGCACTGTACTTACAGGCGGTCTTTTCTGGTAATTCCCCTGTCTCGCCCCGTTTTGCAACGCCTCGGAGCACAGAGCGGACCTGCTCCCCTACCCCTCAGCTCGCACCGTCGTCCTGGCCGCACGGAAGGCGCCCCACAACCCCTCTGTGCTCCCGGCGCCCGAACCCCACCGCGGGGGCAGCCCTGGCCCCTCTCCCAGCCCCGCACGCGGGAGCGCGCTCACGCGAGCCCCAGGCCGATGACCCGTTCACAAGGACCAGCAGCACCGGCGCCAACTGCACGCCAGCCACCGTGAAGCGCTTTGTGTCTGTTCGTGCATTTAATCCTCCCAGCACCCTGGGAGGGGGGGCCTTGTGCTCGTTTCCAATGAGGAACCGAGGCCCTGGGGGGGTAACTAGCCTGCCCGAGCCTGCACAGCCGCTGAATGGCTGGCCCTGTGTTCAAAGCCAGGCATCTAGTCCCAGAGCCTGTGCACCGAGCCTCTGACTGGGCTGCCTCGTAGGCCGGAGCTGAGAGATCTGATGGCAGAGAGCCCGGTGCTGGCTTCTCCTCTGCCAAAAGCTCCAGCTCGGCAGCACGATCACCGTCACGGAGTTTCCAGGCACAAAGAAAACCTGGGACTGCACTATAATACAGCAGAGGTTAGCAGCCCCCACAACGGACTGTAATTAAATCCTCCCAGGTAGGCTCTCAGAGGGGTCTGACACATCATCTTACCAAAGCAGTTCATCCTGGAGTTGAAGCAAACGTTGCCTTTTCTTTTCAGTATCTGAAATAATCTGAAGTAATAAAATAATTGGTTAAAGTAACGCCTTAAATGTCCGAGCACTGCTAGCCACCCCGTACCAGGTGTTAGAAATGGCGTGGAAAAGAGACTCCACTGTCCCCCGCATGGAACTGTGGTCTAAAGGGAAGACCGGCGCTGCACACAGACCTGACCTAACTACAACTCGTGAGGCGTGCTGCCAAGGGAAAGAACAGGGCACACTGAAGAATGGGAACAGCAGGGCATTTACTCCAGGACAACTCTGAAGAGGAAGCAGGGCCCAGGTCTTTACAACCCTGTGGGCAATCAAGTAAGGAGTTGGGATTTTAGGTAGGTACGCTAGGAAAATACTAAAGCAGGCGAGTGCCCTGATCCAATCCGTATTTTAAAAGAGTATTTCCACATAACAAATTATCTCAGCCATCACTTTTAGGGACTACCAGACTATTCCACGGCTGGACATTCAGACCGTTCCCTTGTAAGCAATGCAGGGTTGACCAGGAGGACAATAAAACTGAAGGAAAAAAACCCAGCAAAGGCGGCCTGTAATCACTGAAACAAAAATATATGTCTTTCACCTCCATTTCTATTATAAACGTGGAGGGGGAGCTGCTCTTCCATTCCTGGATTCCTGCAAGTGTGGAGCTCAGAGGTCATCTGGTCCACCCACACACCGATGGGGAAGTAAGGCCCGGCATTCACTGGCTCGTTCCTCCTCACATATCCCAGTGGTACAGTTTCCAAGAAGGTGGGAAAACATCAAAGTAGCAGAACCAGGACAAGAAATGAGGTCGCCTCGCCCTTAATGCAGTATTCTTCCTGGGCTGCCCCTTGAGACATGGGACAGTTCTTTATTCTAAAAGGTCTTACTCTTTGACAGCCACAAAAGCAATAAATATATATTACTTATATAGTTATTAGTTACTTAATAGCACGGAAGTGGTTATTTGGGGCTTGATTGGGATCCCCATCCCTTAGCATGCATTAATAGTACACAACCACAAGACCAACCAAATAAAAGCCTGACTAAGAAAAAACAACTTCGACAAAGCGAAGGTCCTGAAACCCAGCGTCAGGGTGTTACTTAGCCCTGCACGGGTCAGTGTTCTACGGGACTGTATGCTTCTAATAACACATGGCATTTACCTTTGTGTTCTTCCTTTTCAGAGTTTTTGACATCTGGACTTCTTTAAGCTGCACAAAAGAAAAAATAAATATTTGTGTGCATTTTCCAAAATTAAAATGTTTATTAACTCACAATATATTGCATTTAGTTGAAAAACAACCTGTGAAACACAAACAGTTCTAATGAGCCCTTTCCCACGTTGCCAGCAAAGGCAATCTTTTCTAAGATAACCATACGCTGCCTCAGGATAAGCAAACCAAATTTAGACCAACAAATTTATGTCAAGGAACTTACCATTTTGATGAGTTCTTCTTTCATATTAGAATGAAATTTTTTGATGGCTTCCTTACAAATTTTAGATTCTACTTTTTGTCTATAGCAAGAAAAAAAAGATCAAACTAGGTATCATATAAAGGATTTTGAAAGGTGTGTTTCATTTGCTTAGCACATCAACAAACCATGATTTGGCATACACCCATTTTGAATATCTAAGATGGCAGGGCTAGAGATATTTTTCAGGCTTAAAAAATATACTGGAGGGGCGCCTGGGTGGCTCAGTCGGTTAGGCGGCTGCCTTCTGCTCAGGTCCTGATCTCCTGGGATCCTGCGGTCCTGGGATCGAGTCCTGTCATCAGGCTCCCTGCTCAGTGGGGAGACTACTTTCTCTCCCTCTGTCCCCCAACTGGGCTCAAGCTCGCTCTCTCTCAAATAAAAAAATCTTAAAAAAAAAAAAAAAAAAATACTGGAGGGCGCCTGGGTGGCTCAGTTGGTTGAGTGGGTGCCTTCGGCTCGGGTCATGATTCTGGAGTCCTGGGATCGAGTCGAGTCCCACATCGGGCTCCCGGCTCAGCAGGGAGCCTACTTCTCCCTCTGACCCTCTCCCTGCTCATGCTGTTTCTCGCTCGCTCTCTAATAAATAAATAAATAAAATCTTAAAAAAAAAAATACTGGAAACAGCCTCAACAAAAGAGAAGGAACAGGAAATATTTCCCCTAAACCTTCAGGTATGTGGTCAGCTTCACTCCCTGCCACTGGCCATGTCCACAGGTGAAGGCAAGCGACGTAGAAAGGTGTACAGCCAGTCCCCGTCCTTTCCTGCCACCCGATCCAACGAGCAGCAGACTTCAGCCCCCCCGCCTGCCAACAGCTGCAGGATTACTTATGTAACACACCTGGACTAGCCAACAAGTATGGAGAAGCCAGCTGGACTGAAGCAGCCACAAGCCCAGTTCTTCAAAACCTTACAAAGCTGACCCTAACAAACTGGTTCCGGTCCCCATCATCAGAAGAGGGCCCAAGGCTCCCAGTCTGGCGCAATCAGGGCCGCATGGCAGACCCCTGGTGTGCAGTGGCGGCCGCCATCTTCCAGGACAGCAGCTAACCCCCTACTCAGCCTCGGCGCCCTAGGATACCTTTTAATCGAAAGGAATAAATATTTTGTAGAAGTGACAGGTAATTAGAAAATGGTTTCTTGGGGGGAAATCCATGAGCAAAAAAAGTCACTCAGGAGAAGGGGACCGAGCTAAGCATAACACAAGAGAAGGCCTGTACTTTCGAATACAGATCTTTGTAAAAGGTCTTATCAAAAAAGAGTGTTAAAAGGTATTTCTAGTGACATCAGCAAGATAGTGGAATAGGAAGCCCCAGGCCAGATTCCCTGCACAGGGAAGCCAACCTAACCACTATATTACATCCCAAAAGGCCTTGTCCGAATCCCAGAAACCAATTAAGAAGTTGCAGGCAAGTTCAAAGTCAGAAACAGTCCTACTGAAATAGGTAAGAAAAGCGGTTTCATATCAACTTGGACAGCCCATCTCCCAAGCCAGCACAGCTTGGTTCAATCAAGAAGCTCCGCACATGGTTTCTCCCTTGGGAAAGAAAGAGTGGAACGTGTGTCCAAGGTTCTGGCTTTTCAGGGGGCTGCCCCAGGAACTCCCTTCCACCGCGCCTGATCTGGAATGCTAACGGAAGCGGCATACGTGGGATGCCTGGTTGCCATTGGAGACAAGAGTTCAGCGACTGCTGTAGTAACAGAAGCTGCAATGCTACCCACAGGGGATCGGGACAAATAGCCCAGCTCGCACCTTCTCCCTTGGGAGGGAAAGAGAAGAGCAGAAGGTTATCCAACGTTTGGAATGGTTTCTGCGTCACCCGACGCAGACGCAATGGTGGGAACTGAAATAGTTTGGATGCCTTTGGTCAGAGAGATGAAAAAGGATGAAAAAGGAGTTCAGCAGCTTGTTGCAGCACGAGAGAACCCACAGTACCACAGAGAGACACCAGAGGGAGCTCTAGTCTTTAGAGATTACAAATCCCTAAAAAAGAAAGAAACAAACCTCTCTAGTTGGGGAATCACATGCACAAGCCCAAAGAAGATACATCCCCAGAAAAGGACTGAGGGACCACCCAGGCTGATTGGCAAAGGTCTTCCCCTGTACAAATCCAGTGTAAAGATGGGGAGGGGTGGCTGCTTTTTAAATGTACAAAACACAGCAAAAAATAACAAGGCACTAGAAGAAACAAGAAAACATAACTCATTCAAGTGGGGGAAAAATCCCCAGAAATAGACCCTAAATAAAGAAATGGAGACCTGTGAATTGGCTAACAAAGAAGTCAAAAATAATCATCTTAATGAAGCTCAATGTGTTACAAGAAAACACAGATGAATAACTAAAACTACATCAGGAAAATGATGCATGAACAAAAGGAAAATATCAACAAAGAACTTATAAAAAGAATCAAAATCTGGAGCTGAATAATACAATGACAATTGAAAAATTCACTAGATGGGTTCACAGCAGATTTGATCAAGCAGAGAAAAGAAACGGCAAACTCAAGAATGAGTCATTTGAAATTATCAAATTGGAAAAATAAAAAAAAGAATGAAGTGGAGAACAGTGTATGGGACTTATGGGAACCATTCGATACACCATTATGTGTGTTATGGGTATCCCCAAAGAGGAGGGAGAGAAGGAGCAAGGAACTTATTTGAAGAAATAATGGCCCCAAACTTCCCAAATCTGAGGATGGAAATGGACACCCAAATTCAGAAAGCTCAAAAGACCTCAGCTAAGAGGAACCCAGAGAGGCCCACCCTGACACACATTATATTCAAACTGTCCAAATTCAAAGGCAAAAATAGAAGGTAGCAAGAGAAAAGCAACTTGTCATATACAAGGGAACTCCCATAACATTGTCAGTCATTGTCATTCTCAGCAGAGACATTACAGGACAGAAGGGTGGGATGATCTATACAAAGCACTGAAAGAAAAAAAGTGCCATCCAAAAATACTATACCTGGCAGAATTATCCTTCCAAAATCAAGGAGAAATAAAGACTTTCCCAGATAAACAGAGGCTGGGTTCATCATTACCAGACCTGCCTTATAAGAATTACTAAAGGGAGTCCTTCAAGTTGAAACAAAAGGATACTAGACAATAACACAAAGACCTATGAAAATATAAAGGTCTCTGGTAAAGGCAAATATACAGATGAATACAGAACCCCATAATACTGTGATAGTGATGCATAAATCACTTTTCATACTGATACAGAATTTAAAAGATAAAAGCATAAAAAATAACTATGAAACTGTGTCAATGGTAACAATATACAAAGGTAAAATCTGTGACATCAATAACAAAGTGTTATCCCCATATGGTGGGGGAGGAAGACAAAGGAGTAGAGCCTTTGTAGGTGATTGAGGTCAAGTTAACATTTTAAAGCAGACTGCTATAAGATGATTTATGTCATCCCCATTGTAAGCACACATGCACACACAAAATCTATAGAAGCACAAAAGAATAGAGAATCAAGACATGCCACTACAAAAAAAAAAAAAAAAAATCAACGAAACACAAAGGAAGGTGACAAGAGACTTTTCGAAAAGAAGGACAAAATAACTATAAGACTTAGAGAAAACAATAGACTTCAGTATTAAGTCTGTCACTATCAGGAATTCCCCAATCAAAAGACATCAGAGTGGCTGATTGGATTTAAAAAAAAAGATCCAACTACATGCTGTCTACAAGAGACTCATTTTAGTTAGGTATAAGGAAATACACAGGCTGAATGTGAAAAAGATACTCCAGCAAATGGTAACCAAAAGAGAGCAATGGTGACCATACTTACATCAGACAAAACAGACTAATTCAAAAATAGTCACAAAAGAAGGATATTATGTAATGATAAAAGGGTCAATTCACCAGAAAGAAATAAAAGTTACATGTGCACCCAACACTGGAGCAATTCAACAATTCTGAATTAACAGGATTGAAGGGGAAAGCAGGCAGTAACACAGTAAGAGTAGATGATTTCAATACCTCACTTTCAGTAATACAGCAACCAGACAACAGCTCAATAAGGAAACAGGATTTGAACAAAACTATAAACCAACTGGATCTAATAAACCTACACAGAACATTCCACCCAGTAACAGAATCCACATTCTTCTGAAATGCACATGGAACATTCTCCAAGACAGATCCCACGTTAGGTGACAAAATAAGTCTTAACCAACTTAATACGACTGAAATCATACTGAGTATCTTTTCAGACCACAGTGGAACAAAACTAGAAATCAACAGCAAAAGGAAACCCAGAAAACTCACAAATACGTGGAAATTAAACAACACACTCTTCAACTACCAATTGTTCAAACAAGAAATAACAAGGGAAATTAGAAAATATCTTGGAACAAACAAAAACAAAATGTACCAACACTTATGGGATGCAGCAAAAGCAGTTCTAAGAGAGAATTTGATAGCAATAAATACCTACATTAAAAAAAAGAAGAAGAAATACTTCAAATCAACAACCTAACTTTACACCTCAAGGAACTAGAAAAAGATCAAACTCAACGATAGCATAATGAAGGAACAGTAAAGATTAGAGCAGAAATAAACGAAATGAGAAACAGGAAAAAATTAATGAACCTAAGGGTTTTTTGAAAAGATCAACAAAACTGACCAATCCTTAGACAAAGAAAAAAAGAGAGAAGACTCAAAAAATGAAACAACAGGCATTACAATTGATGCCACAGAGGTAAAAAGGCTCTTAAGAGACTGCTGTGAACAATTATAAGCCCACAAATTGGGTAACCTTGACGAAATGCAGAAATCCTAAGAACATAAAACCTGCCAAGACTGAATCAGGAAGAAATAAAAAATATGTTCAAACCTACAGTTCATAAAAGTAGACTGAATAACTGATCAAAAACCTCCCATTTAAGACCCAGTGAAACCGGATGGTTTCACTGGAGAATTCTACCAAATATTTCAAGAAGAATAAACAATCCCTCCCAAACTCTTCCAAGAAATTTAAGAGTGCCGGGAGTAGGGTGGTGGGGAAACATTTCCAAACTTATTTTATGAGGCTGGTATTACCCTTATCAAAATCAGACAAAGATACTACAAGAAAAGAAAACGAGAGACCAACATCCTTATTGATACAAAACTCCCCAACAAAATACTCAAAAAGGAAATTCAACAACACATTTAAATGATTATATATCACAAGAAAGTAGATTTCTGGAATGCAAGGATAGTTCAGCATACAAACTACAATCAGTGTAACACACAATAACAGAATGAAGGACAAAAGCCACATGATCATCTCAACTGATAAAGGAAAAAGCATTTGACAAAATCCAACACCATTTCATGATAAAAACTCTCAACAAACTATGAATAGAAGGAAATTACATCAATATAAAGGCCATACATGAAAAGCCTACAGCTAACATCATAATCAAAGGTGAAAAGTTAAAAGCTATTGCTCTCAGATCAGGAACAAAGTGGGGATGCCTCACTTGCCATTTCTATTCAACACAGTACTGGGAATACTAGCCAAAGCAATTAGGTAAGAAAAATAACTATACGGTATCCAAATTGGAAAGGAAGAAGTAAGTTACCTCTGTTACAGAGGACATGATTTTATATGTAGAAAATCCTGAAGATTCCACACACACACAAAAACTGTTAGAATAAACAAATTCAGCAAGATTGCAGGATACAAAAAGCACACAGAGAACAGTTGCATTTCTATATACTAACAATGAACAATCCAAAAAAGTAATTAAGAAAACAATCCCATTTACAATAGCATCAAAAAAAAAAAAAAAAAAAACTTAAAAATAAACTTAACCAAGGAGGAAAAAAAAACATTGAAAACAATAAAAAAATTGTTGAAAGAAATTGGGAGATACAAATAAAAGGAAAAACATCCCAAGTTCATGGACTGGAAGCCTTAATACTATTAAAATGTCCATACTACCTAAAGCAGTCTATAGATACAATGCAATAACTACCAAATTCCCAATAGCATTTTTTGCAGAAATAGAAAAAAAAAAATCCTAAACTTCATATGGAATATCAAAGGACACCAAATAGCTAAAACAATCTTGAGAAAGCAAACCAAGTACTTAACACTACTGAAATGTATACTTAAAAATGGTTAAGATGGTAAATTTTATGGTATATAAATGCACATTTAAAAATAAATAAAAAATAAGATAAATAAAATAAAAATTAAAAAATTTTAAATAAATTTTAAAAATAAAAAAATTCACAATTAAAAATATATCAGCTCTATCTAATAAAGGTATTTCTAATATAAATATGAAATCATGATTTTAAGATGTTAAAAACACATAAAAAATTAGGAAAACTGATTAGGTCTTTCTGCATATGGCTTACAATGATGATAAACTGGTAGACTATACCAACCAAAATGGTGGTGGTCTACATACGATAGCCAGACACAACTTTTTCAAATTCTAGTATCTTAAAAATTTGGTCAATTCCCTACAAATAACTAATTGAATCAGTTATAAAATAGCCTGTTTGTAATGTTTGCATTTCATGGCATACTTCCCTACTTATATATACATTGGTAAACTACTTACAATCTGTAAGTTTAACAAATTATTCAGGTGGTGAGTTCCAGATACGGCGTATTAAAAATAGCACACCCTTCGGGGCGCCTGGGTGGCTCAGTTGGTTAAGCGGCTGCCTTCGGCTCAGGTCATGATCCTGGGGTCCTGGGACGAGCCCTGCATCGGGCTCCCTGCTCCGCAGGAAGCCTGCTTCTCCCTCTCCCTCTGCCTGCCTCTCTGCCTACTTGTTCTCTCTCTCTCTGTCAAATAAATAAATAAAATCTTTAAAAAAAATAAAATAAAAATAGCACACCCTTCAATAGTTAATTTGATTTTGAAAGAACAAAACTTTTCATGTGGTTGAGAATACTTTAAGAAAATAAAACAAGACCAGAGATGCTACCAGAATCATGGGGTATGACAAAAACACAAGGGTATAATTTTAAGTCTATGGAGTGCCTGGCTGGCTCAGTCGCTAGTGCATGCAACTCTTCATCTCAGGGTCATGAGTTCAAGTCCCACATTGGGCATGGAGCCTATTAAAAAAAAAAAAAAGGCTAACAAAAATACTATACCTCTTCTAAATCATTTCTTATATCAAGAACACTATGCTAAAAGGCAAGATACTGCCATTTTGTGCAAACGTCAGAAATCTAAGTCTTTTCTTCCTTTTGAAGAGATTTATGAATGGGAAAAGGGTAACACAGTCAAGAGATGGTCTATAGGAAGAGACCTTCTGTACCAATTTTAATAGCAAACTGGCTTTAGAACATACAGTACCAAAAAAAAAAAAACCCCAAACAAAAACATAGAGTACAGAAGAACAGACAATTCCCACAAAGATGATGATGAGGTAGCATGACAGGTGAGAAGGGCAGGGGCTGTGGCCCGGGATAGGAAAGGACAGGTCAAGGTTGGCCTCTGCTTCTTCCCCAGCATGATTCTCACAGCTGTGCCTGCCTCACAGCTGCAGCCACTTAGACCTCTGTCCCTGTGACTGTAAGAGTAAAACCTGGGCTGTGCTTGAGGGTCTAGAGAGAAACATGAAGACTACCTTTGGGAGCTTTCTCCTCCGCCTTCCCCTGCCAAACCCCCGGAGCTGGAGAACAATAATCTAAGGAGTGTAGCAGCTCTTAACGCTACTTATCTCTAGAGGGTTAAGGTTAAGTCCTGACCTGACAGGTTACTTTGTGGGATAAGTGACTGAGGCTTCCCACCCTAGGCCTTATCCGCTCCCATCCCTCGTACTCCTGGGAACGGATGTGAATCAAGGCTTGATCTTCCCTTATATACACTGTCTGTCTGACAAAGAAGCTGACAGACGGGGGTGAATGAGCTCATAGGTTGGAGTAACAACACACTGGAGGAACACAACTATATCAAAGAGAAAGCAAACTATTAGATCAGAAATTCTAAGAGAAGCAGGTATTTCATAATAGATGACCCAGTATTTTGAAATAAACCTAATAAATATTCTAAAGAGGACAGTAGCAACAGAAAACATGACATAAAAGGAACCAAATAGAAATATTAGACAAAAAGTCATACGGCTACATACAGAACTCAGGAGATGGGATAAATGGCACAATGGATATATCAGAGAAATAAGTTAGCAAACTTCTAGTTTCTAGACTGAGGAAATCTAGAAAAACAGCAGAGGACAAGGATATAACATTAGAACAAAAATATTTTTAATTTTGGAATTAAAAAACCACCTTAGACTGGAAAAGTCAGACCCAATATAGTGAAATTAAAGGATATCATAGACAAAATATTCTAAAAGCTTAGAGAGAAAGAGCAGATCACATATAAATAAGACTTCGACAGACACCAAATTTTCCAAATCAACACTAGATGCAAAAGAAGACAAAGGAACAGTGATTCCTAAGTATTTAAGGAAATGATTTAGAACCTAGAATACTATATCCAGCTAAACTGTTATTCAAATTCAATGTCATGACCAAAATAATCCAAAGGATTTAGAAATTTTACAACATAAAGAGCCACATTCAACAGTGTTGGGATGAAACAAATAAGAAAAGATACATTACCAGAGACTGTTGTAAGAAATGTATGAAATAAAGGTGATCAGATAAATACCTTAATAAGTGTTGTTGCTGTCTAAAAAAGAGAAAAAATTTATTTTACCCCAGAATTAAAAATCTCTGGGGTAGGGGTAAAGAGAGAGGGGACCAAGAGTTAAGAGAGCTTATTAATGGAGAGTTAAAAATTCTATTTTTTAACGAAGTTATAATTAAAAACACCAAAGTAGAACAAAAGAGATCTAAAGAAGTAAAAACAATGTATCAACACGTTCTTCCAAATATATTGGTAATTATAATAAATGTAAATGGACTGAGGTCAACAAAGATGGACATACTGGATTCAAATTTTACTATTTCTTTTAAGATTTCATTTATTTATTTGAGAGAGAGAAAGAGAGTGAGAGCACGAGGGGCAGAGGGAGAGGAAGAAGTAGACTCTCCACTGAGTAGAGAGCCCAATGCAGGGCTTGATGCCAGGCCCTGGGGATCATGACCTGAGCCGAAGGCAGACGCTCAACCAACTGAGCCACCCAGGAGCCGCTAAATTTTACTATTTCTTATAAAAAAATTTTTAAGGTCAAAGGCTGGAAATAAAAGGAAGTAAAAAGAATGTAAGTTCTAGCAAATGCTAGCAAAAGAAATCTAGTGACACAATACTAGCATCAGATGAAACAGATTTTAAGACCAAAAGAAGCATTTTTAGGAATGGAGAGGGTACTACAGAAGGATAAAATGTTCAGTCTACAAGACAGAGCAATTTTATTTATTTATTTATTTAATTTTTAAAGATTTTATTTGACAGAGAGAGACATAGCGAGAGAGGGAACACAAGCACGAGGAGTGGGAGAGGGAGAAGCAGGCTTCCCGCGGAGCAGAGAGCCTGATGTGGGGCTCGATCCCAGGACCCTGGGACCATGACCTGAGCCAAAGGCAGACGCTTAACGACTGAGCCACCCAGGAGCCCCGACAGAGCAATTTTAAACATGATGTACTAACAGAATAGTCTCTAAATATATACAGCATAAATTGATAAGAGAATCAGGAAAAATAATACTGATTCTACAGAGATCCAATAATTAGATTCCCTACAGATTATGTGCTAGGCCATAAAGAAATTTTTAAAAATTACAAAAAATATCACGAGTCTATCAAATTTGATCAGGACATATGTAAGACACAAGGTTAATACAAAAATATAAATTAAAAAGTCACATATTTGGACATACCAAAACATACTACTAAATAATTCACAGGATTAAAGAAAAAATTATAATGGAAATGTAAAAATAGGTAAACTAAATGATGAAAATACACCAAGAGCCATGGGATGAGCAAAAGTGGTGCTTCAAGGAAAATTCATTGGGTGCATATATCACAACATCAGAAGACTTACTTATACTCTAGGATGGTTTTCTCAAATGCAGACAAAACGACATCTAACTCTGCGATGTCACTGGCTTTCTTTCCTTTCAGACACCAAATATGTACAGAGTCGGAAATATCTAGAATATTACGAGAAGTCCATTTAATATACTGATTATATTTTGGCTCTAGGCCCAGGGTTCTGAAAGCCTACAACAAAAACTGCCCCACCAAATTGCCAAAAATAGCTATGGTTGAAGAGGCACATGGGAGGAGACAGGACTCACTTCTCCCCAGGCCAGGCCAATCTCACAAATCCCCGTCTATATGCTCACTAACTGCCATCTCCTCGGTTCTCCCGTTTCTACCAACACAGCCTGAAGTACCACTGACTCACAACTACCAGCTCTACCTTTACTGCGTAGTCTGCTGCTACCCAACACTACTTACTGGTCACGAGCTCTTCTTTGTTATAGTTTCTTAATTTTAATCTACCTAATAGGCCACATAGAGATTCCCCACTGTGCTGATTTAGTCTCAGTAATGTGGATGAAAGGTCAAGCATTCAGTAAGAGGGGGTTGCAGAATACCTAATGATAAGGATAGGATCCTATTCGGGGTGAGCAGTGTCAGTAAAAGGATAGAAGAGTATATACCAAAAAGCAGGGTGGCTCTTTTTTGGGTGATGGGATTCGTAGGTGATTTTATCTTCCTTTCTATACTTTCCAAATGTTTCTAAACATATATGACTTATCTTTTGAAAGATTAAAAGATTATCTTAAAATAATTAAAATATATTCCTTAAAAGGAAATGAAAGAGGAAGGAGAGAGAGAAAATGCTTTATTTTCCTCCCATTTTTCAATAAACTTTTATTTGTATCAATAAAAATGCAGAACAATGTGGATGAATCTCAAAAAAGTTATGCCAAGTGGGGAAAAAAAAAGCCTATTCAAGGTAAAACTATGTGATGTGTTCAACACTGTGTTTCAACATTGTGTGATGAAAAATTAAGGTGATAAAGCAGGTATAACAATAAAATCTGGGAGTATAAATATATATTGTAAGATTCACCTTCGTTGTAGGTTGAAAATTTTCATGACATATGTTGTAAAAATCAGTTACGACAAAATCATAAATTTTTAGCTTTCCAAAGTAGCAATTTTATATACTTACAATTTACTACTTTAACAACAACAAAGTTTTTAAAATAAAATTCTTGAATGCTTGACAAAGTATAAAACACTATTTTGTACCTGAGTCTATGGCTTCACTTCCTGATTTCTTCCTTTTGCCACAAAACACCTTTCTCTGAGTTTTCTACAAAAAAAAACAAAACAAAAAACAAAAGCAAAGATGTTTATTTAGGAAAAGTTCATTCTCTTAAAACATGTAAGTTATCTGATCATGGTATTTCAAACACTCTCAATTCTGGCTGTTACTCTCATTTAGTTCTAAATTATTATGTATACTATCTAAATTAATATAAAGAGACATTGAAAAATTAAATGGTTTCAAAAAGTAAATAAAACTTTTAGTTGGCTTTTAACAATGGTTACCTTGGGGGCGCCTGGGTGGCTCAGTCAGTTAGGCGTCTGCCTTCGGCTCAGGTCGTGATCCTGGGGTCCTGGGATCAAGCCCTGCGTGGGGCTTCCCCGCTTAGTAGGGAACCTGCTTCTCCCTCTCCCTCTGCCCCTCTCCCAGGCTCGTGCACTGGCTCTCTCGCTCTCTCTCGCTTGCTTTGCACTCTCTCTCAAATAAATAAAATCTTTAAAAATTAAAAAAAACAAACAAACAATGGTTGCCTTGGAGGAAGTTCAACTTTTATTACTTAAGGTAATAACCTGTGGAGTCAGGCTGCCCTCTGCTCCAAGCTAGGATGAAGGAAGAGCTTCTGAACGAGCTCTGGGGCCACACCCGACCATCAGATGGGGCTGGGGAGGAGGCTCCTTTACTTAGGTGTAGGACCCCAGGGACCCGCGGCAGGGAAGCTCAGAAGGGGAGCCCTAGGAATGCCCGCTCCCCTCCGCACCCACACTGGGTGACGACTCCGCCCGCAGCGCGGGACTCCTACTCTGCAGAGGCGCTGGGAACAGGCTGCTCAGAAATGAGCACCGGGAGTCCAGGTGGGGGTGCCCTGAAGGTCCTGAGTCCTCCGCATGTGCAGAATGAGACTACGTCAAGCTTCCTGGAAAGTGGCTAGCACAGAATTAAGAATGTAGCAAGTAGGGGCACCTGGGTGGCTCAGTCGGTGAAGGGGCTGCCTTGGCCTCGGGTCGTGACCCCAGGGTCCTGGGACCGAGTCCCACATCGGGCTCCCTGCTCCGCGGGAAGCCTGCTTCTCCCTCTGCCTCCTGCTTGTGCTAATAAATAAATTTTAAAAATCTTTAAAAAAATAAAATAAAAAGGCTTTTTAGGCAGGACTGTAATTCAAAAGGATTGAGAAACACTACCCTTGAGTAAGGCCTACTCTACACCCACCCCGAGAAACCCTAAAACCCATCTCAGACCAGATTCACTAGAAAGACAGAGACTGGAGGTTGTAGGCAGAATTCAAAGATGATCCCCGGTGATTTGTAGAACTCCCTCCCCCTTGAGTGTGGGTGGGACCTGTGAATAGGATAGGATACTTGTTCCCTCTCTCAGGTTACCTTAGAGAAGACTCCACTGTAGCTGACTCGAGAGATTCTCTGGCTTTGAAGATGTTAGCTGCTATATTGTGAGAGGGCCGCATGACTAAGACCTAATGGTGACTCCCAGCTTCAACCAGACACAAAACAAAGAACCAAATTCTACCAACAATCTGAATGATCTTAGATGAGGATCATGAGTCTTGGATGAGATTTCTTTCCTGGCTAGCATCTTGATTTCAGCCCTATGGGACCGTGAGTAGAGAATTTGGCTAAGAGGGAATTCTGACCGCCAGAAATTGGGAGATACAAATGTGTGCTGTTTTAAGTCACAAAGTTTGTGGTAACAAACATGCAACAGTTATAACAGACGTTGAGTCACAGTCGCAGAGAGTTTGAGCTGCTTGGAAAATACATTAGGCTTTCCACAAACTGACCCTAACAAAAGATAAAAACCAAGCTTACAGAAGTTAAAGATGATCAGCCAATAAACAGGCCACCAATTAGAATAAAAAGTTAACATTCGTAAGAAGATAACAGAATTCAGAGTCTCAACAACCAGTCAACAATATCCAATACACAATCCAAAAGTATTCAAAATGTTATACAAAAAATGGGACCCATAGTCAAAACAGAAAAAAATACTCAAGAGAAACTAACCCCAACTTAGCCCCAAACAAAGACTTTGTTAAAGCAGCTACTTCCCAAAGAAGTAAAAAGAAATGGTGGTCTTAATGACTAAAAAAAACCAGGGTACCTTAGCTGAGAAACTATATTAAACAAACAAACAAACAAACAAAACCCCTAAATGGAAATTCTAGAACCAAAGAGCACATAGCGAAGAAGTCACTGGGTCATGTTTTAGTTTCCTGTGGCTGCTACAATACATTACCCAACTTGATGGCTTAAAACAGAAATTTATTCTCCAATAGTTCTGGGGGGCAGAAGTCTGAAATCAGTTCCAATGGGCCAAAATAAAGGTGTTGGCGAGACACTTAGGTCCCTGGGCCTATGGTGCTGGATCCCACAGCTCCCATCACAGACACTTATCTGTGGACGGATGCCCAACTGTTGTTGCTGCGGGGGGTACACAAAGGACGTCTTACTCCGCCATGATGCTCTTGTTTTTGTCTTTAAAGTGTATCTCTTGCAGAGTAGCATATAGTTACCCACAAGTCTCTGCGTTTTAGTTGGAATGTTTAGTTCACTTACTTTGGATGTAATTGTTGGTGTGGTTAGGTTTAAGTCAGCCATATTGCTCTTTGTTTTCCATTCATCTATTTCGTCCTGCTACTGCCTCTCCAAAAGCCCATTTGCTTTTGATGTAATTTTAAGTATAATTAGGTTCAAGTCTACCATCCTCCTTATTGTTTTCCACTGGCCTTTCGTTTTTTTTTTTTTTCCCTCTGTTGCTAATTTTGGATTAACTGAATATAATTCAGTATTCCATTTTCTTTCCTCGATTGGCTTCTTAGCTATGCCTCTGAATTTTTTAAGAGTGGTTGCTCCTGGGTTAAAAATATGCATCCTTCAGTTAGCAAAATCTACTTAGATTCAGTATGTTACCACCTCATATCCTACTTCCTGAGAGTTAACTACTTCCACTGCATAAATCTCATTACATAACCACATTATTTTCTTTATCCATCATCCTCTGTGCTGCTTTGGACACAGGTTTTGCTT
The DNA here is from genome assembly GCF_002201575.2 of Neomonachus schauinslandi. Classification (NCBI taxonomy): domain Eukaryota; kingdom Metazoa; phylum Chordata; class Mammalia; order Carnivora; family Phocidae; genus Neomonachus; species Neomonachus schauinslandi. Next base: position 15,758,915 of record NC_058404.1, read on the forward strand.
CTACATACATTGTAAACCCAACCTTATGGTGGTGTCATTTTTGCTTGAAACAGCTGTTTCTTAAGGTAATTAGGAGAAGAAAAAAAAAAATGTAGTTTTTGTCACCCACTCATTTTTTAAAATTTATTTATTCTCTTTAAGTAGGCTCCACACCCAACGAGGGCTCGAACTCACAACCCTGTCAAGAGTCTCATGCTCTGCCAACTGAGCCAGCCAGGTGCCCCCCTCCTTTTTTTAATTGATTTTTCTTTTCCAGTTGTCTTTTCTCCTTCCTATAGATCTGAGTTTCCTTCTGATACCTTTTCTCTTCAGCCTAAAGAACATTCTGCAGCATCCTTTTAATGCAGGTCGGCTGGCAACACATTCTCTCAAATTTGCTTTCTGAATGTGTTTATTCACCCTTTTTTAAAGGATGTATTCACTGGATGTAGAATTCTGGGTTGACATTTCTTTTTTCTTCAGCTCTTTAAGTATGTCTTTGTATTGTTTTCTGGTCTCCACTGTTTCTGTGAGACAGCTCTGAGACTTGTCATTGTTCCCATATATATTTACTCTGTCCCTTTTCTCTGGCTGCTGTCAAGATTTTCTGCTTTTCTTTGTTTTTTGGCATTTTAACTATGATATGCTTAAGTATGGTTTTATCTTGCTTTAGGGTTTACTGAGCTTCTTGGATCTGTAAGTTGGAAAATTCCAGTCATTTTATTTCTTAAATTTCAATTTTTCTACCCCCATTCTGACTCTTCTTTCAGAACTTTTTTTTTTTTTTTTTAAGATTTTAATTATTTGACAGAGAGAGCGCACAAGCAAGGGGAGCGGCAGGGAGAGGGAGAAGCAGGCTCCCCGGTGAGCAGGGAGCCGATGTGGAGCTCGATCCCAGGATCCTGGGACCATGACCTGAGCCGAAGGCAGACACTTCACTGACTGAGCCACCCAGGCACCCCTCAGAACTCTTATTATATATTTTAGGTCCTTGGTATTGTCACACAGGTTCCTGTGACTCTCTGATATTTTTTTTTTTTCCAAACTTTTTCTCTCTGATTTGCAAATTGGATAAACTTTTATTGCTTTGTTTTCAGTTTCACGGACTAAACTGGCTTTTAAAATCTGCAGTGAAGGGGGCGCCTGGGTGACTCCGTCAGTTAGGTGTTCAACTCTTGATCTGGGCTCAGGTCATGATGTCAGGGTTGTGAGATGGAGCCCCATGTCAGGCTCCATGCTGGGTGTGGAGTGTGCTTGGGATTCTCTCTCTCTCTCCTTCTGCACCGTCCCCTCCCCCACCCCCACTATAAAGAAAGAGAAAGAGAGAGGGAGGGAGAGAAAGAGGAAGGGAGGAAGGAAGGTCGTTTAGTGAAGCCCGTATGTAGTGAATGGTGCCCCTTAAGATATGTCCATGCCCATGAGTGTCATCACAAGCATCCTTTGTGAGAGAGGCAGAGGGAGATGAGACACACACAAAGGAGAAGATGATGTGAAGATGGAAGACAGATAAGGAAGTGATGTGACATCAGCTGAGGAATGCCAGAGCCACCAAAACTGGAAGAAACAGAAAACAGAATACGCTTAACCGACTGGGCCATCCAGGTGCCCCTAACGTCCTGGTTTTAATCACTGTGCTTTTGTAATGTAAAAAGTAAGAATTAGATGAAGCTGGGTAAAAAAACATGTGGGAACTTCCTGAACTATTTTTGTACCTTTTAAGTGTAAAATTAAGAAAACAAAGAACTAAGCTACAAAATTCATGATGCAAAACTCCGGAGAACTAAAGAGAATCCACAAAATTGGGATATTAAAAACCACCTGAGGCGCCTGGGTGGCTCAGTCGGTTAAGCGTCTGCCTTCGGCTCAGGTCATGATCCCAGGGTCCTCAGTGGGGAGTCTGCTTCTCCCTCTCTCTCCGCCCTTCCCCCTGCTCGTTCTTTCTCTCTTACTCTCTCTCAAAAAATAAGGTCTTTAAAAACAAAACAAAACATCCAAAAACTGCACTTTGTAATCAAGTAGACTATTCCCCCACTATAAAAAGACCATAAAGGAGACATAATACCTGAACATATGTCAGTCACCTTGACCTGAGAGCACATTCCCACAATACCTCAAAAAACTACAAATTCAAGTTCACATGGGATGTTCACCAAGACAGACCAATAAGAGGCAAAACAACATGTATAATATGCTTCTATTTGTGTAGAAAGGGGAAACTAAAAGAAGAAAATAGATCCATATTTGTTTATACTGGCAGAAGGAAACTGGAAGAACACATAAGAACCTACTTAGAATGTCACCTGGGTGTATATTTACTGGGTGAGGAAGATGGAAAGTGGAACATGATGCAGCAGAAACACATTAAACTTAAAACTTTTTTTGGACATGAGAATGAATTATTCAAAGCATTAAACCAAATGAATAAAATGATATATTAAGAGCCTGACCAAAAGATCATAAATGTCAAGAATTTAAAACAGAGTGCTTATGACCCAGAAATCTTAGCCACTTTTTTCCTAAGGAAATGATCGAGGGTGTATACCAAGATTTAGCTAGAAAAAAATTCATGAAAGCACTTAAAAATTTTTTTGAATTGCAACCATTCGTTAGAGATTAACTGCACTGCAGCACACTCATGAATGAAATGGTGTGTGCTCATTAAGATGGTAGCCTAGAACACTCATTAAGATGGTAGCCTAGAATACTCAGTAAGATGGTAGCCTAGGACACGAGTGCCCAGGCTGGTCCCACTGGGGGTGAGCAAAGTGCAGGAAAGGCACTGAGGAGCCTAGACCAAGGAGCAGGGTGGCTCTTTTCGGGAGATGGGATTGATTGTAGGTGATTTTATTTTCCTTTCCATACCTTCTGAATGTTCTCAAACATTTTTATAACAAAAATATATAACTCATCTTTTTAAAGAAACAAAGGAAAGAGAGGAAATGCTTTATTTTCCTCAACTCTTTTTTTTTTCCCTCCAAGGGGATGGCAGGCACTCTCTTACCGACTGATGTGGTTCTGTCATGGCCTCTTTTTCAACAACTGACTTGGCACTAAGGGGTCTGATTTTTTTAGGAGTGACCGACTCAGCCAGTTTCTCTGGAAGCTCTGAAGATGTACATGGTGTATCTGAAACAGGTTCATGTGGCTGTGTCCTTATTTTCTCTGCAGACTGAACTTTTCTTCTTATATCACCTTCTTCGGTGCTTTCAGATTCATCACTAATGGGCTTGACTTTTCTTCTTGGCTATGGCAAGAAAGCAGCATTACTGGTTTAGAAAATACAAATGCTTTATCATCCTTACTGTAATAGTGGATAGCCCTAGTTAAGTCCACATTTCTCATTTCCCACCTTCCAGCTTGAACATAACAGGAAGATGGCAATGAGATTAGCAGGTAGGTGGGGAAACCCAGACTCAAGAGCTCCAAATAAACGCTCCCCACAGTTCGCTCTGCCTTTGTAGATCACGATCTAAACAGATGACATGAACGCTCTGAAAACCGACTAGGGACACAGAGATTGGAGGTCTCTATAAATAAAAGCACCTAAAATATGAAAAGCTATTTCCCTTTTTACAATAAAAGTATCTTCTGAAACGTAACATTCTTTCTCTATGTAAAATGTGGTTACGGCACATTTTCTCTATTTGCATCCAATCGAAATAGGAAAGGAAATCTGTTGCAAGACAGAAGAGAGAACATTCCTACATACCTTTTTTGCACTCATCTCTATAGACATGTTTTCACCTGCTTCAATTTCGTAAGTGTCTGACCTGTACCGAAGAACAAACCGTCAATATCTTGCACCTATTTTTTTTTTCCACGTCTTGTATAAGTCGCTCATCCAATATTAAAACAAGCTCACTTTCATGAGGCGATTTCCCTCTGGGCGGGCCTGCCACCTTCCCAGAGTTATGGGTCATCTCCCACATCTTCCCATGCCCAGGCCACATCAGTTCATTCTTGGCGGGCAGGTAGGCGCCCCATTACTGCACCACCTTGTGGTCATGCCCCAGAACTGCACTTTCCCCCACGTTACCACTCCCAGCTATATATATGGCCCATCATTTGAAATAAAAGCTTATCCACAGACACCAGCCCCATCATTAGGGGATATAAAAGGGAAGCCCTTCTTTTTCCCTTTGAAAAGGAGAAAAAAAACAACCCTAAATTTCCGATGAGAGATGAGAGTTCATTTTTCCATTCAATTCAACGTTCATTTAACGCCAACTTGTACACCATGCATTCAGAACGCAGGGGGCCCCCTGAAGGTGGCAGCATACCAGGGAGAGAAGACTGGCAGTTTAGAAAGATGGCACTGGAAGGTGTGGGGTGGGCGGGCCAGAAGGGAAAGAGCGGTTCTGGAAACAAGGCACAGCAGGCCCCTGCTGCAAGAACGTGGCGAGAGGAACAGGTGGTCAGACCGTGGCAGGGTTGTGGAGAGGACAGACAGGACCGGTCGGAGCAGAGAAGCTACCAGGAGTGACTCCTAGGGGACAGCAGGACCATTAATCTAGAGAATCCCAAAGCAGCTTGCTGACACTGGGTGAGAGAGGAAAGGACGGAGCTTGGTTTTGCCTTTGTTGAATCCGAGGTGCCTGTGGGCATCTAGGGACATATGGCCAATCTGCAGGACGTGGCGGGCCCCGGAGAAAGGCTGGGCAGGACAGACAGACTCGGGGCGCAGTGGCATCTGGGTATCTAACACCATGAGAGTAACACGGGGGGCGGGTGGAGAGGAGAGAGCCGAGAGCAGCATCACCTGTGCACATCAAGAGGGGAGAGGGGAAGGAGATCAAGGAACAAAGACCCAAACATCCCTGGTGAGGATCTGGGCCTAGAGGCTGATGCCTCTGTGAGTCCTGGGAAATGCTGCTCTCTCTTGTCCCTGCTGCCCCAACTCCCCTTCATGTCCATATAAATGGATGAAAGACATAAATGGGAGACCTGAAACCATCAAAATCCTAGAGAACACAGGCAGTAACCTCTTTGACATTGGACATAGCAGCTTCTTACTAGGTATCTCTCCTGAGGCAAGGGAGACAAAAGCAAGGGCCTTCATCAGGACAGCAAGGAAACAATCAACAAAACTAAAGGCAACCTACTGAGTGGGAGAAGATATTTGCAAATGACATATCTGATAAAGGGTTAGTATCCTAAATATATAAGGAACTTGCAAGGGGTGCCTGGATGGCTCAGTTGTTTAAGCATCTGCCTTGGGCTCAGGTCATGATCCCGGGGTCCTGGGATTGAGCCCTGCATCAGGCTCCCTGCTCAGCGGGGAGCCTCTCCTCCCTCTCCCTCTGCCCCCCCACTCCCCCCTGCTCACTTGCTCTCTCTCTCAAATAAATAAAATCTTTAAAAACTTTCATTTCTTAAAAAAAACTTACAAAACTCAACACCCAAAAGGCACACAATCCAATTAAAAAATGGGCAGAAGACTTGAATAGACATTTCTCCAAAGAAGACATCCAAATGGCCAAGAGACATGAAAAGATGCTCACCACCACTTACCATCAGGGAAATGCAAATCAAAACTACAACGAGGTATCACCTTACACCTGTCAGAATGACTAAAATCAATGATAAAAGAAACAACAGGTGTTGGTGAGGATGTGGAGAAAGGGGAACCCTCATGCACTGTTGGTGGGAATGCAAACTGGTGTAGCCACTGTGGAAAACAGTATGGAGCTTCCTTAAAAAATTAAACAGCAAATTGCACTACTGGGTATTTACCCAAAGAATACAAAAACACTAATTCAAAGTGATACATGCATCCCGATGTTTACAGCAGCATTATTTACAATAGCCAAATTGTGGAAACAGCCCAAGTGTCCATCGACTGATGAATGGATAAAGTGGTATATATATATATACAATAGGATGTTATTCAGCCATCAAAAAAAAAAAAAAAAGAAATCTTGCCATTTGCAATGATGTGGATGGAGCTAGAGAGTATTATGCTAAGTGAAGTCAGTCCGAGAAAAACAAATACCATATGATTTCACTCATATGAAATTTAAGAAACAAAACAAAGGAGCAAAGGGAAAAAAAAAAAAAAGAGCAGGAGGCAAACCAAGAAACAAACTCTTAACTACAGAGAACAAACTGATGGCTCCCAGAGGGGAGGAGGGGAGGAGGGTGAAATAGGTGATGGGATTAAGCAGTGCACCTGTAATGAGAATCTGGCGATTAGAATTAAAATAAAAACTTTAGTATATGTGCTGCTTGAAACTTAAAAAAAAAAAAAACGCTTCTCCCTCCCTCCCTTTACCTCAAAGCTAAAACCCCCCTCACAAGCATGTTTTCTAGGATAGTCTGTTGTCAATTATGACTACTTTGGGGCTTTTTAGATTAAATTGGACTGTTACAACTGAGGTAGAACTGACATATATTAGTTTCAGGTGTACAACGTGGATCATTTGCTACTGTACACATTGCAAAATGATCTCCACAATAAGTCCAATTAACATCTGTCACCATACAGAGCTACAAAACTTGTTTTTCTTGTGACGAGAACTGTTCAGATCTACTCTCTTCGCAACCTTCAGACATACAACACAGTATTAGCTACAGTCACCCTGCCGTAATACATGCCCAGAACTGTTTTCTAGGACTGAAAATATGTACCTATAATTAGTTACTATAAGTAGTGTTATTTTCTGAGAACAAGTTTTCATGCACCAGTTCTCTTGAGGAAAAACCGAAGTTGGCTCCGAAGATGTTTAGAAAGCTTTAGTTTTATAAGCTTCTATCTTAGAGAGCTTCTCAGAAATCCCATTGACCATGAATAAACAACTGCTTGAAATGTAACCGTACCCTTTCTCCACTTCTTTTCCTTGAGGAGTTGAGGGGATGGACGACCCGCAGTATTCGGAGAATTCTTCTTCATCAGCATATATAGCGGTGCTGTGTAAAGGAGGGTCTACAAAAGATTATTTAAAAAAAGAAAAAATGCCACTTCAGAAGTCTGGCGGCTTGGGCAGTGTCTATGCCCTTTACCAGGGCAAGCTCAGTCTGAACGACTCACCACCACACAGGTGACTTACTCCCCAAATGCTTTTGAGCTCGCACCTCAACACTAAGAAATTTAAACCGTTTCACTAGTACATACATGGACATTTATCAGTTATAACCTGTATTACTGTATTTACATACTATGTGGGAATTTTTTAATGAGCTAAAAGAAATCTAAATAGGAATCCTGGCATTCTCTGTTCTCACCCGATGGAGCGTCACGGCTCTACGTGAGAGACCACTGCTGGGAAAGGCACAGAAAGGACTCAGAGTAAAGGAGGACATTCCTACCTGCTCAGGTCAATTGGGACCTCAGCACGCCAGGCCAGGCTGCTGGCTGACAGGGGGAGCTTGGGGGAGGGCGGGGGGCGGCCAGGGATTGCTGCAGGGTGCCTGGTAAGAGCCAAGCGACCATTGCTTCATGCTCAAATTTTAGCATGGCGGTGTAGATTTAAAAGACAGGTGTTCAAATAAACAGCTGCTTAAATGATGAACATTATCAATGCACGATTTTAAAGTTAGTAGTATATTCTGTGTTGCTCTCAACCAAGCAAAGGGATTTGTTTACAACTGCAAATAACAAAGAATAAAAGAAATAAACCAATCCTGAATCTCCATAGGTAACCAGTCATCCAAACTGGACTCTCACATAAAGAGAGAGATAACCCAATTTTAATAAGATAAATAATCCGATTTAAAAATGGATAAATGATCTGAATAGATAGCTCTTAAAAAGATACACAAATGGCTAATAAGCACATAAAAGGATATTCAAGATCATTAGCCACTGGGGAAATACAATTCAAAACCAAAATGAGGTACCATTTTCCATCCACTGGGATGGCTATCATCAGAAAAAACCCAAGTGAGGATGTGGAGAAACTAGAACCCTCATGGACTGCTAGTTGGAAATGTAACGTGAATGTTGCAGCCTCAATGGAAAACGGCATAACGAGGCCTCAAAAAAGTGAACACAGGATCCAGCAACCCTACTTCTGCATCTGTACCCTGAAGTGAAAGCGGGGACTCAAACAGATGATCGTACGTCCGTGTTTACAGCAGCATTATTCACAGTCATCAAACGTGGAAGCAACCCCAGTGTCCATGGACAGATGAATGGATAACACAGAGGATGGAAGATGATTCAGTTTTCAAAAGAAATTCAGACACGTGCTACAACATGGGCGGACTTTGAAGACATACTGCTAAGTGGAAAAAAAAAAAAAGGCACGAAAGGAAAAATACTGTAAGAATCCTCTCACACGAAGTACCTAGAGTCGTCAAATTTCTAGCGTGGACAATGAGGAGCTACTGTCTAGCGGGCAGACTTTCAGGTAGGGGCAAACGGGAAGGTTCTGGAGGTAGACAGTGAGGAGAGCTGTACTCTTACAAATGGTGAAAATGGTCAATTTCACGGTCTGTAGAGGTTACCACACAAACACAATGAGACCGCTTCACGCTCATGGCCAGAATCAGACAGTCAGGTGACAGCAAGGGCTGACCAAGCTGCGGGGAGCCTGGGGCCTCGTGCATCGCTGGGTGGGGGGCGGCTGCTCGGTAAAGCAGTTCCTCAAAACGGTGACGGGGCACGACCATACGACTTAGCAGCTTCCCCCTCAGGTATGGACCCAAGAGAAATGAAGACACAGGTCCGTACAGAAACTTGTATATGAACATTCACAGCAGGATAACTCAGACTGGGCCCACAGGGGAAACAACCCAGGTGTACGTCGACTGCTGAGTGGAGAACAAAGTGAGGTATAGTCAAACAATGGATTACTGAGCTAAAGCGTTTTTAGGAATGAAGCACATCGACACTTGCTACAATACATATGGACCTTGAAACTACTGCGCTGAATGAAAGAAGCCAATCACAGACGAACAGTGTATGACCACTCCATTTACGTGAACAGGCACACCCATGGTCAGGAAGGAGGTGGAAGGTTGCCAGGGGCTAGGGGTGGGGGACGGAGGGGTGAGGAGGGACTGCTAATGGGTACAGAGTTTCTTGCTGGGTGATTAAAAGGTTCTGGAATACACAGTGGTGATGGTCGTACAATTCTGTGACTACACAAAAGTACCACTGAACTGTACACTTGGGGCGCTTGGGTGGCTCCGTCAGTTAAGCAGCTGCCTTTGGCTCGGGTCATAATTCCAGGGTCCTGGGATCGAGCCCCGCATCGGGCTCCCAGCTCTGCGGGAAGCCTGCTTCTCCCCCTCCCACTCCCCCTGCTTATGTTCCCTCTCTCACTGTGTCTCTCTCTGTCAAATAAATAAAACCTTAAAAAAAAAAATTGTACACTTGAAAACGGGGAATTTTTTGGTAAATGAATTACATTTCAATTTAAAAATTTATGTGGGGGCACCCCAGGGGGCTCAGTTGGTTAAGCGTCTGACTTGTGATTTCGGCTCAGGTCATGATCTCAGGGTCGTGAGATCGAGCTCCGTGCTGGGTGTGGAGGCTGCTTAAGATTCTCTCTCTCCCTCTCCCTCTCTCCTCCCTCCCCCTCTCTAAAAAATAATAAAATGAAAAAAAAAATTATGGGGTTTCTTTTGGATTCCGATCTTTTACATTTAAATTTCCTTTAAATAAGTAATTAAAACATTTTAATAGAGCCATAACAAAAGATGTATTCTGGTAATGCTTATCTTATAAAACGTACAATATTCTTTTATTAATGAAAGACTAGACTAGAAGATCTTAGAGACCAAATTAAAAATATGTCAGAGGTTACAGGTTTTCAAAATGCCCTTTAAACTTATTCCAGCAACAATGTCTGATCACTGCTGATCTCAATGCTGATCTCAAAGCACCTGGCACTTTCTGTTCAGTTTTGGCCTGTGGAGTGGCCAGTGAGGACCCAGCCAGAAGCAGGCCCAGCTGGACAACTCACATACTCCTGGTCAACCGGGTACCAGCCCTGTTTTCCTCACATTCCAAGGAACACAGGTGAAGCTCTCCCCCGGCTCTCCTGAAGGAACCTCTGATTCAGTGTATTAAGGAAAAGGGAAAATTACCCCTCTTCTCCTCCCTAAATTAAAGCCCCTTACTGAATGACTCTATTCGTGGTATGGAGTGAGAAACACAGTTCATATTCTTCTTGTTAGAGAGTACTGTAACGGGTGTCCTGATCGGACTGGCTTGTTGACAAATGCTACTAGAAGAGTTCCACCCTGATAAATGTTTAACAGAGTTCTTAGTTCCAACGTACCTAGAAGTGGGGAAAATTAACTCAAATTATCAAGTACTCCCCCAAACGCTATAGTCATATGCAGACATAGGGTTTTTATACTTGAAGATAGTTCCATATTTTTATCAATAACTAGCCTAAAGCTTTTAGGATAAACTACTTTAAAATTTTTAGGATAAAGACTTAAAATACTAACCAAAGATTTCGTAAGGTTCTTCATCTTTCTCATTTTCACCCAGTCTGCCGATGCTGGATATAACAGAATTATCAGGAAAATGAAATACATCAGTGGGCTTCTGCTTTGGGCCGGCTTTCTAAAAGTAGACAAAGTCAAAGTCATTGAATTGGCGCTAACAAGCAGGAACATTATAAAGCCGATTTATTTAGCAAGGACAATTCTGCTATTAGTGCTGCTGAATGAAATGATCCTTCACACTTGCTGTGGGGAGAGGCACAGACCACTTTGACAAACCAAGGCCAGGACTGGCGAACTTTTCTGGAAGGGACCAGACAGCAACTACATTAGGCTTTGCATCTGTTCCAACTACTCAGCCGCTACTGACTGAAAGCAGACAGCAACAATGCAGAAAGAATAAACATGGCTGGGTTGCAATAACACTTTATTTACGAATATGGAAATGTGCATTTCAGAACATTTTCCCCTATCATGAGATGTTCTTCTTTTGACTTTATTTCAACCATTTAAAAATGTCAAAATCCTTCTTAGTCCAAAAAAACAGGGGGCAGGCCAGATTTGGCCTCTGGGTCATAGTCTGCCGACTCCTGATCTCGGGAGAGCTCTGGGCCCTCTCTCCAGAAATATGCCCATACACCTGAAAGTTCATAAGGATACGGGGCGGGGGGAGCTCCCAACCAAAGGAGAGAGACAAAGGTTTATGGTTCCATATACTAACAAGCCCCATGAAGTTTGCTGCCCTAAATCCTCATGAATAAACCAAAACATACAGAAAATGAGAAAAACTTCCATCATAACTCTGGAAAATGAGGAAGGGTGCCATTAACAGATGAGAAAGTATGAGAAAATTCTGGAAGATATAAAGAAGATGGAATAAACTGAACAACAAAAAACAAAACTTTCCCATTTATAGACCTTCCATCTCCCTGAGGCAAACTGGCCTCGGGCATACAGCCGCCTTCCAGGGAAGAGGTCGGGAGAGCTGAGAAATCCTCCTCGGGCACTCCAGACTTCCTTCCGGCTAAGGCAGGCTGGGTGTAGGGCTGAAGAACTTGGAGAAACCCACGCCAGGTACGCTGGATGTTAGCCACCGAGGGCAGAGAGCTGAGAGAAATCCATCCATAGAACAAGCACGCTAGGGCAGTGTGGGAGCCCAGAGCTGAGCGCAACCTTTGCAGAGGTGTCCCAGGCCTTCCCGCAGGACAAGAAGGGGGTTAGGGCAGCAGGTGGAGAGAGCTCACAGGACAGGAGGGCAGGGCAGAGAGCAGACAAAACCCCCCACTCCCTGCACCCTGAAAGCAGCCACTCTCAGATGTCGTTAATGTAGGTTTCCACTGCCAAGTGGATGAGCCATTGGAAAATAATATGAAATGAGCTATGGAGAGGGAAGAAATATACCCGCCTTTAATGTACATTTATTTTAAGACCCTAAAGAGAAACTATAATGTGAACTAAATCAATAGCATGATATCATAAACAATTGTGGGAAACAAATGGAGAAGTGGTTAAGTGAAAAAAGCAAAATACAGAGAGTTGTACACATTTTTATAGGATATCAATTATCCAACTGGAAAAAAAACCAAAAAACAAAACGGAGGCCCAGAAAAAAAGATTCAAAATGTTAACAGTGGTCATTTCTTCCAATATACTGGCAAAGGTGGGAGGAAAAGGAATATGCTTTTCATCACAATAAAACACTGAGTTTACCCAGTGAAATCTATGAGATTCGAAGCTTCCCATGAAACATGTTATTTCATATCATCAATTATGAGAGAATCACATTAAAATACAAAGATAACTTACATCTTTTGTGGAATGTGTTCTTCCTACAGTGTTCTTTGAAGATCTCACACTATTAAACAGCAAAAACACACACAGGAGGAAATATTTAAAATAACTGGGGAAGCACCCTATAACTTGCAACCCTCTCTAAGCGTTTTTTCTCCCCAAATTATATTCCTTGTTAGTTGCACGAATAGTGTGCACCCAGTGCAAGTCAGGTTATGGCCAAATCCTTTCAGAAAACCGAACCTGTATCTCACACGTATTTTTTACAGGTCAAATCATATCACCGGTGTAGAAAGTCGCACACCTCTCTTCCTCAGAGACAGACACTCTTCATCCTGCTGTTATCCTCGGCCCTGAGGACAAGTCAACAGCAGCGACTGACCGTTTCTGCAGAACTGAGCAAGGGAGGTCCACTGGCATTTAAAAAGCACCTGACACCCATTCCACCCCGTGCCTGGCTCTTGCACATACATTTTCTCATTTGGCTCTCACAGTCCTATAAAGCAGAAGCGAAGCCCATGTTGCAGATGTCGATTCACCCTAAGCAGCACACAGCCAAGGAGAAGCCTGCATTAAAACGTGCACCAAAATAAATAAAATCTTTAAAAAAAAGGGCGCCTGGGTGGCTCAGTTGGTTAAGCGACTGCCTTCGGCTCAGGTCATGATCCTGGAGTCCGGGGATCGAGTCCCGCATCGGGCTCCCTGCTCAGCGAGGAGTCTGCTTCTCCCTCTGACCCTCCCCCCCTCATGCTCTCTCTTTCTCTCTCAAATAAATAAAATCTTTAAAAAAAAATAAAACGTGCACCAGTTCAAATCCAGCTTCCCTCCTTCCGCCCCTTCATGCCCCTCCACTGGACATTACGATAAAAGGATAAAGTTGTACATCTTCAAGCTTAAAGTAAACAAGATGTAAAAACAGGGACTAAAATACAAACTGGAAATAAGAGTGGCAGGAAATATTATCGCCAGTGAATGTGTATCGAGTATCCTTTGTGCACCAGGCATTGTACTAGGGGCACTGGGAATGCTCTGGGAAATTCCATCCTCAGCCCCTGACTTTACAACACGCCACGCAGACACCCGTTTGTGGGTAGCAAAATCAGCTTAGTGTGTCTGAATCCATATTTGAGTAATGTTGTATTTGATAAAACTTCAAACTCACAGAAAAATCACAAGTGTAAGAACATTCTGTATATCCTTCACCCAGGTTCACCAATTGTTTCCATTTTGTTTCATATGCTTTCTGTGTGTACATGTAAACGACAGACACCATGCACCTTTACCCCTAAATAAGTCAGTGTGTCTCTCCTAAGCAAGACAGTATATTGCATCGTCATGGTACAATTTCCAAATTAAGAAAAGTAACACTGATATGATTATATAATCTACAGTCTATATCCAAATTTCATCCGTTGCCCCATGTCATTTAAAAATTTCTTTCTGCGTTTTCAAAAAGGAAATACAAAAGAATGTAAAATATAAGATTGCACTGGACATTGTATCTGCATAAACTCTTTCTTGTTCTACATGTGTGTAGTGCACATTTATGTACAGTGATGTAAAAATATCATTATTGTGAATCACAAACAAAAAAGTTGAACTCCCCAGAGCAGCGGTTTTCAAACTTCTGGCATCAGAATCACCTGGAGGGCTTCAAACCCAGATGGCTTGGCCCCACCCCCAGAGTTTCTGATTCAGTAAGCCCAGGATGGGATCTGAGATTTTGCATTTCTAACAAATGCAAGGAACCACACCTTAAGAACCTCTGCTCTACTGGGTTCTCAGCTCCCAAGAAGAAGATAGAACAGGTCTTCATTTTATGGCATTTATGATTCTAGGGTTTCAGAAAAGTGACTTATCCATGGTCATACAGCCAAGGAACAGAAATAGGACTAAAACCCAGAACGCCTAATTTCTTATCCTCCTCCCCACTGGCTCCTGCCTCCTCTGTGTTTAAGAAAAAGTCAGGTTTCCTCCTTATCTTAGTGTAGGAGCAAGGTGAGGTTGCCGAAAGACAGAAACCTCTGTGATACCATATGTAAGATTTTTGGTATATGTGCCCCAGTGTGCTTTAGGGGGAGGGGTGAACAGATTTCAGGAGTCTCAAAGGCAAGAATGTTACATGTATACACACACACACATATGGAGAAAGAGGGCGAAAAATGGGGAAGGGGAAGTCGGGGGACAGAAACAAAAGCTACCTGGCCTATCAGAATAAGCTTAACTCTTGTCAGGTGATGTTAAGGCCCATATTCTTTCCCTATCCTCCCCTCCATTGGGAGAGTCTTCCGTTCTTCCCCACCAGCCACAGGAGTCTAGTCTGTTTATTCCACCTGCCTGCTCCGCTCTGCTCCAGCCTTTCCCCACCCTATATTCTGCTTGGCTCACCTTCCACAGTCAGCTCACATCTAAAATGCCACCTCCTCCAGGCAGTCTTCCCACCGTCCTGGAAAACTCCTGGATTTGTATGACCCTGTGTACCCACTGTGGCAAGCCGAGACCCCTTTAGTGCTCAAGACACCGCCAGTGGGCCAGATGTCAATGAATCCATTAAAAATAACATTTTGGAGAGCGGTTTGGCAGCCTATATTTAAATGCATGCCCTTTTCGATAAACAAATAAAAACCAAGTGCCTGACCCATCCTGGAGCGCCCCTTTTAAAAAGTAACAAGCGGCAGCTTGGTCTCCCAGCTGGAGATTTGATTCAGCTTTAAGGTCTGTGTTACAAAACCACCAGGGTCTTGAAAATAAGAATACTGACTACCAGCCGGAGTGCAAACGTTTCTAAAATGTAATGCGTGGCAAGCAGCAGATAATCGATGCGTTATTTATTCGATATTTTGTTTCAAAATATTTTGAGTCTTTAGACTACACCCGCCCACGCAAAGCTAGCATTAGCAAACGTCCTTTTCCACCCTCCAGGCACAGGGTTCAGCTGTTAACTCCTTTAAATCTTGCGGCAACCCTAGGTAGTCGGGATAATTATTCCCATTTTACAGGTGGAAACCGAGGCCCTGAGCGAGTTCCACAGTGGCAGAGCCAGGGAGCGTCGCTGCGCAGCACGAACAGCTCCGAGAGGCACAAACACCGCAGTAGAGGAAGGAGATAAAGCCTGTCCCCAGCCCGCGTCCCCCCGGGCCGCACAACTTACCCGCCCGGCACCGGGTACCGCACCCTCCGCGGCGGGGCCATCCGAATCCACCGCTCTCCCCGCAGTCTGAGCCCGGAAAACTCCCGCCAAACCCCGCGCCGCTCCGAGCAGCCAATCGGGACAGAGCACGCTCGCGTGCCCCCCAAGCCCCTCCCCGGACCTTGAGCGCCAGCGGGCCCGGGGCTCCTCCCCGTCCTGGAGCGCGAGGGAAAACGCGGACTGGAGTTCTGGGAAAGCTGGAGTCCACGCCTTACAACCAATTGCTGATGGTCTCTGAGTCGTCAGCAGTTTGCCGGGCTTTTCTTCGCACCCGCGCTCCGCGCCAGTTTTCCAAAGCTCCGCAGTTCCTTAACCGCGTGGGCCCGCCCACGGGGCGGGGAAGGGGAGGAGCCGGAGCTGAAAAGAGGTGGTGCGGTCGCTCTGTGGATCGGATCCAAATCCCGGTAGGAGCTCCTGGTGCTTAGGCTTAGAGCAATGCATCGCAAAAAGGCAGGATTTGACTCCGCTGCTGCCCTCAACCAGATGTGTGAGCTGCGCGTGTTATTTTACCCCTATTCCAGTTTCCTCACTGCAAATGGGGAGGGCCCCTTCTGGAGCTAATATTCTCCTATTCTTTTCTTTGTTTAAAAATGTATTGTCCTGCAAACCAACGTTGGGCCCTAACCATACCGTAAATAAAAATGTACTTAAAATGGATCAAAGACCTAAACTTGAAAACTATACAACTCGTAGACGAAAACAGGCAAAAACTTCATGACATTGAATTTGGTGATGATTTCTTGGATATGAGGCAAAAAGCACAGTTTGGGACGATGAAAAAGTTCTGCAGATGGGTAGTAGTGGTTGATTGCCTAACCTGAATGTACTGAAGTAGTGTCACTCAAGTGTAGAGTTAAAAATGATTAAAATGCTAAATTTCATGTTATGTATATTTTATCACAATAAAAAGTTATAACGTATTTCATGCACACTAAAGAATAGAATATATATAACGTACGGATAAAAAGGAACACCCATGAGGCGCCTGGATGGTTTAGTCAGTTAAGCATCGGACTGGTGATTTAAGGCTCAGGTCATGATCTCAGGGTCATGAGATCCATTCCTCCCCACCCCCCACTAACGTGGGCTCTGTGCTGGGCATAGAATCTGCTTAAGATTCTCTCTCTCGGGGTGCCTGGGTGGCTCAGTCGTTAAGCGTCTGCCTTCGGCTCAGGTCCTGATCCCAGGGTCCTGGGATCGAGCCCCACATCGGGCTCCCTGCTCGGTGGGAAGCCTGCTTCTCCCTCTCCCACTCCCCTGCTTGTGTTCCCCTCTTGCTATGTATCTCTCTGTCAAATAAATAAAAAAATCTTAAAAAAAAAAAAAAAAAAAGATTCTCTCTCTCCCGGGTGCCTGCTCAGTCGGTTGGGCTGTGCCTTCGGCTGGGGTCCTGATCCCAGGATCGTGGGGTCGTGTCCCGCGTTGGGCTCCCTGCTTCGCGGGGCGTCTGCTTCTCTCTCTGCCCTTGCCCCTGCTCATGCTATCTCACTCTCTTTCTCAAATAAATAAATAATCTTAAAAAAATTTTTTTCTTTCTCTCCCTCTGACCCTCCCTCCCCACTCCCTCTCAAAAAAAACCCAAAAAAACAAAAAACCACAAAATAAAAGCACCCATGTACTCACCACTGGATTAGAAAATAAACCATTATCTCCCCCCACCCATCCCGCCAGCGATAACCACTCTTCTGACTTGTCGTCAGACCCACAAACACCAGACTTACAAAGCTTTTCCCAGAAAATGGAGCTACCTTGATAAATCCCTAAATAATGTATGAATTACTGTATTGTTCTAAGCTTTATATAAATGATATTTGGTATCATTTATATATATATATCTGCAAGTGCTCTTAATCAAAACTATGATTTTTAGATTTAGCCACATCAATGCATGTAGCTGTAGTTCATTTTTTTTCATTGTCTTTGGAATGCATTAAGCAAATATTCCACATTTTATTTCTCCATTCCCCTGTGTATGGCTACATCAGTTGTCTTCAGTCTTTTTGCTCTTACCAATAATGCAGTGCTAAACATTCTTGTGTCTCACATGACATATGTCTGAGAGTCTCTCTAAGGATAGACTCAGTAGTAATATTATCATCTCATAGGGCAATGACATTTTCAGCTCTCCATGGTAATGTCAATTTTTTTTAAAAGATTTTATTTATTTATTTGACAGAGAGAGACACAGCGAGAGAGGGAACACAAGCAGGGGGAGTGGGAGAGGGAGAAGGAGGCTTCCCGCCAAGCAGGGAGCCCGATGCGGGGCTCGATCCCAGGACCCTGGGATCATGACCTGAGCCAAAGGCAGAGGCTTAACCAACTGAGCCACCCAGGCGCCCCGGTAATGTCAATTTTTATACCCTGTTTGGTAGACTACAATTTAAATCCCCCATCAGCAGTATATAAGAGTCCCCTTGGCTCTCTATACTTTTCAACACTTAGAGCTTTCAAGACTTTTACATTTTTACCTAACTAGTGAGCTGAAATGCTATCCTATTATGTTTTTGATTTGCATTTTCCTTAAGTCCATCATCTTTTCATTGTTTATAGGTCCTTGATTCCTCCTTAGTGATATAACCCCACCCAGGAATTACGTGGGCAATTACCATTGGAGAGTAAAATACCTTTGAGGAATTGAAAGTACCTCCCGGCTAATGGGTAGAAATAGGGTTCCTGGAGCCACAGAAATCTGTGGATTTCCTATCCACCCTTAAGAGAGTGGATAGGTAGTTCCATTTTCTGGGAAAAGGGTAGTAGGTCTTGTGCTTGTGGGTCTGGAAAAAAAAAACAACAAAAAACAGAACTGCCCAACTGTCAAGACAGAAGAGGTTCAGCACTCTGGATGAAATAAAAACTCAACCCAAGTAGGGTTTAAAAAATAAAAGGAATTTATGAGCTTGTGTCCAGAGGTAGAATGGCTGTCAAGCACAGTTTGACCTAGAGGTTTGACAAGCCATCAGGACTCTGAATCCATTTTCTTGCCCTCCTTGTACATCAGCTTTTTCCTCAGGCTGGGTATTATCATCACCATCATCATCACCATCATCATCATCATCATCACCATCATCATCATCATCATCATCATCGCTTGGACTTATTGAGCATTTACTATGATCCAGGTATTGTTCTAAGGGTTTAGTACTTATTAAACCATTTAAACCTCTCAATAACCCTATGTGGTAAATACTCTAATCCCACTTTACAGATGAGGAAACGGAAGAACAGCCCCACAGGTGGTAAGTGGTGGTGCCTGCATTAGATCTTAGGATTCGGGCCCAGAGCTGGCACCTGGTAGCTGTTCCAAGTCTCACATCTGAACTCCACCGTTCAAAAAAAAGGGCATAGCCATGTCTAGCATTCCCAGAAAAAGCCCTAAGCTTTACTCAAATCAGTCCAGCTTTGGTGACATACCTACCTCGGTGAGTCAGGGTTCTCCAGGGAAACAAAACCAATTATCTCACACAATCAATTATAGAGGCTGGTGAGTCTGCAATGAGAGGGCAGGCCAGCAACCTGGAAATTCAGGTAAGAGTTGATATTGCAGCCTTAAGTCTGAATTCTGCAAGGCAGCAGGCTGGAAACTCAGGGAGAATTTTTAGGCTGTCTTGAGGCAGAATATTTTTTTATCATGCATGAAATCCCAGTCTTTGCTCTTAAGGCCTTCAACTGGTTGGGTGAGGCCCACCCACAGCATGGAGAATAATCTGCTGTACTCAAAGTCTGCTAATTTAAAGATTAATCACATCTAGGGGCGCCTGGTGGCTCAGTCGTTAAGCGTGTCTTTGGCTTGAGTCATGAGTTCAGGGTCCTGGCATCAAGTGCCTCATCAGGCTCCCTGCTCGGTGGGAAGCCTGCTTCTCCCTCTCCCACTCCCCCTGCTTGTGTTCCCTCTCTCGCTGTCTCTCTCTCTCTAATAATTAAATAAAATCTTAAAATAAAATAAAATAAAATAAAGATTAATCACATCTAAAAAATACCTTCACAGCAACATCTAGACTGGTGTTTGGCCAAACACATGACCCCTGAGCCAATTCCTGCGGCCAAAGAACTGGAATAGCATCCAGGAAGCCCATGGATTCCTAGTAGAATGGCAGTGGTGGATGGGGGTTGGAAAGTGAGAAAGTGGGAAATGGATGCTGTGGACACAGGCAACTGAAGTCCTTTGCAGAAACTTGCCCAAGCCCATAGAGCTAGTCATAGGGAAGGCAGGATTCCAACCTAGGCTTTCTAACACCAAGCTCACATTTGTTCCTCTCATGCTCCCTTCTCAGTTAAACTGTTAGCTTAGAGCAGAGATTCTCAAATTGGGTGAGGGAAGGGGAGAGGAAAGGGGTCACATTCCAGGATCTCCGGGGCATGCGGAGTATGATAAAACAGTAATACTGTAACATAGAGAAGACTCTCAGTTGCTCTGGTCAGAGGGTGGGTGGGAGGGGCACCTGGGTGGCTCAGTCGGTTGGGCGTCTGCCTTCGGCTCAGGTCGTGATCCTAGGGTCCTGGGATCAAGCCCCATGTCGGGCTCCTTGCTCAGCGGGGAGTCTGCTTCTCCCTTTGCCTGCAGCTCCCCCTGCTTGTGAGCTCTCTCTCTCACAAATAAGTAAAATCTTTAAAAAAAAAAAAAAAAAAAGAGGGTGTGTGGGAGCCTTGCCTAAGAATTTAGTGTTGAATGGCAATTTCCAAGCTTCTGTGGTTTATTGTACTGCTGGGGCGAAGACCAGAACTTTCATGAGCATCTGAACGTAGAAAGCCAAGTGTAGAACCCAGTCTGGGTGGGAGGAGGCAAACACCAAGGCTCATCATAAGACAGTAAGAGAAACGTGGGGGCTGGGGGCTGGGAGCTGGCAGCTGGAGAGGGGAGAAGGGTTGGTCAAGCGAAGAGGAGAAGCCCAGCAGATGAGCAAAGCTGCAGCCAAGGACAGATCCGGTCTCTGGGAAACTCTTTAAGGAAGCCATGGCCCATATTTCTATTTTCAGATGGTCCCTGTGTTGTGTGTGCTCTCTCTATCACCATTAACCTTTTGTGCATATTTGTTAAACTCAACAACCTTGTCTCGGTGTAGGTAGGGATTAGGGCCAGGGGCCAGGATGCGGTGAAGCATGGTGTTGGAAGGGGGCTGAACACACAGGAGTGGAGGGAGCAGGGTCCCGACTCCTGCAGGTAGCCTGGGACAATGTGAGCAACCAGAAGAGGAAAGGTGATGGCGGAAAAGCTGGAGGACATCTTCATGGGTGGGTGCGTAGGTAGGCGGGGGCCCTTGGTAATAGAACATTCTTTCATGTTTGGAAAATGAAAAAAACCCCACAATTATTGCTTTTATAATACACATGCAGAAAATAAAGAACTACAAAGCATCTTGGACCCTGGGATGAATGGAGTGGTTGGGCATGGACACTCCCCCGTGGAAATATATCTTCCCTGTGGATTTGGTTGATATATATATTAGTTTTATGTTTTAGAATTATTAGTTTGATTTTTAAATAAGAATATAAATGAGAATATTATTATTTATCTTACAGGTTTATCATGAAGGTAACAGGTAAAGAATATGGAATCTACATATATAGACTGCATTTATGTACATATATATAAAATATCCATTTGTAATTTATTTTTTAAGAATACAAACTTTTGCCAGGAGTTTTAGGAATTGCTCTAACATTGCTTTGGTTTTTTGTTTTTGTTTTTGTTTTTTAATTTAAATTCAAGTTAGTTAACATATAGCAATTGCACTACTAGGTATTTATCCAAAGGATACAAAAATACGAATTCAAAGGGGCACATGCATCCCAATGTTTATAGCAGCAATGTCCACAATAGCTAAAATACGCAAAGAGCTCAGATGTTCATTCACAGATGAATGGATAAAGATGATGTGGTATGTATATATATATATATATATATATATATATATATATATATACACACACACACACACAAACACACACACACACACACACACAGTGGAATATTACACGGCCATCAAAAGGAATGAAATCTTGCCATTTGCAATGACGTGGATGGAACTAGAAGGTATTATACTAAGCGAAATAAGTCAGAGAAAGACAAATACCATATGATTTCACTCATATGTGGAATTTAAGAAACAAAACAGATGAACACAGGGGAAGGGAAGAAAAAATAAAATAAGATAAAAACAGAGAGGGAAGCAAACCATAAGAAACTCTTAAGGGAACAAACTGAGTGTTGTTGGAGGGAGGGGTGGCGGGATGGGGTAACTGCCTGATGGGCATTAAGGGGGGCACGTGATGGAATGAGCACTGGATGTTATGTGCAACGGATGAATCACTGACCTCTACCTGGAACCTAATAATGCACTATATGTTAATTAACTTGAATTTAAATTAAAAAACAAAATCCAAAGCAATCTTGGAGCAATTCCTAAAACTCCTGGCAAAAATCTGTATTCTTGCAAAATAAATTACAAATGGATATCTCACTTCTGGCATAAACAACAATAACAACAAAAACAAAACAAAAGCGGCGCCTGGGTGGCTCAGTCGTTAAGCGTCTGCCTTCGGCTCAGGTCATGGTCCCAGGGTCCTGGGACTGAGCCCAGCATGGGGCTCCCTGCTCCGCGGGGGAGTCTGCTTCTCCCTCTCACACTCCCCCTGCTTGTGTTCCCTCTCTCGCTGTGTCTCTCTGTCAAATAAATAAATAAAATCGTAAAAAAAAAAAAACCCCACAACAACTTATCATTTCTTATTGGGCCTCTGTTTTTTTTCAAGGGAGCTTTTCTGTAGAACTTTCTGTACAGAGCCACGGCCACCAGAGGGCAGACGAAGACTGGTCCTGGAGGTTTGAAAATGTAATTGGAGTGCTTGCATTTTCAGATGTTGTTAAGGAAAAAAACAGATGAACACAGGGGAAGGGAAGGGAAAATAAAATAAGATAAAAACAGAGAGGGAGACAAACCATAAGAGACTCTTAACTCTAGGAAACAAACAGGGTTGCTGGAGGGGAGGGGGGTGGCGGGAGGGGGTAACTGCCTGATGGGCATTAAGGGGGGCACGTGATGGAATGAGCACTGGCTGTTCTATGCAACTGATGAATCACTAAATTCTACCCCTGAAACTAATAATACACTACATTGAATTTAAATAAAAATTTTTTAAAAAATTAGAAACACAAAGAAGTCTGTTCAAGATTAGTAACACTATTTTTTTTTTTTTTTTTTTTTTTGGAGAGAGCGAGAGAGAAAGTGAGCAAGCATGAGCTTGGGCGAGGGGGACAGGGAATCGATCCCAGGACCCCCGTATCATGACCTGAGCCGAAGGCAGACGCTCAATCGACTGAGCCACCCAGGTGCTGCAAGACTACATATCTTAACTACCTGTTGCTCAATTCATTTTTCCTGGCCCTGCTATCATCTGTCAACCTCATTCCTGTAAGTTTCCCTGAAGGTGAAGGGGGTGATTTTCTATTATGGAAAAGAAAACACAGAAAATAATTTCTTCCTCAAATGTTCCTTCTGTGTTTTTAAACTTCCTGCAGCACCTACTAATTCCTGGGTGCACAGGAATAACCCATTAAACCTGGCCATTCTCTTCGGGAAAAAACTCAAGGCGTTATCTGTTTCAAACAGACCAACTGCTCTGCATCTGTGACTATGATCCTGCGAAATTAACCGGAAACGTCCCAGGAGGGCAAGGCCGGGGCGAGGAAGGAGGAGACCACCGCTTGGATGTTCCCTTTCAGAAAAAGAGGAAATTAAACCCAGAAAGGAAGTTTTATTCGGTGTATTTTAAAGTCGGAAGACAGAAAGGTTTTTCTGTTGTGGCAAACTGCAATGACCTTAGATCCCTCCGTGTGTCACAAGCTCGCCGGCATTTCCCTGGCTCCGATCCTCCACTGCTGAACTTATTTGCTCTGCCACCAACGTCCTACTTTTTCCAGACCTAACTGGCACCGCTCCTAGCCAAGCTGAGATCACATGGCTAATAGGTCTGACCACTGCATCAGGACCTGCCATGTCACATGTTTCGGATTCCATTCCTGGCTCCCTGCAGGGCTGGGTCTGGTGCAGGAACCCTGGCAGGAGCATTCTAGCAAAATCCAGGGTTTCTCCAGCCGAGCAGTCGGTGACTCCGACCTGCAGGGGAATTTGTTTTATAACTCAAACTTGTAAAAGGGACACATGAGCACATAAGTGGAGGAAGAGAAACGAAAGCACACCCCATAGGAAGAGATTTTCGTAAGAAAACAAGAGACATAAAATTTCTACAGTAGAAATTTGTCTCCATGATTCGCTCTCAAGCTGTGGTCAAAAAAAAAAAAGTTTCTGAAAACAGTTTTCATCCTTGTAATGACCTTGCTCACTCTGACATGACTTTTGGGTGGCCTGACAGCACACACAGTTGTGCAGATGATTTTGTTCCCAGAGTTCAAGGCAGCTAGTTCCCTACCTCAGGGATCTTTTTCTGCTCAGCCAAGAATGAAACAGTAAAAGAGTCAAGGTGCCATCAGCCAGACAACCTCAGGTCAGACAGGCTGCCCTCTCAAACCCCCAGGTGACACAAAAACCTTCTTTCTGGAACCTTCTGTAGGAGTAAACGGCTCCCCCCACCCCACCACCACCCTCTGGCTGCCGCCCTGTGTCTCACAAGCCACCTCTTTAACCCTGTCACTTAGCATAAAGAAAATCATTACCAGCTGCCCTACCCCTTCACCTCACACCACTGCCAGGACACAAACATGCCTGACTTTTTATTTCCTGGGCTTGGAGAATAGGAGAAGACTTCCTAGAGGAAGTGGCATCGACAATCGAGTTGGAATAAAGGGATAGGAGTCAGCTAGGCCAAGGTAGGAGAGGGCTCTAGGGAGAGGGCATATGCAAAGGCCCAGTAGTGAGCAAGAGCGGGATGCATTCTGGGAGCTCGAATACGTTCAGTGTGGCTGGAACAGAGTTGGGGTGGTGGCAAAAGGTGAGGCTAGAGACACAAACAGGGGTTCCCCAGTTCCTTGCTCCTCAAAGTGTCGTACCCAGACCAGCAGCATTGGCATCCCCTGAGGAGCCTACTCAAAATGTACAATTTCAGGCCCAATTCCAAATTTATTGAATCCAAATCTACATTTTAAGATCCCCAGGGGATCTGATGCACAACAAAGTCTGAAAAGCCCTCCTCTAAGTATATTAAGCAGTTCAGACTTGGGAGCAACCGGAACTTTCTGAATGATAACACAGGGGAATCACATGATAAGACTTGTGATTTAGAAAATTCATCCTTGCTGCAAAGTGGAGGAAGAGAGGGTGAGTCAGTGGAGACCCACAGAGAGATACAGAGGCCGGTTAACAGGCTGGTGCAGCTGTCCCAGCGAGAGTCGGCTGCCACCCTGCCTGGGCAGTAGGGATGGGAGATGGGGAGTGGACACAGCCAATAGGCTACGGGAGAGCGCGTCCACAAGACGGTGGTGGTGGGCGGAATTCCTCCCAGGTGCAGGGTCCACTGCCCACCCGGCCGGGTGGGGCCGGGGAGCTGGCGCGAGCTCAGCAGGGTGGGGAAGGCAGTATTAGTGGGTGTGGGAAAGCACAGGACTCTTAAGGGAGAGTCCCTCTATGTCTGCACATGTTAGAGCAGAATGTGAGCAAACCCGTTTCACGCATGCTTCACACGTGTCCCATTCAGGGCCTGGTGCTTGGGTACCCCTGTGGCAGGGCCCCCCCACCCCCGGCCGTCACTCCCATGACTCACCCTCCGATTTTAACTGGCCACGTGCAAAGCAGGAAAGACTGCCTAGAGTTCCGGGGGGGTGGGGGGCGTGGGGGAGGGTGAACCAGTAGCCTTAGCATTGAGCAAGGACAATTTCTGTAAGGGAAATTTGACAGGCAAGACCATTCCCCCTTCCCTCATTAAAAATCGCAACACAAGTGAGTGGCTAAGAACTTAATTTAACATGTATTTGTGAAAAACCCCTGCTTCTGGCCAAGAACAGTCCATCTCTGTAGCTTTAGGAATGCTACTGAGGAGCAGAAGTCCTCCAGCAAGACTTCTACATGTTTGCAAGTCAACAGTGTGAAGGAGTTAAAAGTCAAAAAGGACAAGTGTGGGTTTCTTTTTATGCCAAATAGGAGGCTCGCGCTAACCTGCAACTGCACTTTCTCAGCTCCCGGCGCTGAGGCTGGTGCAGCCGGGAAGGATGGAGGAACGGCCTCTGTCCTGGCGGACTGTGGCCGCGGCCAACCTCCAGGATAGATGCGGAGGGGGCTGGAGGTGGAGGAATGGGAGGGACGCTCAGTCCAACAGCCCCGCGGTCCTCGCCTCCCAAGGTGCCGCCGGGCCTTCTGCCCTCTGTCCACCTGTCCTGCCTGGCATCTAGGGCAGGCTGGCCGGCTTCTCTTCTGCTTATGCTGCCGTGAAAAGAAACAATTGCCACAAATATGGAAGAAAGTTCCAGAGTCCACGGCATTTACCAGTCTCCACCTTGTGACATGGAATAAGCTGCAAACAGGTGCATTTACAATGGAGAGATTGGGGGCCCCTGGGGACTGGCTAATGAAGGAAATGTGTCCGACACGGTGACGGGCATCACACCGTGGAGGGGAAGGCACAGCCAAAAAAGGTGACCCAGGCACGAGAAGTTGTGCAGCGGGAAAATTCCGGACTAGTTAGCTGATCTTCCTGACTTCGCGGGAGCCCACGCCCCCACTCACTCCCAACGGGCTTCTGTCCTCACTGCTCTGCTGGAACACTTATGTCCAGAGTTCTCACCGTGGTGGAATCCACTGGAAGTTCCTCTGTCCCCACCGTATTCCACCTTTCAATAGCATGTGACGTAACTGATCCCCTCCCTCCCCAAAACTTTTCTCTCTTGGCTTCCGGGACACCACCTGCTTGGTTGCCCACCTTCCTTCATGGCAGGTGATTCTCAATCCCCACTGCTGGCTCCTTAATTCCCTTTCACATATGCAAGGCTGGTTCTGTCTTGGGACCTCCTCTATTTCCCATCCAGATTTTCTGGTTCCCCGGGTTACCTGGCGAAGTCTCTTTGACCTCCCGTACACTGCTGACTTGCCCATGTGTTATCTCCAGCCTGACGGTCTCCTGAGCCACAGACTCCTATCTTCACGGGCTTGTCTAGCAGGCACCTCCAGGAGAAACTGTGTCCGGATTCAACCTCCTGATTCCCTCTCCCAAAGCCCATGCAAGTCTTCCCAGCTCAGCGAGGGCAGGTGCTCATCTCCCCAACTGTGTGCACACCCCAATCCCTCCCTTTCCCTGGTTCCACCTCCAACCCCTTTCCTATCTCCGCGGCCACCAACCTGGTTCAAGCCGCCATTATGCACCATGCTGTCCTTGCATGGTCTCCGTGCTTCTCCGATCCCTCT
Source organism: Neomonachus schauinslandi (assembly GCF_002201575.2). Classification (NCBI taxonomy): domain Eukaryota; kingdom Metazoa; phylum Chordata; class Mammalia; order Carnivora; family Phocidae; genus Neomonachus; species Neomonachus schauinslandi. The sequence goes on from NC_058404.1 coordinate 15,785,618, forward strand.
GTGACAGCCAGGAGTGGTCTTTGAAAAGGGTAATTCAGGGAATGTTACCCCTTGCCTCAAAACCCCTCATTGGTTTCCTCCTGAACCCAGAGTCATATCCAGATTCCTGTCTGGTAACCCGGCCCTCCTTCTGTAACTTTTCCCAATACTACACTTGCCCTCGCTTATGATGCTCTAGTCTCACTCGCTTTCTTTCAGGTCCTGGAATACATCACACGCCTTCTCACCTCAGGGCTTTTGCACTCACGATCCTGCTTTTTGAACCCTTTCCCCAAACCCTGTGAAGCTGGTTCCCCTTCCTCATTCTTCAGGTCATCACCGTAAGTGTCACCTCCTCAAAGGGACCTTCTCTGACCCCAACACTTAAACCAGGCCCTGTGGTCCCCTCCCCAATACTGTCTCAGTGGTTTTTTTCAAAGCGCCCATCACAATCTGAACTCATTTGTTTGTTGATGGTAAACACATAATTGTGGATTCAACCCCCAGTGGGTCTCTATAAGGACTGAATGGGGACATAAGTAAGGAACGAACACAGCATAGCACAGGAGTGTACTCCCTAGGATAATCCCACAGCTGCCAGGACCCCCATCCCTGAGGATTTCTTTCTTTTTTTTTTTTTAAGATTTTATTTATTTATTTGAGAGAGAGAATGAGATAGAGAGAGCATGAGAGGGGGGAGGGTCAGAGGGAGAAGCAGACTCCCCGCCGAGCAGGGAGCCCGATGCGGGACTCGATCCCGGGACTCCAGGATCACGACCTGAGCTGAAGGCAGTCGCTTAACCGACTGAGCCACCCAGGTGCCCCTGAGGATTTCTAGAGCAACTTCTGAGGGATCTCATGAACCAGCTGTATGCCTGTACACGGCCTCACACACACTCTCCTCTAAAACAGAGTGGCTCGTTCTACCAAACTTTTAGTCCTTGATGGATCTGGGGTTACCAACATCACAGAGAGCAACTATATTTAATTTCAGATAAGCCATAAAACCAGAACAAGACTCTGGGAAGTGATATCAGGCCCTGCTGGGATGAAGAGCAATCGTAGGATAGGAATCAAAACCATTTGTACTGACGCTTAGAGGCAGAACGGGTAGGGCCGAGAAATAATCCACCGACCTGTTTGGTCAGAAGTTCACGGCCAGGGCACCTGGGTGGCTCAGATGGTTAGGCGTCTGCCTTCGTCTCAGGTCATGATCCCAGGGTCCCGGGATCGAGTCCCGCAGGGCTTCCTGCTAGGCGGGGAGACTGCTTCTCCCTCTGCCTCTCTCTCTCTCTGACTCTCATGAATAAATAAGTAAAATATTAAAAAAAAAAAAGAAGTTCACGGCCAAAGGTGGACAAGAAGAAACATCCACAGCATGAGGTTGGAAGCTCAGTTCCAGCTTCTGTTCTGTCTCGTATGTGGCATTGATTCCATCACACGTGTGCTTTGATTTCCTCGTTGTAAAATGGGGACAGCGGTAGCATTTGGCTCCAAGGGTTGTAACGTAAAGTGGGGCATCTGGGTAAAATGCTAAGAATAGCGCCTGGCGTGTGGCAACATCGGATGCATTTCAGTTCTTCTTCTTCCAAGTAATTGAAAAAGTGGGAGGCAAACCTATTTACCAAATGCCAAATATCCTTGAAAACAAACTGCCTTTCTGATTTTGGATCTAGAATGTGGGTGCGTCATGGCGGGGGGGTCCTGCAGGGAGGGGCAGGATGAGCTCTGAGCGCAGAGAGACGACTGTGGTTTTAGCTTGCTCTTCCTCACTCCTCGTGCATCCTCGCTCCTCGTCTGTAGGGAGACGCCTGCTCTCTGGCTGTTCCTGAGAGAAGCTTAACACACAGGGGGTCTGGACAGAAGAAAAGACTGCCTCATTCCGAGTCAGCCGTCCTCTTCTGTTCCAGCTGGGTTTGAGACACAGACCACTGGGTTCTGGAGGTGTGGTCTGATTTGTGGGAAGAGTGCCACTAAATATTTACTGCTGTTGAACAGGCTCAGACCCCAAACAGTGCACCGCGGAAGTTAAGAATTGAGACAGTGTTTAGGGATTAATATCCAGAATATATAAAGAATGCCTATAGCTCAACAAAACGCACAAATAACCCTATTTGTAAAAATAGGCAAAGGGCTTGAAGAGACACTTCTCCAAAGAAGATATACAAATGACCAGTAAGCCCAGGAAAGGATGCTGACCCTTACTAATCATTACAGAAATGCAAAGCAAAACCACCACGAGATACCACTTCACATCCATTAGGATGTGCGTTATCACAAACACAGAAACCAACCAGAGAGGACGTTTACAGACAGGTTGTGGATAAATTGGAACCCTTGTGCACTGCTCGTGAGAACATCAAGGGGTGCGGCCACTGGGGCAAACAGGATGGCAATTCCTCAACAAATTAAGCATAGAATTACCATATATATGATCCAGCAATTCCACTTCTAGGTGCATACCCAAAAGAATTGAAAGCAGGGACTAAAACAGATATTTGTACACCTGTGTTCACAGCAGTATTTTTCTCAATAGCTAAAAGGTCCGAACAACTCAAATGTCCATCAGCAAATGAAAGGATAAAGAAAATGTGGTCTGTGCCTACAATGGACTATTATTCAGCCTTAAAAAGGACGGAAGTCCGGTGATGGGCATTAAGGAGGGCACGCGTTGTGACGAGCACTGGGTGTAACACGCAACTCATGAATCGTTGAACACTACATCAAAAACTAATGATGTACTATACTATACAGTGGCTAACTGAACATAATAAAAAAAAGATCAAAGGGAATTAATAAGAGTGTAACAAAGAGTATCCATTCTCCTTCAAGAAGGCCAGAGGTTATTACTTTGAGTTGGTCATGAAGGACATATAATCTTGGCACAATAAATTGGCCTGGCGCTAAATAAAATTTACTATTATAACAAAAAAATAAGTAAATAAAAATAAAATAAAAAGGAAGGAAATCCTGACCTGCGCTACAACATGGATGAACCCGGAGGATATTATGATAAGTGAGATCACCAGTCCCAAAGACAGATATGCTGTAGGATTTACCTGCAGTGGAATTCACGGAGACAGCGAAGACAAAGGTGGTTGCCAGGGGCTGGGGAGAGGGAATGGATGAGCAGAGTTTCGGTTTCACAGGATGAAGAGTTCTGTGGACAGATGGTGCTGATGGTTGCACAACAATGTACATGCACTTAAAGCCTCTGAACGGTGTGCTTAAAAATAATTAAGATGAGGGGCACCTGGGTGGCTTGGTCAGTTAAGCGTCTGCCTTCGGTTCAGGTCATGATCTCAGGGTCTTGGGATCGAGCCCCGCATCGGGCTCCCTGCTCAGCAGGGAGCCTGCTTCTTCCTCTCCCTCTGCCCCTGCCCCTCACTCATGCTCTCCCTCTCAAATCAATAAATAAAATCTTAAAAAAAAAAATTAAGATGATACATTTTACGTGTTTTACCACCTTTTTTTTTTGAAAAAAAGGATAAAACCCAGCGGGAAGATCAACCTCATTACAAGAGAAGCTTTGTGCAAGTATTTGTTCACATGAGATTTAATGAACACCTACTGGTTTGCAGGCCGTGTTGGGCGCTCAGGGAGGGAAAAGAAAGGTCATGCCCAGTGTGAAGACGCTCACACTCACTCAACTCAGGGGAAGAGGAAGAGAAAGGGGAGACGACGAGGGCAGACAAGATAAGGAGTTTATTAGCTCAAGCCAAAGGCAGAATGGATTAGGAGCCTCACCCGAGATATGTGAACAGGGCCTGGGCTTTAGAGGGAAAAACCAACCATCTCCACACCAAACACGAGATTTAAGGGAGGGAGGCGGATTTCAACCCCACACACTAGAGAAGGAACTGGGGGCTGAACACCTACAGAAGAGGAAAATCTTTACAATGACAGTGTAGCCTGGAAACCAGAGGAAAAGGAAAGAGAAAAAGTTGCCTGCTACGAATGAGACATCTTCTAAAACAGTGCTTAGTAAGAGAATTACTAAAATACACAGAATTAAATCCACCACAGAACCGCCACCTACAGCCAATGTCTCCAGAAACAGAGCTTCCCAGCAAAGAATTTGCATTTCCAAGAATATCCGTATTATTCACACCATGGTTTCTTCTGCACAACATAGCAGGGCTGTTGCCAGAGAACACGGCCGGAGGCCCCGGGTCACCCTATGTGGGGGTCAGGGAAGTGGCAGGCGGGCAGGTCTGTGGCCGAGGGCCCATCCTGCTCTGCACCCGCGCACGTCCGAGGCTGGCCCGAACACTACCCCGGTCATGAAAAGAGAGGCTTTCACTCGCTTGAAATGCAGAAATATTTATTTTGGTTTCCTTCATTGTTTTTGGAAATTCTGTTTTGGTTTATAAAACATAGAAATAGCCAACACTTAAAGCAAACATTCAAAACCCCAAGGTGACAAATTACTGACTTTTTGTGCAATGAAGAACACACATATGAAGTTAGGCTACCAAATAGTGTTACTATGATGACAGTTCTTCGGTGCCAACCCCGTCGTGCTTGTATAATACACGGAACTCTCACAAAGCCAAAACCAGCTGCTTTCAATATATAAATGACAACTTAATTCAGTCACACGTAGCAAAGACTTGCAGTCAAGTGAAATGCAGCTAAATTCCCAAATTAACTTTTTCTTTTTTTAAAAAAATCCCTTGAGAAGTTAATCCCAGAAAATGAGTTTTCCAGATTTCTACCTCCTAGAATTTTGGCTTGTCAAACACATTTCATAAAAATCAGGTAGCATTATAAGACCATTTGCTTATTACTGTCCATTTCAATAAGTACCCAAGTATATCTATTCCCTTAATAGGTTTAAAGACATGCCCTGCCTGAGAATTCATTTGGGGGTGGAAAAAGCCACTTAATCACAACACAATCTTTTGATATGAAAACCACATTAAAAATCCGTTGGCCATCACAAAGAATGACTGGTTCAGCGATGATAAAGGGGACAGTTCATGAGGCGTCACAGTTGAGCATCGGCGATCCAGGTAATTATTTCCTTCTTGAAATGCCTGTCTTCACTGCAGAGTCTAAGTCAGATTTTTTAATAACCCCTGGGAGGGAGTAGTGGGGGGTGGGGGACGGGAATCGGGTCTGGAGAAGAGGGTCTGAGATCATTCTGCTCCGCGGGCACCAGAAGCCGCTCGCTCAGGTGAGCGCCCATTCATCCGAGACGACGTCTGTGCTGTTCTGAGTCGGATGTGTTCTCTCCGTCCCTGGGAACCTTTTGCTCCTACAGGACAACAGGGACTGCTGAGAAGCACGCGCCGCTCCGGACCCGACAGCAGAAGGCTCGTCGGAGCGCGTGTGAAGTGGGGAAGGCGAGGAGGCAGGGGTTTAAAAAAATCTCTGGCCCGCTTGCCATGTTCTCCAGCTGGGACAGTTCTTGCTTTGAAGGGACAGCTTCCCTCCAGTGCACTGTACCTTGCAGAGCGGCAGAATCTGCAGCAAGTAGCAGACATCTCAGAAATAGTGAAGTCCTAATCCCTTGGTTAGAAAACTGGGAGACAGAAGTTTTCACCGCCCTTTTTTTTTTTTTTTAAACAGAGGAAGTCTCAAATAACTTAGCACGTGGATCGTTTCCCCTTTACGATTTTAAGGCTCATTTTGGAAATTGTGTATCACCATATACATGGTCTGCAACAGGAGGTGACCGTAAGGCAGTGTTCCGTGTCCTCTGAAATTCCTATGGCGAGAACCCCGAATGCACAAGTCAAACGTGGACGCTCCCTTTCCTACGCGCACTCTAGTCAAAATTACCAACGTGAAGGCCATCAGCAGGAGACTGCGGAGGGGTGTAGTTTCTTCCTGGCATTAAACTTTGATGGTGGAATAAAGTTCGTCTATCTGTGCCCTGAAATAATTCCGAAGCTCGGGCCGTTTTGCCTTCATCGTTGGAGTCAGGAGGCCATTGTCGATAGAAAATAATTCAGTGTGGAGACTAATGCCTTTGACCTGCAAATAAACGAGGCCATTAAAGCAAAAACCGAGGGCAGAATCAACCTGGGCCTAAAAACATGTGGTTCAGAACGGATGGAGACCCCATGGCCGATCCAGTCCCTCCCTGGACTCGGGCCAGTGGGCTCGCTCAACACAAGGCAGGGGCTGCTCCCAGGACAGGATCCGGGCTTGGACCCTGACCTCCAAGGGAAGAGAGTGCCTGCCCTCGGTTACAGAAATCTTTCCCCCCTGGCCAAAGCTCGCCCTTACTCATTCCTCGTGGGTTTCTTTAGGTCCCCTCGTGCTCCATACCTATTCACACAGAACCCTCAGGTCAGAAACTGTTTTGCAGGGGTGCGTGCACGGTGATGCAAATCTCACCTGTTCAAATGGTTTCAGGCCAGATTCCTTCCCAAGCCTCACCATGTCTTCCAGGATGGCTTTTTTGACGTCCTAGGAAGGTGAGAAAACAACACGCTTGCTGTGCTCCAGGTCTCTGGAGGCACGCTCAATGCCAAGCCAAGGTACAGAAGCCAGACCACACACTCCCCGAGCCTTACCTTGTTCCTGCACAGTTCCTCAAAGGAGCCTTCAAATCCTTTCTTTCGGGCCCAGGAACATAATGTCTCAACATCTGGTACCACAATTGCTATGAGAAATGCCTTTAAAACAGACAAGTGAGTTATTATGTGGCTTGATCCAGATGTTCTGAAATAGAGATTCTTTATCATTCTGCATGACGGACCACGGGAGAATCTGATAGATGTTACAGACCCTCTTTTTGGAACATATTACCAGCCCCAGGAGTCTACTGAGCCCAGGTTAAGAGCTCCCGGCTCTAAAATACAGACAGCAGCAGGAATTTTGCAATTAAATGTTTTAAAAGGACCACTAGGAATCAAAACCTAACAAAACCCTAATTTTTATTTACTTTTGCATACATATTTATATATATTTTTTAATAAAACAGTTAAATAAGCAGACAAGATAATGGATATCAAGTAACTGCCTTTAAAAGGAGAGAAAAAAAATTTACACAGATGTTTTTAGATCTCCAATGCCACATTTTTTACAATTTAGTAACAATAAAACTAAATAAAAATCGAAGGCATTTAAGACTCTAGGTCAAAGAGAGGTGCCTGGGTGGCTCAGTCAGTTAAGCACCTGCCTTCAGGTCAGGTCTTGATCCCAGGGTCCTGGAACCAAGTCCCGCATCAGGCTCCTTGCTCAGTGGGGAGCCTGCTTCTCCCTCTCCCTTTGCTGCCCCACCCCCCCAGCTTGTGCTCTCTCTCTCTCTGTCAAATAAATAAAATCTTAAAAAAAGAAAGATTCTAGGTCAAAGAAAAACAGGTATACTCTCAAAGAAAAATAGGTGCATTCCTTATAAGATAATAAAATATTCTTCCACAAGTATCTAAAAGTCTCAAGATTCGTAAAAAGATTAGCTTTCAGGAAACAAGACCACTTTCTCTCCCTTGCCACCATCTGCCCAATATTTTGGCAAAGAGACGTTACACTACAATATTGACCTTGGTTTTCAACTTCATGTATACACCGGCTCACAACCCCCACTGCTCAAACATGATTTAGGAGACACAGCATAAATACGTTGGGTCTAATATGTTGAAAATTCTAAACTTTCTTATAATCTATCAATATTTCCTTTCATAGTTTAAATTAGAAGCCTATTTTACCCACTCCCTAACATCTTTATTCAACTCCCCTTGGTACGCCAGACCTCTAGTTAGGTAAAATAAAAATATGGAATTTAAAGAGAAAAACTTTTCTGGATGAGAAAGGCCAAGCAGCAAACCCCAATAATATTCCAGCATGTCACAGGTGAAAGGCAGTTCAATACTCATCGCAGACCTTCCATCGCACTGCAAACGTCCGGAGTTCGAGGCGCCAGGCACACCTGGGCAACACGGCTTACACCCCAGAACACACGTACCTGCAAGCTTTCTCCATGGACAAACACCTGAGCGATAGGTTCACTTCGCAGGTAGATATTCTCAATCTTCTCAGGTGCTATGTATTCTCCCTGTGCCAGTTTAAATATGTGCTTTTTCCTGTCGATAATCTTCAAGGTACCATTCTGTTTATTAGAGGGGAGGGGAGGGGAGGCGCTGTGAGTGGGTCTGTGGCTGGGGGACGCCCCCGTCCCAGCCCCATATCAATCACACCCAGTCCAGGGCACTTCTCACATGCTTTCCTTTAATCCTGGTAACACTGCCCAGGGGCCAGTTATCAGCCCATTTTAGAGAGAGGGAAACTAAGGCTTGGGGAGACTAAGTAACCTGCCCAAAGCCAGTGAGTCAAGTACAGAGAGAGAAAGGGACTCCAGAGTCCACGCCCTTCACTTCATCACTGGTAGCCCACCAGCCGCGCTCTGTGTGCTGTGTATCTGCCTCCCCAAGGATGAGTCATGCTCCTTAAGGGTACAGACACAGGTTGTCCTCCTAGAGCACCCTGCACAGAGCAAGGGCTCAGTAAAAGCTCCTATAGAAAGGCCAAATGCCACCTTTGCCATTGTTTCAAGGCGGAGGCAGGGGTGGGGGTGGGAGGGGCTCGCTCCTGGGCCCCTGGGGCAGGGTCCGTCAGCGGCCCACATGGGGACCGTGGGAAGGATACAACCCCTGCCCTAGACAAGCCAAATACCATCGTGTCCACCTCTGGTTGCCAAAACCCCCAGCTGACTGTCCACCCGTCCCCACCCCGGGGTCCTTCCTGTGCTTCCAAAAGTCAGCTGTAGGCAAGTTTCTCCGGTTCTCTCACTGCACGTTGGTTCTGTGCCATTTCCCCAAGGAGCAGACTGAGGTCCAAGGAGACGATGAAATGTGTTCACTAGAGCTGAGCCAGAATTGGAAATGACACCCAATCCCTCTTGAACTTGAAAAGAGGGACTTAATTTATTTCTGAATAACTTGGGTATTCTGAAGTCTGAATTAACTGGGTGGGGAGGAGGAGTATTTTCCAAATCTAAAAATTTCCGGGAGTGTCGCGTACATTAAATCTATAAGAATCGAACGACATGCAATAATAAAACTTGCCTTAGCCATTTTAGTAATAGCAATTCAACACAGTGACAACTTAGAAAAAGCAGCGGCAAGCCAAACTGGTCAAACCCATGGGTGGCGCTTCTTGTAGGTTCTTTTCCCTCCTCCGATGGACCCTGGCCTTTGTCTACAGTAACAATTCTGAGACTACCTATGTTTGAAGGTGTTGGCCTAACCGTGGGACACTTACCCTGTTTTTAATGAGATGACCAGCCTAAGAAACATACACTCGCAACTTCTTGCCCACCACACCTTCCTGGCCGTCGACCACAATGTCCCCCCCACCTCGCTCAACTAATGAGGCCTTCACATCGAGGCCCAGCACTGATATAGAAAAAGCCATACATTGTCTCTCTGGATTTCGAACAGGAAGCCGCAACCGGAATTGATGTCACGCATCAAAACCAAACATATTCGCTACAGTTCAAGTGACAACCCTACCCAGGCACACTAAGAGTATAAAGCTGTTCCCTGCAGGAAATGGAAGAGCCTCCCCCTTGCCCCCCTCAGCAGGGAAAGGGAAAAAGTGAGGTCGCACAACAGCAAATGGCAGAAGAAAAGTATCTGTGAACGAACGGGGGAGGTGAGTGCTTACTGGAAGCCACTTTCCAATGTCCCCCGTGTGTAACCAGCCGTCTTTGTCCAGAACTTCTGCTGTTTTCACTGGGTCCTTCAAGTAGCCTTTAAATACATTGGGCCCTTTCACACACACCTGAAGAGAGAAAGTTTGGGAAGGGGGGGTGGTTAGGGGGAAGTGGAGGGAAGGGATCGAAAGTTCCGATTAGGAGACAGGTAAGCACCGGGGACCGAATGTACAGCCCAGCGACCACAACTCACACAGACACGTGATTATATTTAACAGTTAAGAGACGAGATCCTCAGAGTCCTCATCATGGGGAAAAAAAAAAATCTTTTTTTTTTTCCTGTTTTTCTTGTATCTGTGTGAGATGATGGAATATTAACGAGACTTACTGTGGGGAGTAATCCACCATAGATGGACGTCAACCCATTACGCTGTTTCCTTTAAACGCATACAGCATGTATGTCAATAACATCTCAACAGAACTGCGGGGGACAAAGGTGATCTGTAACAGCATTTACGGGGGTTCTCCAGAGAGAACGAGTGTGTGTGTGGGGGGGTGCGTATCTCAACCTTTAGCGAGAAGCCCTGAATTTCATGATCCAGAGTGCTCCAGCACAACCACACTGGGACCCTGGAGGTACGTCCAATGCCCCTGTTCCCTTGTCCTCAAAACATCAGCTGCAGTCAGGTTGTAGGGCTAACGCTTCCCTGAGGTTCTGGATCAAAGCCCCAAAGGGGAGGAAATCACTTTGAAGTCATTAGGCTTTCCTTTCACTAGCCAGTGGCTCACTAATAGGTCTGCAGGGCCATGAGCTGACAGGAGCTGTGCTTCAGGTCTTCAGGCCATGGAGACTTTGCATGCTCTCGAGCCCAAGTCCCTGCGGTGTCTGGTGGAAGAGACGTTCGTGGTCCCCCTCCCCCATAAAGGCCCTTCAAAGAGAAGCCCGTTTGATCCAGGATCACCAATAACGTCAAGTTCAGAGGCTTTATGGGACGCTGCCGAGAAGCGGCCAAGCTATCAGGGGGATGGCAACGTGGATGAGCGACTTGGTGGTTCACTCACCTCACCCTCGCCCTTGGAAGCCAAGTAGTTCATTTCTTCCACGTCCACAAGTTTTATAAGGTTGCAAGGCATTGGGGCACCAACATGGCCTGCGTGGTAAATAAAAGAATGATCATTCCCAGGAGGACTCCTACTATCCTTAAGCCAAATGACGTTTATGGCCAACAGGCCTGCTCGTGATGGGAACAGCTGATATAAACGTCTGTTTGCAGCGATGCCAGCCCGGCTCCCCCAGTAAGTGAGCACAGAGAGTGTATTTCTAGAATAGAGACAAACATTCACAAGTCTCTTAGGATCTTTCCCCAGTTTGATGCCCCAAATTATTTTTTCAAAGTATGAATAATTTGGCTGTCGACTGTAAGGGTTTCTACAAATACCTGGAAGCAAGCTTTCTAAAACTTTCACCAGGCTCCTATGGTCTGACGGCCCCTGCTCATCATTTACCACCCCTCACTCACACAGACTTCTTTTCAACATCCCCACTTTCTCTAAGAAGAGAAAATACACAACTTTGCCAAACTGGATTATTCTTGCAACGTCACCTGGTTCTGACCAAGATGGTCTTTACTTCCTTAAGTATGGGTGAACACATTTTAAATTTAAATTTATTAAGATAGGATGGTGCGGGGGCACCTGGGTGGCTCAGTTGGTTAAGCGACTGCCTTCAGCTCAGGTCATGATCCCAGGGTCCTGGGATCGAGTCCCACATTGGGTTCCCTGCTGCGTGGAGAGCCTGCTTCTCCCTCTCCCTCTGTCTGCCCCACGTCCTGCTTGTGATCTCTCTCTCTCTCTCTCTCAAATAAATAAATAAAATCTTAAAAAAAAAAAAAGAGCATCACAAATAATTCCTCCTATGTTTTAATGATGTTTGTGTAAAGAGATCACTGTTCCAAATTCTCTAGGCTAATAAGGAACCAGGGGTTAAAAATTAAACCAGGAAGAAGGTTCAGAGACTGTTAGTACAAGTCCCAGCAGAATTGTGCTTCTAGAGTCTGGACATGAGAATCCATGTTCCTAGACGGTGCTCATATTTATAATATACCAAATAAATTAGTGGCATTCACGTATCAGAGTGCAGAATGTACCACCGTCAGAGCTGGGTTGGAATCCTGGCTCTGAAACATAATGCCGGGTAAATTCTTAGACACTGTTTATGTGCTTTTTCACCAACACTCATTTCCTCTCAGAGGTAACAGGACTTAGGCCACAGGGTTGGTGCGGGGATGAAACGCACCCATGTGCTTAAGGACAACTGCTCCGTCGATATTTTCGTATCTGCCTCTCCTTGCGCCTTTTGGGAGAAATGACTTGTTTCTTTCTCTCTGTGGTCTCAACACCCGGCCCAGCACCCACTGTAGACTCAAGTCAAATTTACCAGCAAGTAATTCGACCCCAATCCATTCCCGGAAAGCTCTGTGGGGCCAAATGTTCTGAACCTGGGGGAAAGGGCTTTTATCCCTCGGCTGTCAGCTTCAGATTCTAGGTGAATCTAACGCCACCCACCTTCCAGCTGGTCCTCCAAGCACGGATGCTCTGCCATAGCAGCCCTTTCCCACAAGGATCCCGGATTGACAAGACTGTTCGCCCCAAGGCCTAATCACTCGAGACACAGAACTTCCATTGTTCCACAGAATGAACCGAGGAGGAACCCAATTCCAAGAACGCCCACCGGAATAAGGAGATCCCCATAAGGAGTGTCCCATGGCTCCTACCTGCTGTCCAGTCCCCAGGTATGGTCAGACAGCAACCGGCGGTGCACTCGGTCTGTCCGTAGCCTTCATAAAACTGGGCCACCAAGAGACGAAACGTTATTAAAGAGAACAGTCACACTGCTGCAAGGGCACAGATCAGGACGTTCTCCTCACTCCTGAGTGATGGCTAACCGTGGTGACACGTCTCTTTTTAAAATCTGTTCAGAACTACTATGATAGCACCCAAACATCTTCACCCCCAACCTGAAACCCCGGCCACTGTCCGTGGTCATCTTCTACTCGCCCTAGTGTAGACAGGCGAGGGGGCCACCAATACGGCCCGACAGGTCACACTGCACACGACCCACCCAGGAGTGCACTCGGTGCTCTGTCCGCTCACGGCTGTGCCTCACACCTGTCCTGGTTGCCCAGTCTCGGCTGCCTCCCCCGCCCTCTTTAAGGCAGGTTCTCTCCAGGGTTTGCAGGTCGGCTTATTACCTGCAACCCATCCCCGTGCCCTCAGGCCGGATTAAAGGCAAGTTTCCTGGCTGTGCTTTACCCGTCTGTGGTGGCCAGAGACGCATCATCTCCTGCCTTGGGGTCTCTAAGCAACCTGGGAATAACGTGATCTTCCAAACCAAAATGAGACACACACTTATGACTTTTTGGAAAGGAGAGTCCTGGGCTTGAAAAAGCCCGAGACAACCAGCCGCGTGACGCCCACCTCACCTGACAGCCGAGCGCTGCTCTCAGAAACGTCAGCACGGTGGCGGACACGGGCGCGGCTCCTGTGATCATCAGCCTGACTTTTCCTCCCAGGCTCGACTTACAAGGCAAGGAGAGGGGAGATAGTGAGGGGCCGATGGCTGCATGGGGGCAGGCTCCTCAAAGACCCCTTCTGGGAACCCGGGGCCCGGATCCACTGGCTCCTTCTCTGCAGGCCACACAGAGCTCACCAATGCGCAGAGAACTCACAGGCATTCAAAAGAGGAAGGCCTGGCTGGAGCTGGTTTCCTCCTGACGCTACACCCTTCTCTCTCAACGGGTATGAAAAACAAGCCAATACCTCTACCTGCAGGTATTTTGAAGGAATTAGAACAAGACTGTGGTGGGTTGGGAGGCAACCACCACACGTGGCATTTTTGGGGACATAGTATTATTATTCTGCATTCTTTACCACTGGTGCCTAAGAAATGAGTAATGTACTTGCTTCAGAAAAGGAAAGCAAGATAAAAAATTAGAAAGGCCCAGGGTGCCTGGGTGGCTCTGTCAGTTAAGCATCTGACTCTTGATTTCGGGTCAGGTCATGATCTTGGGGTCATGCCCCACGTCGGGCTCTGTGCTCAGCATAGAGTCTGCTTGAGATTCTCTCTCTCCCTGCCCCCCCCTCCTGTGCTCCTTCTCTTTCTCTCAAATAAATAAATCTTGAAAAAAAAATAATTAGACTGATGAATCACTGAACTACTACATCTGAAACTAATGAGGTACTCTATGTTGGCTAATTGAATTTAAATTAAAAAAAGTAAAAAATAAATTACAGAGGCTCTACTCCCCTGAGGCCTTCCATGTTACCATGTTGTTCGGGTTTGCATGGGACACTGAGGTTTATGTACCGGCTTTGTCCTTAATTTTTAGAAATGTGCCCGAATAACCAACAATGTGCCCTTCTCCCTCACCATCACACCTCGCTTTAAGAAGGAGCCCTCATAATTTTTATTTATTTATTTATTTATTTATTTATTTATTTATTTGACAGAGAGAGACACAGCAAAAGAGGGAACACAAGCAGGGGGAGAGGAAGAGGGAGAAGCAGACTCCCAGCTGAGCAGGGAGCCCGATGCAGGGCTGGATCCCAGGACCCTGGGATCATGACCCAAGTGGAAGGCAGACGCTTAACAACTAAGCCACCCAGGCGCCCCAAGAAGGGGCCCTCATAGACACTCCGAAGCCCAAGGTAGTCTCCCTAGCAAACAAGAGTTGAGAATGTAGCACCTGTATTTTGTGGAAGATGAGTCTGTCCCACAGGCTATTGTTTCTAACGATGCCACTGCGAAGCTCTGCTTCTTTCCTCTTAGAGGCGAAGTCCAGCAGCCATCGCTTCAGCGTGGTGTTTGCCTGCCCAAAAATCTGATGGGTCAAGAAGGAAAAGATGGTTACAAAATGACAAGGATGGCGAGAATCGAAAAGTCAGAAAATAACAAGTGTTGGTGAAGATGTGGAGAAATGGGAGCCCTCGTCTGCTGCTGGAGGCGGGGAATGTAATAGGGCATAGTTGCTTTGGAAAGCAGACTGGTAGTTCCTCAAATAGTGAAACACGGAAGTACCATGGGACCCAGCAATTCCGCCCCTTGGTAAAGTACCCGAGAGAAATGAAAACACGGGTCCACACAGACACTCGTATAGAATGCTCGTAGCATCATTATGCATGACAGCCAAGAAGTGACAACAACCCACAGGCCTACTGATGCATGAAGGGATAAATAAAATATGTTCTAGCCATACATGGAATATTACTTGGCCATTAAAAGGAATGGAGTACTGTCACGTGCTCCCACATGGATGAACCTTGTGAAAGAGGCCAGTCACAAGAGAACACGGAAACCAGACTATGCTGTTTTTAGTGATAATCATGGATTCCATTCACATGACAGTCCGGAAGAGGGAAATCTACAGATTCAAAAAGCAGATTCGTTTTGCCTGGGAGTCGGAGGGGGTAAAGGACAGCTACTGGGCAGATCCAGGGTTTCTTTCGGAGGTGATAAAAATGGGCTGTGGTGATGGTTGCAGAACTCTGTGAATATCACAAAAACCTTTGAATTTTACACTTTAAACGGGTGAATTATATGGAATGTGAATTATATATCTCAATCAAGCTGTTTTTAAAAGTTTTTTTTAAAGGACTATTAAAAAAGAGAGAGAGAGAAGGTTCTCATAGATCACAGAAGCCCTGCCTTACAATAGAGAGCATGAAAACTGCCCCGTCCAAATTTATCTTGAAGACTGCTCATGTCACACGCTGGTCTTGCCCGGGATGTGTGGTCCATGCCACAATGACTCCCCACAGAGGGGCTGGCATTCTCTCCACCCGTGGCTTGGCCTGTCACTTCTTTCCATGTGGCTGAGTAATGTTACATGCTCAGGGGCATTACAATTTCTAGAACCATTTCATAATTACAGTTATCATGTGATGCAATTGGCAACTTTATGAGCTAGACAGCAGGAGGAGGTAACACAGTTCATCATGCAGATGAGAAAACAGAGGCTCTAAAGAGTTTATGGTACAAATAATATGACCTTCCATCTTCTACCTGTATTGGGCCTTCCAGTTTACAAAGTATGTTCACCTGTTTTCTCTTATCATCTTCACCAAAGGCTCTGTGAGGTAAATGCATTCAGGCTTTACCGCTGGGTAAACTGCACTTTTTTGAGATGGCGTACAGAAGGTACCCAGAGGGCCCAATTCAAACCCAAGTCTCGGACTCTGGGTCCAGTGCTCTGTCCCCCACTCTGCTGCTCCTTGGAACTTACTCGGTCAAACATCCGGTTCAGCAGTCTGGGGACCACAGGAAAGATTGTGGGTTGAAGTGCCTTGAGGTCATCCATAAGCAGCCTGATATCTCCTTGGAAAAATCCTATTTTAGCTCCATGACACAGCATTACACACTAGGGCAGTAAACAAAAATAACCCACATGTCGTCATCAAAGCAGGGACTACGCAACATACACACAGACACACAAGGCTTCTGTTTTAGCAATTTGGACCAGTTTCCAGAAACCATTAAGTTCCTGCATGTCGACAGCTTTTCAAAAAATGTTCTTGCATTCCCTGGTCATTGCACAACATCAAAGTGTGGTTTTTTTCTCTGTATCCCCCTGAAGATAAAGGAGCTGGTAAGAAACCAGACTATGCTGTTTTTAGTGATAATCATGGAGCTTCTGCTGTTTTAGCTTTAGGATAAATAGCTGGTGAATGAATGACACGGTGTTATGTAATCCAAATATTGTACTTGCCTGGAAACTTTAGGCCTAATTTATTCCCCCAAAACTTAGCTACTTGCAAACTTGGCTATTTGCCAGCTTATTAAAGTCTCATTTTTAAAATCTGAATCTCATGAAGAAATGTCTGAAAGGCCACTGACTCTGTTGCAGTTCAGACACTGGGGCATCAAACAGCAGACTGGCTTGACGTTCAGCTATAATCTACTGCACGGATTTGTTCCCGCCCAATGCAAATCGCCCTGGCAAGCCATATGCACTTGACCCACAGTCAGCCTATTTTAAACGTTAAAGAGAAAGAGAGATTCAAAAGATGATGCCACGGAAGTATAAATGGTCTCAGGCTTGAAAGCACAAACCACTGGAAACGTACACCCTGGTTCCTGGTTTAAAAACTCAAGCTCAGGGAGTGTGCGCCCAGGCACACTTCCAAAACCACTAGGTGTATATGGGCCATTATCAACTCATTTGAGATCACTTTGGAAAGTCACAAGACCTCCTGAGGTGTGCAGGAACCAAGGAAACAGATGCAAGATGGGAATCTCGTGACCCTTGATCCTTCAGGCTAAGTGCATCCTCCGGGCCAGCAGCCAGTCAAAGGGCTGCTCGCTCTCAGTTAGTCACCTCTCGATTCGTCTGGGTCACTGACACCTCGCACAGTGCTTGGCACACACTGGTGCTCAATAAATATTTGTCAAATGAATGAATGGTGCCCACTGGTTTTTCCTAGAAGTATATGATCCAACATTGTCCCAAGAAGGAGAAGTAAGTGATGGTTCTCGTCACAGTTGTATACACTTGACCCAGGCCAAGGTTAGCTAAAGATCATCCTGCTTTTCCAAGGGCACTTGGAATATGGGTGAAAAAAATGAATCTTAAGCCGACTGGTGCATTATGAACAAGCCAAGTGAAAACCGGAAGCTATTTACAGAGGCAGAAGCTTCACGAGGCTTTGCAGGATGGCGTTCATAAAAATTCTACTTTTTACAGTTAATCTTTCTGGAATCACACCCATGTGCATAGCCTTCAGAAGTCTGAGCATCTAATTTTAAAATGAATGATTAAAGGTCAAGTATTCAGACCACCCCCACTTCCACTCCCAACATTTATACTCTTTTAAGCAATTAGCACCATTTCTAAAATGGGGCTGAGCAAAGAATTCTTTCTGGGGATGACAGTCTGCCCGTGAAAACTTACCTGAAGCAGCTGCTCATACATGTGTGCAAGTGGTAAAAACGAAATGTGTGTGTCACTGGCATTCAAGGCAAGAACTGTCTGTAAAACACAACAACTTAGCAGAACACCAACAAACGAGCAAGCAAGCACAAAGAAAACAAAACAAGGCCTACCTCTACAACTCTTTCAAACATATGGGCGAGAGGCAAGAAAGATATCAAAGTATCATCTGGGGAAGGGTTGGCTGTATTCTGTAAGCAAAGACACCGGCAAGGAGAGAAGCCTTAATATTCCCAGTAATTTCCCATTTTATTTCAGAGCACATAATACCTTAATGCTAAGGACAAGTACCGTTTGCTTACAATCTGCAGTTATTTCTCACCAAAGGATGAAATGAAAAAGCAATACTTTAACTAATTATTCAATTAGAGTGGAGGTCATTCCTCATGGTAAAGTAAACCCACTCTGGGCTTTAGTCCAAATAGGGAAAATTTTGTCCAAATTGGGATATTAATTAAGGGATCATGTGCTTTAGTCATTTAGTATTTCAAAGTTACCAGACCCCATTGTCCAGCAAGCTCAATTCCACCTTAAGTAAGAAATAAAGGGTCTGTTCCAACAGAACATAGCATATGTTGTGGAAATGGAAGATCTATTCCAACATAAAATAGCATTTTATGTTGTAAAGGGATAGAAGGAGGGAAGATAAGAGAAACTGATTTCCAGGCTGCTTTAATGTATAGTATGAATGCATTTTGAGCATTTTAGTTTGATCAACATCTTTACCTGAATGGCCTGCTTTACACCCCATGAAAAATGTCTCGGTTTGTTTAGTGCAAGCTCTGATCTGATACCATCTCCTATAAAATGCTGATTTGTGACAGAGGTCTGCATCAAGGCTGAGGGGGACATCTGGTTTCCATTGCAAGGCTAAGAATGGGCTTTACTTAGAGCCAGGCATAGTGAGGGTTTGCGCGGAATGTTCATGTTATTCACATAAGGAATTCTGGCCAAAGCGGAGACTGCCTCTAGCAGCTGCTGCCCCCCCGCAATTAAGAAATGAAGGCTCCGTCAGGTGCCTATGTGACCACTTCCGGGCCATGCCTACCCCCCCCCCCAAAGTCCTGAGCAAACCCAGCAGCCCCAGAAGCACGTGATGTAGCCTGAACCTGCCACAATCTTAGATCAATTTTAGTCAAGTGTGATCTGCATCCCGACTAGTTCATCTCAGGAGGAAACAGTTTATATGAGAAGTCAGACTCAGTAATTTCTACACTTTTCAGTTTTCTGATTTGGTACCCCCAAAAATGTGCATTAGCAAGATTAGAAGTTTTACAAAGTTGAGAATGCCCCGATCTTATCATTAATTTTAAACAAAGTCTGTAATCATTTGCCTCAGTGAGCCACGAGTGTATTTTAAGTTTTCTTCGGAGGCTAATTAGGAAATGAAAATTCCACTTAGGTGAGGTACTAAATGTTGAATTCTGTTTATGAAATATACGCCAAAAAAGGTATCTGGGACTAAGAAAGTGTGGGTGGAGGCAGGCGTGAGACACGGGCCTTCTGTAACCACCAAAGACACGCATTCCCCAAAACCATTAAGCATGGGGGCTCCTGTCGTGAAAATTAGGGCTCACAGAAGAACCCTCCCAGAGACTGCAAAAGCAAATTATGTAAAATGTGCAAAGGTATGAGGGAAAGGCATTATATTGCTCAAGAAGTACTTTTAAAACTCAAGTTTGAAATACACCCTTGCTGCTATAACTGAATTGTATCCCCCTCCTCCCCAAATTCATGTTAAAGCCCTAACCCCCAACGTGACTGGATTTGGGGATGGAGCCCTGGGGTAGGTAATTCAGGTGAAATGAGGTCATGGGGTGGGGGACCTGATCCAATAGGGCAGGTGTCCTTGTAAGCAGAGGAAGAAACACCAGAAACCTCTCCCTCATTCTCCATGCACACACAGAGGAAAGGGCAGGTGAGGACACAGTGAGGGGGTGGTTACCTACAGGCCAGGAAGAGAGCCCTCACCAGCAACCGAATTTGCTGATACTTTGATCATGGACTTCCAGCCTCCCGCACTGTGAGAAAATAAATATCTGTCGTTTAAGCCACTACGCCTGTGTGATTTCGTTACGGCCACCCAGAGGACTAGGACACTTGGGGGGACAAACTTTAAGATTATAGGAAACCAGCGAAAGTTCAAGGCTTCAATCTTTCTTATAAAATGGAAGTGAAGTCAACTGTGATAAAGTATAATAATTCAGAAACCTTCCGTGTACCATTGAACATTGCATTTGTCCACTTAAAGAAATTATTTTCCCCACACTGGAATAGTAGGTAGATAAGAGCCCAAGAGAGTCATTTCTTCTTGGTCCTGTCCTGGAAACATTTATAGAGCAGTGTCCATATAAAGTTGTATCCTATAAAGTTGTAATAGCTTCTGTCCATTCAGCTTTATGGTCACATGCAGGAGTTGGGAGATTAGGTCCGCAATGAAAACAATTTGAGGGCAGGTGACTTAGACCATATTAAAGCTCAGATCTTATCTCTACCTCAAATACAGCAGGGGCCTCACATGGCGGGGCTGCCTTTACCCCTCTCATTCTTGAGGCCTCGTGCCAATCAAAGAACATGAAGAAAGAGGACAAAATCCCTAAAGTTTACCTCTGTGACTTTCACAAAAGCTGAACAGTCGCTCACTACATTTCGATGAGTGATCAGTGCTCCTTTGGGGTTGCCTGAGGAACACACAGGAGCAGAACAAAGTTAAAGAAAGTCCATCCAAAAGTGACAGAAATTAAGGAAGCTGAGAACCCTTTATAATTGGGTTATGCCTCTAGCCTGAGGTGCACCCAGGAAAGCCAAACATTGGATGACCTGACATTCCGGAACAATCTGCCATACTTTACATGAAACTTCTTACCATAAACAACATTTATTAACATAGGTGACTTTTAGAGGGCACGTAAGAGGAGAAAACCCAGGAACTTTATTTCTGGACATCAAATGTCGGTTTGTCCCAGGAAATGGGGAATCTACTGTTGCCTTCCATAACCGTCCGAGGAAGTACACGGCACGCTCAGGTTCCGAGAAGGTCGGATACGGTGACAAGAGAAGAGCGCTCGAGCCCCTCTAGGTCCTCTGCTTTCGGTCCATCTGTAGCTCAACTAAGTCCCCCGTCACCCGCCATCCAAGAAAGGGGGCAGGGGGTACACACTTCCAGATACCACTCAGAAGCGACCACATTTCAAAACTTACCTGTAGTACCACTGGTGAAACAAATGACCGCAAGATCTTCAGGTGCTGGAGGCTACAGCACATTAAAAAAACAAAACCAAACAAAATAAATCACAACCGAGGTGGTCTAAGTCAGAACCGAAAAGAAAACTGTAAGCCATTTGCTAACCCCCAAGATGTGTACTAGTCTCAGACACAACTAGATATTGGAAGGGCTGAAGCAGGGGGCTGACATTATGAACTTACCTTAGGCCTCTGTCTGTTGGCTCTTCCCAGGTCCTTAATGAGAAAAAAAAAAAATCTTAAATGGAAATATTTTCTAAATGTAAAGAAGAAGGTGACATCCAGTCACTTCAAGCTGACTTTACTGTGGGATTCACTTATTGCTGGCTCAAAGACAGCAGACATTTCAAATGAAAGAAACTGGCAATTTTAATGAACCTGAAGCGAAATGTTTACGCATTGTTCTCAGACGCCATTTTCCAGTTGTCTTCTTTCATATATAAAACCATATAAATGGTATGAGGACTAGTCTTTGAAACAGGATTTACTCAAAAGCCAGTAACCAGAGTCTTTGACGATGGATTTCTTGCCCCCACTCCTACACCCTTTCATGGTCTTTAGCAAAGCCTGGCTCTTAACCAACATCAAACCGTAATTATAACCCAAGAACTGAAGATGTTCTGCATCCTCCCCAAATCACCCAATTCTGGGTAACTGGCATCTTCTTCAGTCTGGAGAGAAAAACCCACCTCTGCCAGATGAAATGCTAGAGGCTCAAATATCTGTACCCCCCACATGGAGTGGATAAAAAGAAAAGATTTGGGAACCCTCAATTATAAAACAGTCCTCTTGAACGGACATAAAGAGCAGCAGGTTCATTTCTGAGGGGCACATCTCTCAGCAGCTGGCTCCCCGTCACTACCAGGGGGTCATTTCGATGCTGTTCAGCTCACTGCATGGAAGCATCTCCATGGCCACGTTAATTAGCTATTAATTTCACTAATGAACCATTTATATTCTTTTCCTATTAAAACTGAATGGCTTGAATGAGCATATGGAGTGAGCATACCTAGAATTAAATGGAAATGTGATGAATGTGCTCAGGGCTCAGGGAGTTTCTGCCCGGTGTATGGTTTTAAACTGTTTTTAATCTTAATTACATTTTAAATTATATCTATAAACAGACCACTGATTCAAAACAGGAACAGTGAAGTCCAAATAGAAGTCAACCAAGAGCTGAAGCAATGGTAATTCCATTTTTTTCCCCAAAAGAATCTTCATCAGACCCAAATCTCCACTCATCTGTTCAAAATTCTTACGTAACTTCAATAGTTACATGCGATTTGGCTTTTAATTTATCAGGAACAAACATTATCCAAATGAGTGCCCTATTAGCCAAGGAAGTCCACAGCCTCAAACCTAAGGACATTATGTAGAAGAGTACAGCAACCTTAAAAATAAACGAGTTCCCATCTTCAGGCTCCAAATGCCAAAAACAAACACCTTAACCAGAAGAAAAACCAAATTCTAGTTAATGATTAACATGCTAAAGTATTTAGGGGTGCCAAAACTAGAAGTTAATGAAAATGCATTAAAATAATAGATTCACGAATGAATGGAGGGACAGAGTGATGCATGAGTATGTGATGAAGCAAATATATTAAAATGCTAGCTGTGGGGTGCTTGGGGGTTGTACGGCAGTCTACTGTTCAATTCTCCCAACTGGCTTGCCTGTTTGAAAATTTTCATAATAAAATACCAAAAAAAGCAAAAATTTCAAATACCAATATTTCCCTTTTTGATCCTATAAAACTATCTATTACTATAAACTTGATCATGTGACCAACCATAAAGCCAATTCTAAATCCACATCTTGAAAATTAACCTTTTGCTTACAAAATTTTTAAAAACCAAGTATGAATCATATTACACGGGGAAGTGTGGAATAGCGTCTTTTATAAAATAGAGCTTTTAATGTAAACTTTATATTACAATCTTAACTTACCTAAATTTTTTCATCTTAAAATTACTTCATCGTAGAGCCGTCGAAAAACACCGAAAAATTCCTGTGTGTGTATGTGTGTGCGCATGTGTGCGTGTGCATGTTTGTGTGGTGGGGTTAGGGAGAAGGAGAAAAGATGGGAGGAAACGATGACATTATTGTGAGCGGCGATCACAAGTAAAAAAACAAACGTGCAGAAACACTGGGTAAAAAGCTAGCTAAGGGCGCCTGGGTGGCTCAGTTGGTTAAGCGACTGCCTTCGGCTCAGGTCATGATCCTGGAGTCCCGGGATCGAGTCCCACATCGGGCTCCCTGCTCAGCGGGGGGTCTGCTTCTCCTTCTGACCCTCCTCCCTCTCACGCTCTCTGTCTCTCATTCTCTCTCTTGCAAATAAATAAAATCTTTAAAAAAAAAAAAAAAAGCTAGCTAAAAGCCCAATTAAACAGTATAGCACACCCGTTCTTAAGGACTCAGCTTCTCTGCTACTGTGTGTGTGGGGGGGGGGGGGGTATGTGACAGAGGCTCTGTTAGAACAAATTACAGTTTCCCTACGAAGGCTAAGTTCCTCCGTAAAGGTATTACATAGACCCTTGTTTGTAGGCTCCAATTCCTTGTAGAAGGAGAACTATAAATAAAATTTGAAACCCTATTTATAACAGTTCCAGGAAAATATTTATAACATTTTCGGAAGGAGAACAACTTACTGTATTTAGCCTATTCCAGTGATATGTACCTGACAAGATCCTCCTCTTACCAGCTTCTTAGGATTAAACTCTAATCCAAATCCTACTGGGAGATTCAGCTTCTTACACGATGTTATGTCAAACAACCGATTTAAACATAGGCCCCACTCATTTTCCTAGAATGGTAATTACCTTTAAAGTGTTGATTAATGTGCATCTTAAGAAATTTAATATAAAAATAAACCAAATCCAACATCTATGCTGGAAATTCACAACTTGGGAAAAAGAATAATGAGGCAGATTTCTGTAGCTGGCTCTGTTTTAGAAACAAATCAGTAAGTAAATGGCATGAAAGCTACTATAAGGACATACAAACTTAAATCTCCGCCTGAATTGGAAATGCACGTTTCTACCATATATTGGCGTGGCCTGTCAGTACTCTAGAATAAATATGTGAGCATTGCAACTTGTCTTAGGAGAATACTTTCTATGTGATGAATTCACAGTGGGGCATGCATGCAGAATTCTTCTTTCCAGTAAGGAGACAGGAATTTCCACTCTGCGTCTGTTATGGGTTGTTGAGCTGGGATTGTGTGATTGCACTGGATACCGCATTTGAGCCAAAATGGCCACAGGGGCACCTATCAGAGAAGTGGGCAGGATGACTCACCTCCATTGCCTTCATACTGGTGATTTCCACACCACACCTTTTGCCTCGTTCCAACAGATCGATGCCATAGGAGTCCATGAGGACAATGGTTTTAAGGCCTGGTGTTAACTTATTTTCCATACCATCTAATAAGAGGTTGGCCTTCTCTGGCTTGTCAACAAAAACCAGAGAGAGTTCAGCTGGGAAGGAAGAGACACAATGAAGAATGAGCTCTGAGATATTAAAAGCCTGACTGTATCATATCTGACACCAGGTTATTTTAAGGACTACAGTCTTTGAATAGAAAGATAGATGTGCATTTAAACATAAAATCCTGGGGGCGCCTGGGTGGCTCAGTCAGTGAAGTGTCTGCCTTCAGCTCAGGTCATGATCCCGGGGTCCTGGGATCGAGCCCCGTGTTGGGCTCCCTGCTCAGAGGAGAGTCTGCTTCTCCCTCTCCCTCCACCACTTCCCCGGTTCTTATGCTCTCTCTCTCTCTTCCCCTCTCTCTCGCTCTCAAATGAATAAATAAAACCTTTAAAAAAATAAACATAAAATGCCTATCAAATCAAATATAACCAAATGTAAAGTGACCAAATCTAGCTGATAACTAGGCCAACGTCCACCCACAGACCACAGACATACCTTTGTTGACTATGTAGGTGATTGCTTCTGTTCCAAGGGTATCATAGAGGGGAACGACCACCATAGAGTAAGCAAAGCATCCCTGTTCAATGATCACCCACTAAATGAACAGTAAAGATCGGGGAAAGAAAACGAGATGTCGTCATGGAACCACTCCAAGGAGAACAACACTCTAGAGAGATTCAAAGTGGACACACGAGACGTGACAAAATTCACATTTGTGTGTCTACTACCATGTGCCAGGCACCATGAGGGACTCATCATGAGAACAAAACACCTGCCCCTTCTTCGAAGGAAAGAGCAATTTGCCGGAAGAACTGAGGCAAATATGGGAAAAGATAATTAACAATACAAGAGAGTGACCGACTTGGACACGAGGGAGACCACGGTGGGCCACCTTTTCGGGGAAGGTAACTGAGCTCACCCTTTGCCAAGGCAGCACGGTTTGGACAGACAGAGAGAAAGGCAAGGAGACCCCAGTAGTGGGGACTGCATGATGGAGAGCAGGGAAGAGGGGGTAAGCACCCTGGCCGGAATGGGTGTTCCAGTAGGCCAGGCTGCGGCTAGGGAGGGGCCTGGCTCCACTCCCCGGGGGATGCACAGCTGCGGAGGGCTTCTCGGCACAACAGAGGCTCTTGGGTCTGAGGAAGACCAACCTGGCAGCTGTGTGCAGTAGGACCTGGGAACTGGGGAAGGAGGGACACACACTTGTGTAACAGGAAAAATGTTCTGGCAAAATCTCCCCAGAAAAGTGGTGAAGGGAAAGACGTTATGATACAGTAACTGGTCCCCTTGCCTCTAAACTCATCAGCCATGCGGCAACTACTCAGTCTACACGGCAAACATGGTGAGATCAGCCCTTCACTTAAAATCCTTGGCGGCACCGTTAACCTCCAGCTGCGGTTCTCGAATCCCCTGCAGAACGCCGACGCACAGATAAAGACGTAGCTGCTGTAGGAAGGGAGCACGACGCACTCATATTCACCTGGCCCAGAACTGTTTTTCCCCCCTTGCTTTCCTGGCACCAATTTGAAGCTGTGAACATGGAGGTCAGGTCCAAGCTCCTCAGCAGGGCCGTGTGGTACCGTAAGAAAATGCCTCCTTCCCCAACACAGACATGCTGCTTGATGCAAACATGTGGTTGTTCCTGACATTCCCTTGGCTCCCCCACCCTCACATCCTTCAACACGCCACTGGGAGGCCACCTCCAGGAAGTCCTCCTTGACTGAGCTCCCATAATCCTTTTTCCCTGTGTCCACGCTTACCACGCTACAGAGAAAGCATCAGCTTATGGGCCAGTGTTCCCTCACATGGTACCTTAGGAGGAGGATCCAAGTCACTGTTGTGCTTTGGAGCCTCGCAGTGCCTGGCATATAGTAGGTGCTCAATAAACATTTATTAAACTAGCTGATAAATACAGGAAGGAGCTTACTCTGTGAAGTAAGGAATACCTGTCCTCGTGATAGATTCGTTATAAAATTCCACTCACACAAAAATCTGGGATGTGTTCCCTTGAATGAGTTTTACTTGAGATGAAAGAAACTAAATTTCACGAGCCTGGTCATCCAGCTGTGGGAAAATGCTCTTTTTCCCATACCAATACATAAAACTGTAGGAAACCATGCTCATTTATAAAACAGTCGGTAGCACAGGGATGGAGCCCACACGTCTTTTGGACACAAGAATCAATTCAATTCTTTCAAGCTTAGGTGCTTGAATTTTTCCCAGCCAAGTTATGCCACTAATTTGTTCATGAACACTATAAGCAACAGCTCCAAAAGGGCTTCTCACATAAACTGACCTTTAATGCAAGGATCTGCAGAAGTACGATGCAGCGCACTCGACAGCCAGATAGACTGCACCCCCACATTAAGGCTGACTCACGGTCAAGGCACTTTCCCCGCTGCTCAGGGTATTTTAAATTTTGTAATCTGATCAGAGAGCAAGCTCCTACCTTTCAGAGAGCAAAGAGGAGAGTCTGCAACTGACAAAAATGTGTCCAAGTTTCTCTACAATTTACAGATGCTATTTTTCTAATCACAGACATAAGCCTTAAGGTAAGAAGAGTCTCTGTGAGTTATTTGTTCTAGTAACCTCTTTGTTAGTTTTTATTTGAGACCTGGTTTTAAAAAAACAAAACCAATAATCCAAAAAGAGATTCCCCCCCCCCCCCCGCAACATAAAGGCCAAGGAGGCCCTGGCTTGGGTTTTCATATGTGGCACTTTTTTAAAAATTTTATTTATTTTTATTTAAATTCAATTAACATATAATGTGTTATTGGTTTCAGAGGCAGAGGTCAGTGTTCATCAGTCTTATATAACAGCCGGTGTGCTCATTACATCACATGCCCTCCTTAATGTCTGTCACCCAGTTACCCCATCCCCCCACCTCCCCTCCAGCAACCCTCAGTTTGTTTCCTATGGTTAAGAGTCTCTTATGGTTTGTCTCCCTCTCTCATTTCATCTTGTTTTATTTTTTCCTCTCTTCCCCTATGATCCTCCGTTTTGTTTCTTAAATTCCACCTATCAGCGAGATCATAAGATAACTGTGTCACTTTCTAAGGAGTAACACAGAGACATATATTCTCAGTAGAGATCAGAGCACAAAATCAGGTCCTGGGCAAAGGTAGGTGTGACCTCCCAACTGGCTCTTCCATCTGAGAACTCTCAACACCACACACAATTGTTGTCTCATGGTCAATACCTCGGGTCTGTTCTGAGCGAAGATGCCAATGAACTGATCCGGGGCAGCCTTGAAGCCCTTCTGGATGAGTGCTGAGCCCACGCACTCGGATATCTCTGCAACCTAGAATGGGGAGGACAAATATCAGGAACTGCGTCAGGCCCAACGCAAGGAACAAAGCTCACGGGGTGATGGCCAAGCAGCCC
Organism: Neomonachus schauinslandi; assembly: GCF_002201575.2. Lineage (NCBI taxonomy): Eukaryota > Metazoa > Chordata > Mammalia > Carnivora > Phocidae > Neomonachus > Neomonachus schauinslandi. The sequence continues at coordinate 15,813,240 of NC_058404.1, forward strand.
CGCGGGAGCAAACAGGCACTCTTTCTGCTCTACATTTTTGTAAAACGCAAGGCTTGATTCACCAGAACACACCATTAAGGGAACTGATCACAGGGCTCCTTCTGCGAAGCGGACGAATCAGATCCCGACAGCTGCAGGTCACAGGTCAGTGGATGCCAGGCCTTCTGACACATTTCTATTTTACACTTTAGTTTTATAAAATTATAAAAGTAATACAAGGACACAGAATTATTATTATTATTACTGTGACTATTGGTAGTTATAAAGAGCAGCAAAGCTGCCAAAACTTGTCATTTGCTATAAATACAGAAAGAGCAAATTTGGGGGACACCTTCAAAAAACTTGTAACAATTTTAAGTAAAATAAATAAATAAGAAAATAAATACTCTTATTGCAAGTAAAAATAGGTAGATTCAAAAAAATTAGGTAGGACTATAAAACTGGCCCTGTCCTCTCCCCATTCCTATCCCAAAGTAACTAAAAAATAATTTTTTTTAAATCTTCAAATCTGGAATCATTTTCTTGATTCTCAGTTGATGGCTTCTCAAGAGCACTTTGAAATTGCACCCACGCCTGTAGGGAATAAAGCCACACCTCTTCTGGCCCAGAACTCTGTTTGTCCTGCCATATAGCATCACTGCACTCTGCCTATGGGAAGGAGGGCTGACACAGGGGAGGTGACAGCAAGAATGATACGAATATGCTTACTGTTTTTCTACTCACAGCCTGTTTCACAACCTCTGCTCGCATGTCGGGGATGGGAACCCGTGAAATGCTGCCGTGGTTTGCAGAGCATATCGGGATAACCTGCAGGCATTTCTAGCTCTAGAAAGAGGCTCCATACCTTTCTTGAGAAAACCTCAAAGGGGCTCCTAGCCCCACAAAGGTCAGAGTCGCTAGGCTAACGAAAACACTTGAATGTACAAATCCAGAGTTGGCTTCCGTGGGTCTAGTTTTATTTATTTATTTTTAAAGACTTTATTTATTTAACAGACAGAGAGCACAGCAGGGGGAGCAGGTAGAGGGAGAGGGTGAAGAAAGCCCCCTGCAGAGCAGGGAGCCCGACTCGGGGCTTGATCCCAGGACCCTGGGATCACGGCCTGAGCCTAAGGCAGACGCTTAGCCGCCTGAGCTACCCAGGCGCCCCACCCGTGGGTCTAGTTTTAGATCGTCACCAGCCTCTGGCTGAAATGTACAAAAACACAGATTAACGCCTTCAGAAAACGCACTGATTTTCAACCCGCCTTGAAAAATCCAATCTGCCATGGACTTGCCTTCTCTGCCTTCCAGCCAGCATACAACAGAAGGAACCAGACAGCACTTGGGGATTCTGTGAGGCCTGAAGCCCCACCATGCAACATTATGTGTCCAACACACATCAACTGTTTATACACCACGTGTGAAAATGAGGAGGCTCCGCAGCAACTTTATTTTGGCTCTGGTAATGCAAAATAAAAGCGGTGGATTCCCTCTGGCCCCTGGGGCTACACAGCTCTTCGCTCCTTCCACAAGAAAGGTACACCGAGCTGTTTTGCCTCTTTGCTCTCTGTCAAGAGCTACGCAAGCAAAGCCTTCGCATTTCATTCCTCCTCAGAGGAGCGCAGGGGAAGAGCATGTGGTGTGTGTCTCAGTCTAGGGAGGGCCTCAGGAGTTCCTCGTGGCTCCTTGGGGCTCCTCGTGACCATCTCCTGTCACGTACACTCCAGAGCGTGCCAACTGCTAGAAGCACCCTTCACACCAAACATGGAAGGAGGAAGCTCATTTGTATTCACGAATGCCACAGGACGACCTGCCCCTAGAGCACAGAGCTGTTTCCTGGACAGCTGTGCTGGAAACAAAAGGCAGCAGAGCGGACATTTCCAGTGGCTCCCATACACCCCTGGGGTCCTACGTCCATGGGGGCGGGGGAAGCAGGAGCTTCGAGATATCCTGTTATCACGATAAAAATAAAAAGCAATGTCTTCCTGCTCTGCTCCCTGCTGTCAGAAACTATTTAAACAGCTGCAGCTGTGGATCAGTTGGGCTTGCAGAGGGACAAGAATAAATCCGCCCAGATCCCAGCTTCCTTTGTGCTTGTACGATACTGCAGGTGTCGTCTCTGAGCCTCTGTACCGCTCGCTGTGGCTGCCCTGGGGTTCAATGTCACACCAGTCCCAAGCTGGCCGGGTTCATACGATGCACTGAAGAGCCCTAGACCAGAAGATGTGGAGCTCACTTCTGGTCCTGTTTCTGCCACTGACCAGCTGTGACCTTAGGCGAGTCCCGTCCTTTCCTAGGGGATGTTTTCTCATCTATAAAATGAGAGAGTTGCTCTATAGTGGGGCTTCTAAATGTCTCTAGTACCCTGCAAGGCAGAGAATTTCTATCCCCCCATGGGCTCTGGGAGAGAGTCACCTGCTTCAAACACATTTCTAGAACGTTATCATAGAATTATATTCTACTTCACAATGCATCCACTTCAGTTCTACAAGAAAGTGCTTTTGACCCACCAATTAAGTTACTTAACCAGTTTTTCCCAAATCTTTGTGTAAAACTTCTCCCTTTGGATGATGCACGTTTACCCCAGAGCTCTGAGCTAGTCCAGTGCACAGATTCTACAGCAAGCTTACAGCCCTCACAGTCAGTGGCTCCAAGAAGGGATGGATTTCAGCCCCACGGCATGCATGACGACCCACAGAACCAGAAAACTCACCTGTTTGTATGAAAGCCATTCATAGGGTTGGTCTGGCTTCCGAGAGCCTAAACATGGGCCATTATCTAAAAAAAGGGAAAAAAAGGAAAAAACAAAAAAATGGATTTAACGTGCATAAATATTCTAATTTGTATCCCACTTTATACTACAAAGTATCAGGTAGACTTTGGTCCCCAGACTAGAAATAAGGAGTTCAGATTGGAAATGTGTTCTCCCTGGGTTCTTGTCTGATTTTTTGTTTGTTTCGCTGTTTTGTTTCTTAAATGGGGCAGGAGAAGAGGAAAGATAAGAGAATATGAGGCAGGGGCGCCCGAGTGGCTCAGTCGGTTAAGCCTCTGCCTTCGGCTCGGGTCATGATCCGGGGGTCCTGGGGTCGAGTCCCACATCAGGCTCCCTGCTCAGTGAGGGGGTCTGCTTCTCCCTCTCCCTCTGCTGCTCCCCCTGCTTGTTCTCTCTCGCCCACTCTCTCTCAAAGAAATAAATAAAATCTTAAAAAAAAAAAGGATATGAGGCAAATACAATTTTTAAGGACACTCAGTCTGTGAATTCTTCCATACCCTATTGGTTTAGAAAGGAGTCAGTAGCTGCATGGTAAAGAAATCCTGGTGTAGGTTTTCAGAAGAATTCCTCAAAATTTCTAAAGTGTAATGCATTCTAACTCAGAATATAAGAAGGAAAAGATGACTCTTAATTGCCCAAATTCTGATGACCTGGGATGTAGTTACATGGGTGAAGCCTTAATTGCAGAGAAACAAAAATAAGGAAAAGAGGCAAAATCAAGAGAAAATAAGGGGATATTTGTGAAAGCAAAAACTAAGAAATATCAGGATGTGTCCTGACTCTAATTTACGTACTGAATAAGCAGGAAGCAAGAAGACCCATATTAAGTATTCACGCTAAGGGCTAGCACAGTAATAATAAATATCACTCGAATCATTTATATTTGGAATCATGAGATTCCTTCTACAGATTAACTCCAAGCTCACTTTATGCTCAGTTTGTAGCTATTGAAGGAAAAGCTATGTCCACCTAAAAAAAAAAAAAAAGAGAAAAAGCTGCCATGTTCCGATGATCAGAGCTGACCACGTACAAGAATGCTTCCTAACTAACCCAGGCTCGCCCGCCAGCTCTGTGGTAAGCTGGGCCTCATCATTCCTTCTACAGGGTGTTTTTTGTCACCTCCCCTCTGGAACAGGGGATCTACATTTCTGTTTTTTGTTTTGTTTTGTTTTTAAGATTTTATTTATTTGACAGAGAGAGACACAGCAAGAGAGGGAACACAAGCAGTGGGGAGTGGGAGAGGGAGAAGCAGGCTTCCCGCGGAGCCTGATGCGGGGCTTGATCCCAGGACCCTGGGATCATGACCTGAGCCGAAGGCAGATGCTTAACGACTGAGCCACCCAGGCGCCCGTCTACATTTCTGTTTTGAGACTATAATGTATGCGGCTTCCCCATTCTGGGTTTGAGTGTCAGCTAAGGTGTCCTGATCCGGTTTGGGGGCCTGGAGGACGGGGGCAGGAAGGCAGAGCACGGCCCAATCAGCAGCTCTGACGAGGCTGGGCCCATGACATGGAGTTTTGTCCTTGAGAAGAGAAGTGGGATGCGCGCGTGTGTGGGTCAGTTGTGAGGATGGGGAGGACCCAGGCTGGACCGATTCACTGCTTCACACGGACTTTTGGCTGTCTCTACTGCTCTGATGAAAACAGAAAGAGCACAAAGGGCCTCATTCTCAGACCCTCTGCCATTCACTGGGACTGCAGTGAAGACCAGGCCAGATACCTCAAGTTCCATCAGTTGTTTTCAGACATGTGCCATATGAAACGTTATTTTATTCTTCGAGAACAGGGACTGGCAATGTCTAGGCTGCAGCCAAATCAAGCCTGCCACCTGTTTTTGTAAACACAGTCTTATGGAACATAGCCTCACTCGTTCATTTACATATTATCTAAAACCTTCAGCTGAGCAGGCCTAACAGAGACCACGTGGCCCGAAGAGCCCACATATTTACTATCTGGCCCTTTTCAGAAAAGGTTTGCAGACCCCAGCTCCAGGACAGTAGGAACTTAAAAAAATACCATACCCAGGCCCTACTAACCAAAAATTTTTTAAACTTTTAAAAAAAATTTAAATTCAATTAATTAACATATAATGTATGATTTCTTTCAGGGGTACAGGTCTGTGATTCATCAGTCTTATACAATACCCAGTGCTCATAACAACACATACCCTCCCCAGTGTCCATCACCCAGCCAAATTTTTGATATAATTGGATGGGGATGGAGCCTGGGCCTCAGTATTTTTTCAAAGCTCCCCAGGGGATATTGCAGTGCAGCCAGGGACAGGAATCCACAGATTCACAGGCAGAGGCCTCCTCCTTATAAGCAGCTCCCTGTGTACAGTTTGAAAAGACGAGGTTTAAAAACTCCACACTGGCTTCTCCTGTCATTCAACAAACTCCCAACTACCTTATCTAGATGCTGGTTTTTGCTCTCCTATAAAGGCTTATCTTATGGTAGTCTAGGAAAATTAAAGCTTAGAATAAGGGCGCCTGGGTGGCTCAGTCGGTTAAGCGTCTGCCTTCGGCTCAGGTCATGATCCCAGAGTCCTGGGATCGAGCCCAGCATCGGGCTCCCTGCTCAGTGGGGAGTCTGCTTCTCCCTCTCCCTGCCGCTCCCACCTGCTCGTGCTCTCTCCCTCTCAAATAAATAAATAAAATCTTTAAAAAAATACTTAAAAAAAAAAACCTTAGGATAAAAAGCTCCTCTCGGGGAAAAAAAAAAAAAAAAAGGCGAAAGTGACCTGCAAAGCAGCTTCCTTCAATCAGTATAGGTTAAGAAGAGTGAGCTCTGTTTTCTTCAACTTCTCTGAAACATTCATATAAGACTTTCATTTTCTAAGTACAGAAAGTGACCAAAAAAATAAAGGTACTGTCTTGAGGTCAGAGGAGAGTCAGAAGTATAATGTAAGTCACCATACTACCAGGATGAATTCATTCTCTGCTAGAAAAACGTAAGAACATTTCTACACATGACTTTGTGGTAATGGGAAAGATTCTATATACATATATACACATCTATACATAGAGAAGTGTTTAATATATAAATATTTTGAAGTGGTTATATGGATATTTACTATCACAGACCAACCCTGACCCTGACACTGACTTTGAACAAGTTCATAATATAGAAGTTTGCTTTCTCTTTAGAATGGGGCTTAATGAATCTGTTACAGCAATACTGGTCAAAAACACATTAGAGCAATCCGATGTTACCAGTACCCAGTAAAAAACAGGGTACTTTTGAGCACATGTCATATGCAGTCCCTGACTGTCAGGGGACTCTAGTCTAGCTAGTTGTAGCAAAAATAAAGGCTAATCACCAAAAGATTTAAATAACAAACAGGGATCCCAGAGACCATTTCTAGGGAGTAACCTGGAACAAGCCAAAACGAAGAGGCTAAAACACAAAGGGGGGCACGGGAAGCGGGGGGGTACTCTCTCCATCACTGAGGACACATTAATGGAGCACCTACTGTGTACCAGTGCCGAGAGAAGAGACGGCCACCTGTTCAAGGAGCCCTGGCGAGTGGGACAGAACAGCAGGTGAATGCCTCTGTGCCCTGGCGGGGCTATTACAGAAATAAGTACAAGATGCTGGGGGAGGGAGGGCCCTCACCTGGAGGTAGGAGATGAAAATGACAGACTAGGGTGGCGTTACAGAAAAGGGAGAAATGCAACAGGAGCTGCAGAGGGTTAGTAAGTGCATAGCAAGCACCCTGGGCTGGAGGTGGGAAAGAAGAGGCTTTATGATCAGGAAAAAGACAAGCGCAAAAAGGCGTGGGGTTATGAGAAAGGGGAGGAGGTCCAGGTTTTGCAAGAAGTTCAGCGTAACTTGAGGAGAGTCTACCCGGAGCCTGGCAGGGAGAGAGGCCGGAAAGGTAGGCAGGAGCCGCGGAGGGCAGGCCGGGTTTCTCAGGCCACTGTTAGTACGGAAGCGTTGGTCCCATGAGCTGACCCTTGCAAAGGGTCTCATAGAACGCTGCTTCCTTGGCATGTCGGTGTTCATTTCTCAAAATATGGGTCTCATGGTCAAGTAAGTCTGAAAATGTTGGATCGGGCCCCGTTAAACCTGTCTTTTGACCTCAGGAAATGTCAGAGCCCAATAATGAGCTGATGTATGTGAGACTCTCCATAAAACTCAGGACACGCTGCAAACCTATTTGACCATAGAACCCACTCTACCTGGGGAGCAGCAAGAGGGGCTCATGTGCTTTGGGGCTCACTCTGGGAGATGCTATGGGAGGAGGGGGACTTGAACAGGTGGAAGTAGATGGAAGATGAGAGCAAATACAACTTCCTCAAGAGAGACCACTTGTTTGTTCTGAATGAAAATCGTTAAGCATTAGTCACACAAGTTCAGAAAATGCTTACTTGACACCTGGATGCCCCTCTGGAAGCCTTCATATAAGGTTCTGACGTCATCGTAGAAATACACCAAGGGCTCATCGCTATCCAGTAGCGGGGATCTCCGAGCACCATCACTACCCTGTGGAAAGAGACAGACTCATGAGCACGTTAAGAGGAAAATGTTAAAAATAAAAAGCCTAACGTGCATGCCCACCAGGCCCTCCATAGGGCCCCTGTGGGGAGCTGCTCAGTATTTGTTGAACGAACGGAAGTGCAGGATTTGCTAAGAGAACTCATTTGTCTGGGGTCAAGTGCAGGCTTCAGAGAATCAAGGCTAAAACCAAACAGCTATCAGAGGGTCCCAGGGGTCTGGCTGGATAAGGCGAAGAGAGCAGGAGGACTGAAAACCTGCGACCAACACACATGCCTTGAGCATCCTCAGACCTCCACCATCAATGGCCCAGAAGTCCAAGGTTGCATCAGCTCTCACGGAAATGACACACCATTCGCTTTTACTTCTATCATGTTATGTATGTTCCTTTTGAGATTACTGCCACTGTTTTATCTCTGTGTCAACAGCAATATAACCTGTTAGGAACTTCTGATTCTCCGGGGAAATCAGATGAGGATACAAGAACTTCTGGTACTACAAGAAAGGACCATTCACAAGTGGGAGACATCATTTCTAGCATGAGGTTTGAAGAAAGCAGAGAGGAAACCCTTCACGAAGAAGGAGCAAAGGCTGGGTCTCAGAGAGCAGAGTCTGAGCACGCAGAGCTGATGGAGAAATGGGATGCATTCCAGGGGGAAGAACCAACATGGAGACCCTTTATAGGTCATGACCACCAGACAGATTTTGATGTATCCTTTTTCTTCTTCTTCTGTTTTTCATTTGTTTGTTTTGTTTTTAGGATTTAGGTAAGATTCTTCATATTTCCTCCTACAAGCTCTCTCCCCAACCAATTTATCATATATGTACTTCAAAAAAAGCAACAGTACAGAAGTATTTTTTTTTAAGATTTTATTTATTTATTTGAGAGAGAGAGAATGAGAGACAGAGAGCATGAGAGGGAGGAGGGTCAGAGGGAGAAGCAGACTCCCTGCTGAGCAGGGAGCCCGATGCGGGACTCGATCCCGGGACTCCAGGATCATGACCTGAGCCGAAGGCAGTCGCTTAAACAACTGAGCCACCCAGGCGCCCCAGTACAGAAGTATTTTAAGAAAAAAAAAAAAAATGACTAGCCCCTATTATCAGTTCGATGAGTTCCTTCCAGACTTTTTTCTATGCTTTACATTTATATAAACTCTTTCATTATCTACAATGTACTAAATATGTGTTTGACACTTGATCTAAAGCTAATCATCATTTTCTGGAATAAATATCACCCAATGATATATGTTACTCATCATCACAGTCTTCTCTATCTTGACAGACACTTTCTAATACCTGCAGCCATGATTCCAAACATGATTATTAATTATAACACACTACTTAATAAAGCAGAGAAGTTATTCTTTGTGTGCACAATGGTGGGAAAATCTCTGCTCTGTAGAATCATGCATTATTATTACCTAATCTCTGAGTCTTGTTTGCTTGTCTGCAAAATGGGGATCCCATGTGTCCACGTCCAGGGTTGTCTTTAGCTAAACAAAATTGGTCCTATCAAATAGGTCCTATAAAATATGTAGAATACTACTCAGACACCCTGTAACGTGCCCTAACTATAATGAGAGTCCTGCTTAGCCTGGATCTTTTCTCCAACAAATACTCGGATTAAAATTCAGAAGCAATTTTGTGGCTTTACCATAAGTACTGGAAGCCTTTTCAACCCAGGAAGCCACCCACCAAGAAGAACCAGGGTATCACGGCTAAGGTAGGAGAAAAAGGAGCAAGGGATGGAGTGACAGAAAATGGGAAAGAGAAAAAAGCTAAGAAAAGAGGTACGCCCGGTAGAGAGGAGCAGACTCTGCAGTAAGTAACGGCCTGCTGCCCATTGGTCCAGCCCAGCCCACTCCGCCTAGCAAGCATGGCCAGGAGGCACAGGCAGCCTGGTAGCCCAGACAGGTCCTCATGACCTCAGCTTAGGAATGGGCTCTCCTCCACCTCTCGTCCTGACACTCGATATCACTTGCATGGTATCACTCAGGGGTTTCTCTGCAAAAGCAATGCTGTCCTCCCCAAGTATTCCACTGAGAACTCCTACAGCTGTCAATGGGGCAGAGGGGAATCAGGTGAGTGAGACACAGAGCTTTTCCCGAAGGAACCCAAGTGACTCTTATCCTTACATCCCCAGAGGTGCTCCACGGCACACAGGTTGAGGCAAGAGTGCTCAGGAAGTCAGAATGAATAGACAGGAGTAGCCTGGAATCTTTGGAGCACAGGCTCGTCCTCGAGCCAAGGTCCCTGAAGGATGGTCTGGGGAACACCAGGCCCTTCTAAGGAAAGCAAATTAGCTTGCCCTTCACCAGATCTACTGAATCAGAAACTCTGGGAGTGTTATCCAGCAGTGCAGCAAGCCCTCCAGGGGATTCTGGAGCATGCTGAAGTGAGAACCACTCACTGGGGACATTAAGGTCCCAGCAGGAAAGTAGTGAAAATGGAATAATGCTTCAGAAAGACATCTACAAGAAGCGAGTAAGCAGCATGAAGAATGGCATGGAGGGAAAAGGACTAGAGAAAAATGTACTCATGTGGGCCTGGGTGAGGGCAGTGGCAAGTGGGAATGGGGAGAAGGGTGACACCAGAAGTAGGAAGGGTTAATGAATGGGATCTGGCCAGTCACTGGGTCTAAAGGAGGTCTAAAAATAGCAGTTCCGTTTAATCAAAAATAGAAGACTGGGCATGGGCACCAGGTTTGAGAAGAGCGTCAGTTTAGCTTTGGATATATGGAGACCATATCCCTTTCAAGATAGTAGGTCAACCTTCCAATTCCTATTTTGAGAATCGCTGCTCTAGAGTATAATCTTATAACAAACTTTTGGTTAAATAATCCTTTGGCTAAGGTTAATTTTTTGGTGGTATACAATCCTCAAAACTTTGAGAAACAGGGAGGTAAAACAGCCAAATCCAAGTTAAAGAAGTTAATTATATCCCAAACAGCCATCATCTTGACAAAGCAACCTGCAGACAAGATATTTATTATTATTCTAATTAGCAATTAGAATATTTAGCAAAGGTTTGAAGATGAAGCAATAAATGAACTCTATGCCAAAAAGGTACACCGTTTAAGGAATAGGTGAAACCGGATAAAAAGTCACACTGTCACTTACTTGTAATATACTCTGTAATTTCAAGAGAGGAGTCTGAATGAAAGGGGAAGGGGGGGCACTAAGCAAGATTTGTGCTTTGAAATTTGTTGTTCTATGAAATGATCACATGTTCCCCTGAAGCAGCATCATTTTTGATGTGCATATGTGCTATTCTTCCTGAACAAAATGCTATTTGTATACGCTGGGTGTTAGCACCTTAATTATACCTACAAAGGGGAGGGACTGCACTCTGAGTGTTGGGAATCACAGCTAAAACAACCGAGCTCAAATGTCTATATGTGCTACAAATCGAGCCATTTCAAAAGGAGGGCATTCCATTACTGGGTCATGCAAGTGCATGTCGCTATTTCTAGGAACACCTACTTAAATGAAAAAAAAAAAAACAACTTCCGGACTTCTGATATAACCTACAGATGGAGGGTAGAGGCCGGGGTTTCAATTCTGCTCAAGAAACAGGGAGAGCGGGGTTCCTGGGTGGCTCAGTTGGTTGGGCATCTGCCTTCTGCTGGGGTAGTGATCCCAGGGTCCTGGGATCGAGCCCCGTGGAGCGGAGGGTGTCCCTGCTCAGCAGGGGGCCTGCTTCTCCCTCTCCCTCTGCCTCTCTCCCTGGCTTGTGCTCTCTTTCTCTGTCAAATAAATAAATAATAAACAAACAAACATATAAATAAATGAAAGAAAGAAAGAAAGAAACAGGGAGAGGTAAGCAGACAACCCCAATTAAACGTGCAGGAAATCAGTCAGTAAGATTGAGTGACGAGGAGGATTATGCTATACACTTCTTTAATGTGGTTTTAGAGTTTTTCCAATTTAAAAAATTAGAGAAGATCGTGAGTCAAACACACTATGATCACATCAGTGGTCCTGAGTCCATTCGGCAACATCTATATAAGCTAAGGTCCCTCTTGAGGTCAGTCTCCCAACGTGAGCTGAATTAGGACATGAAAGTTCAAGTTCCATGTGGGGCCAGTAAGGGCAGGACCACAGTGGACATCTGCATATCCGTGGTTCCCAAGACCAGAACCTTTGCCAATATGGGCCCTTGCTCCCGCTTTCTGAAAGTTCACTTTATGACACTTGACCTTTATGAAAGACCCACATTAGTAGTACCTGTTTTCACTAACCAGACGAAATCTGAAGAGGAGTTTTGAGTTCATGCGAAGAGGAGTTTTGCGTTCATGCGAAAAGGAGTTTTGTGTTTACGTAGGTCTTTTGTAAAACGGAAGTGGCATAACTTGAACTTTTGGAAAGTGGGGGACACTCTTGCTTTATGCCATTTAGGCTTACAAAAGCTTTCATAGGGGCGCTCTACTTTTGGATAGCAGGGGAAACCTATATTTGATAAAAAGGACTCTTGATGGTGAGAGTCATTTTGTGCACTCTCATATTTAAATGCCAAAAGGGAATTACATCCTTGAGGATTTCTGGGGGATAGAAAGATCCAGGCTTTATAAACCGGTCTCGTTCCTCTCAGTCTAGAAAATGGATATCTGCAGGTCATGACATTCAAGTTCCTCTTGTGTTACTGCTGTTTACTCCTGCTGGGGGGGAGGGGCAAGAAGAGGGAGGGAGACAAGGCAGGCAAGGAGAATGTGTAACTTGTAAGGAAGCTGTTGAAGACGTGGCTGGATTTTCATGTTAAATCCATCTCCAGGGGGAAAAGCAGCGGGTAGAATCACAGTCCTGGGGGCATGGGCACGGGATTTTTTTGTTGGCTTTTTTTTTTTTTTTCTGTTGCCAATATGTTCCATGTGAAATATTCTTCCCAGCACTTATATTTTTACATGCATCTTACCCTGCCCAGAACACCACTGTCTGCTTCTCAGGCACAAAAACCACTCTTCCATCCAGTGACCTCTTAGAGAGACTCCCTGGCCATTGATTCTCATTTCCAGCAACGCTACATCTTTGCTATATGAGCCAGGGCCTTTAAAGGCCAGCCAGTCGGTGACTTTCCCAACCATACTTCCCAAACGCGAACAGACAAAACACACGTAGACTCCCCATGATATGCTGAACTGTCTATGTCCCAGGATAATGGGGAACCCTCAGGTTCACGGCTCATGCTCACCATTGAACTAGCTGACTTCCCGAGATCCTTTATGCCGAGGGAGGAAAGAAAGGGCAGAACCATCACATCACAATCAGTGCTGGGTTCTGTCATCTGAATGCAGGAAAGCTGGAAGCTAAGTGAGTATTTCCTGAGCGCCTCTTACACACCAGGGGCTCTTCAGGTGAGAAAAGAGCCCCAGGGCAAGGCTTTGGCAGGACATCTAAAATGTCCTGGACTGAGCTCCGCGGACATCCGGTATGGTAAGAGGTTTTTGTGAATCCTGAGCAGGTTCAAACTCACCCACATACCGCTCATCTCTACCTTCGAGGAGCCAGGCCCAGATCACCGGGGGCCGACTCGGTTATTTGGTTCTTCAACACCTTCCTCTAATCCTCAGAAGGGCTTCCATTTCAACCCCCCTCCCCAGTTTCCTACTTCCTGAGCCCCCGCTATCCCAAGGGGAGGATGTGCTTCGGTGGGGATCGGGGGCTGGCACGGCACTTAGAAACTATAGTTCTGTGCCCCCAAGCCCATTTCAATGTCATCACCAGGGCAAACCAGCCAACCACCAAAGGGAAAATAGCATCCTCCCACCTCCACGAGAGGGAAGAAAGTCTGGAGCCACCAAATCCAAAACCCACAAACACACATTGTGCCAGCAAAACAAAACTGCCTACAGCATCTCTACATGCCTGCCATTTAGAATATGCGAGACATTCTGCTCCACTTTTGACTATTCTAAAGGGAACCAGTGTCTTTCTTATCCATGGTTGGCCTTCTAGACACGAATGTGAGAAGCAGGGATTTTTGTCGAGAGGCTCAGAAAGTTGGTATTTGTCATTTGGCATGAGTTGACCCTGCCTGGGTGCAGGCTATTTGTAAACTTAAATAAATATTCCAGCACACACTTCTGTCATTTATAAATATACACGTTCTCTGCTTAACGAAGCCTCTGAGAGGCAGCATCCTTCGTACAAAATCAAATTGCATTGTCAGACCTGCTTTACCGTATTCCTATTAAGTGAACGGATTAAGCTTTTACTGCCCAGTTAAATGGAACTGAGGAATAAATTTTTCTAAAACAATCATCTTTCTTTCTTTGAATTCCTAAAGGCAGCTACTTAATATCCTCTGTGGCCCGGTCTTGGCAGGGAGATCAGAAACTCTGCCTTCAGTTCTCTGTCATGCCTGTCCTTCGCTGTTGTGCCCACTCACCCAACCACCACTGCCCCGTGACCAGCACCACCTCATTCAAATCCCTAGTCACTTTCAATTAGTAGATGAGCCTAAAAACATATAGAAGCTCAGTTAAGTTTCCTACAACGTGAGTGCAGTTAAGAAAAAGTAATCAGCAAGGTTTTTCATGCTTGGTCATTAAGAAGCCTGCAGAGTCTTAGAAGAGGTGCTAAAGTTACGGCAAGGTATGAGAATGCTGATGTTTGCACACTCCCAGAATAATACGTCTAAACAAAAACACCCCTCCAAATACATTCTCTCCATCCACTCCCACTGCCCCAACTGCTAGGACTGCTTGTTGAAAATGCCCTCAGATGCCATAACGCTTCAGAAAAAATGTGTCTGAAAACTCTCTGAACGCCACAGCAGCCAAGCTGCTAGGGATAAGATTAAAAAGGCAAATCTTTAAAAAAAAAAAAGAAGAAGAAAGAAAGGCAAATCTTTGCATACATCTTTGTTTGACCACACACCCCGTTATTTTGCCATCAGGTGAGAAAACAGCCCCAGGGCAAGGCTTTGGCAGGACATCTAAAATGTCCTGGACCCAGCTCCGTGGACATCCGGTATGGGCAGTGGGGGAAGCACGGGCAGTGGGGAAATACTGACCAGGACACCTGCAATTACAAACGGCAAGTAAATGAAGGTTAATGCCCCCAAACAGGGATTTACACAATTATCTGTACATTAAGTATATACAATTTACACATTATTGACAGGTTTGAAGCCAGCGATCAAACCAGGAGATTCTCTGGAAGTCCCACCCAGACTTCTAGTCGACCATTCCGAGCCTTCCCAGGGATGAGAATTCTGTTTTTATTTAGGCTTCTATTTACAAGTGACTGCAGAAACAACTAGACTGTTCCTAATACTCCTCCCTTCCTCTTCACGCTCCCCTGCGACCTCCCACCGGGTTCAAATTCATGAGTCTAACACCCCCTCTTACAGGTGCTCTGCCACAGACCGCCAGAAAGGCGGCCATGCTTCCACTAGCTGAACGCACCTGCCCTTCCCAGACAACGTCTCTTCCTGCTCTGCCCTGGCAGCTCCCACGCGGACCCTCCCTGCACCTCTGCCTCATGGCCGAGTTTGCCCCCGCCCCACTGGAAAACAGCGCCCCCACTCGGAACCAGCCCCAGCCATTCAAGTCCAGCGCAGTGCCATTCTTTGCCTTTTGTTCTTCCAGCTTTACTGAGGTGTCATTGATAAAACCGTGAGGCCCCTAGAGTGTACCCAGAGTGTTGCCTACAGTGTGAAAAGATTCTCACCATGGAGTCATTAACATCTCATCACCTCAGAATTTACATTATTTTTTCATTTTTCGGTGAAAACACTTCAGTCCTACTCTCTTAGCGAATTTCAATTGTACAGTGCAGTGTTCTCAACCGCAGTCGCCATGTTGTAGGTGAGCGCCTCAGGCCTTGCTCAGGGGGCAGCTGAAAGTTTGGGCCTCCAGCCCCAGGCAACCCCCCTTCTCCTCACTGCTTCTGTGAGTCAACTTCTTTGGGTCATTTTCACTCTCTGGATTGCCGATGTCATGACCCCAGAGGCAGGCCGTTTGTCTGTGCAAGTCCCACGCGAGTCGTCGTCAAGACTTAAAACCACGCTATCTGTGGCGCACTGGTTCACAGGCCAGATGTGTGACATTTAGTTTGCTCCTTTCAGAGTTCTTATGGGAGAATGAACCAGAGTTCTAGCTCGAGGGCAGGAGTCCTTGGCGGTACTGCCCTCTGGCCTGTAAACTGCAGGAGGCCAGCGGCCTCTTCTTCCCAGGGATTGTGCACACATTACTTGGCCGATGTTCAAGTGCTTCTGAATGGATGTCTGTCAGATCATTACTCTGTGACTCACGGAGGATGAAATCCAGAGTGTCACATCCTCCATAAGAGACCATCTGGAGTACGGGATTAAAATGCTACAGCAAGCTGCTAACCGTATATAGCCCACCATGTGGACGGGTCAATCCCAAGCTCTCATGCTGAAGGAGGAGCCAGCCATCATGCGCCTGAAGGTCACTAGCTCACCTGGTGTGAAAGTCATCTAACTTAGACAAGATGACTGACACCCAAAGAACCGGTTCTGCATCTTGAAAGATATGAACCCACACTAGAACCAAGGAGCCATAACTAACAAGTTTAAACAGTGAATCTGTTACAGACTAATTGGTTTAGTTGACAAAGGTAAATTTGAAACGAAGTTCTGATATTCTTAAAATGAAGTCTCAGAAAGGCTATGGATTTATTGGTATAAAAAAGTTTTTGGGGGGCGGGCGCCTGGGTGGCTCAGTTGGTTAAGCGACTGCCTTCGGCTCAGGTCATGATCCTGGAGTCCTGGGATCGAGTCCCGCATTGGGCTCCCTGCTCAGCGGGGACTCTGCTTCTCCCTCTGACCCTCCCCCCCCCCCCCATGTGCTCTCTCTCTCTCTCTCATTCTGTCTCAAATAAATAAATAAAATCTTTAAAAAAAAAAAAAAGTTTTTGGGGGGCGCCTGGGTGGCTCAGTCGGTTAAGAGTCTGCCTTCAGCTTGGGTCATGATCTCGGGGTCCTGGGATCAAGACCAGCCTTAGCTCCCTGCTCAGCCGGGAGTCTGCTTCTCCCTCCCCCTCGGCCCCTCCCCCTGCTTGTGCGCTCGCTCGCATGAATAAATAAAATCTTAAAAAAAACACAAACTTTTTGCATCCTAAAATTTACTTCCTTCTCTAATATTTAAAAACAAAGCAAATAACTTGGGTTTTCATTTAAGTACATTATAATCTAGCAGTAGTTACCCAAAATCTTTCCATCTTAATTTGACAAGTAAGCTATCTCAAGGCCTATCTCTCACTGCTTAAAGGAATTCTCATATTCTTTCTACTACCTCCTTCAGCAATTACAATGATTCCTTTTTATACTTTGGAATGGTTTGTTGCCTTGATCCCTTAAACTCTGGTAGGTGGGCCTATGACCCCATCAGCACCAAGTTTTGCTCTGACCCCATCTATTTCCAACCTGGTGCAGGGGCAGAGGAGGAGGCGAGGCAGAAGCTCACCAGAAGTCCACTTTTGCTGCTAGCTCAGTTCCATGTTCCCAGCCCCGGGCCTCACTCCCATCCCATCCTTGATGGTGTCTGATCCCACACCCAACCTGTGCGGGAAGCTCAGACTCTATTCTTCTATTACCTGTTCCTTTTCTTCCTTCCATACCATCACTACCTGCAGACTCATTTGCCTGCAATACCCATTTTCAGAAGAGGCTGCTCCTGGGTCCAAAGGTCTAGCCACTGGCTCTTCAAATTAATGTAGGTAGGGGCACCTGGGTGGCCCAGTCAGTGAAGCATCTGCCTTCAGCTCAGGTCATGATCCTGGGGGTCCTGGATTGAGCCCCGCATCAGGCTCCCTGCTCTGCGGGGAGCCTGCTTCTCCCTCTCCCTCCCACTCCCCCTGCTTGTGCTCTCTCTCTCTGTCAAATAAATAAAATCTTAAAAAAATTAATATAGACAGACCCAAACTTTCCTTATTATCCTTATTTTCCTCCTCCCCCTGCCCCTGAAAAGCCCTACCTATAATATATAACTTTCAACTACCGTAATGAAAGCAGCAGAACAGAGCTCTTGATATTCTACTAGCTGTATGATACAATTTTGCTTCTTTGGATTCAGCTGTTTTCTTGTATATAAAACATGACCGTTAAAAGAGGAGGCCTTTTTAGAAGAAGAAAACTAACATTTACTGAACACTTAGTATGGGCCAAGTGGACACTCTGCAAGTATCTATGCAGTCCGCTTAATGTCCACGAGGGAGGACAGAAACTGTCACTCCTGTTTTCCAGGAAGCTGAAGGTCAGGAAAGTCAGGGGAACTTGCCCAAAGCTGCCTGGTCTAAGCAGAGGAGCCAGGCCCAGCCTCTACCACATCCGCCGCTTCCCTGGTCCCTTCCAGCACCATCATGCTCTCCTCTGTCCCTTAGCCGCAACCACCACGGCCTGGGCCCTCACGGGTCCCGAAGGGATTCTAGTCACTGCGGCGAAGGTCATCCTCACCAAGGGACATGGGGATCTCAGGCAACAGGCAGAGGCAAGCTGAAACCTGGAAACATGCACGTCACTTGTGAAAGTGATTAAGGGCCACACGGACACAGGAAAACTCGCTTCCCTCCACAGCTCAGAGTTCAGGCAGCGCTTCGGGCCCCGAAACCACAGGCATAGCCCTCTAAACTCGGTCCAGATCAAATATGCCTGAAAGTTAGGAAAGGCTTGTTGGATTCTGTTCCAAACTCCGGTTTCTCTGTCCTGTTCTGCAGCCTATGTCCTCACTGCCTTTCCTACATGGGGCTACAGCTCGAGTGCTAACATAACTTTTTTTTTTTTTTAATTTTCTTCATTTGAGAGCGAGAGAAAGGGGGAGAGAGACAGAGCACAAGTAGGGGGGAAGGGCAGAGGGAGAGGGAGAAGCAGACTCCCCGCTGAGCAGGGAGCTCAATGCAGGGCTCGATCCCAGGACCCTAGGGTCATGACCTGAGCCTAAGGCAGACGCTTAACCGACTGAGCCACCCGGGAGCCCCTTTGACCCTGACTTATAAAAGGAAATGTCAGAAGCTGTAACTTATCAAGAACTTCTGTGCTGCTACTTTATGAAGGTGTAGCTTGGAATCAGCCGCTGTGAGGAGTAATGAGATGCAGCAAAACCGAAAAGTGCAGATTCCTCTCATTTTAATATCCAGGTAAGGTTTATGGGAAAAGGAGGGTAAAAATCTGGATGCGAAATCGGGGCAGGGGGCGGGGGATCAGGGTGTGGAGTGGCAAATGGCACTTACTTGTTTTCAAAGTAGGAACAAAACAACATTTTATTCTGGCAATCAGTTCCTCGGACCGTGCCAGATATGCCGGCTCTTCATGAATACATAATGAAGTGAATTCAGTGCTTCTTTCTGCCATAGCAGTCCGTATGACCATGCTAGCTATGTAAAAGCCCCTATAATTACCGAGTATCAGAACTCAAAGCTCGTCTTAAATTCAATATTTTAAGTTCTTTCTTAGAAATGCAAAGCAAATTTTGTAACTATTCCTAAGACCTAGAAGTTCTGAAAATCAGAGCTAAATCCATTTCTATAAGTGAAAAGAAAAATCAGGAGGCCTCTCTGCGAGGCAGTGGAATTGGAGATTTTAATTTTCTTTCTGCTTATCGGTAATTTTTAATCTGTCCTACGGAGGACATGCATGCTTATTTTCCCAAGTCTCACAATGACTTTATGCTTAGCTGGAGCTTAAAAAGCACACTGTAAGCACCTCCACAATTTCTCATACAATACATATTAGGCATTTACAGTTACTGCTAAATTATAAATATCTTAAATCTGCACTTGCCAAGTACTCTTTCCATAGCGATGGTAATGCTACTATGAGACACCAGGTCCTCCTCCAGAAAAAAAGGAATGTCAGAAACCTCACACACATCTATTAGGAAAATTGAATTCTACTCTTTCATGGTTTGTGATTAGCTGAGGTAAAATATTAAGTCACGTTCACCTTCTAAACAAGGTATAGAACCAACTTTTCTTGGCAATAATTCAGTCATTCTATTTTTACATTTTGGCATGAATTAGACTGACATATCTTCCATATATTTTAGAAGTTTCAAATTAATGAATCCAATCAATTGTCTAAAGGAAAGCAAAGAACTAAAACCCTATAAATAACAAAGAGGTACTCAATGAAGGCCAAGGCTTCATTTGAAAGGGCACCTCTCCTGCTCATGGCCATCAGCCTGGGGAGCAGGGCAGGATGGGGAAGAAGAAACATTCTTTACGTGTGTTGAAAGTTATAAATACTGAAAATCGATTCTGCCCTGGGTAGGGGAAAGCGAGAGACTACAATGCAGAGAGTAGGCCAAGAGGCCCAGCACCAGTGAGAACCTGGCTGCTTCATCTTTTCAACCCCTCACGTTTTGTACTAAAGAGATTCAGAAGGGAAGGAAGGCAGAGCCAAAGCATTAAGAAAGAATCTTTCTGAAAAGCGTCCTTAGCTTTCCCCGTGCCATCCCACCCATTCAGCCCTAATGAGGGAACACACGCTCTGGTTTCATTTTCATGACGACATGAACATGGCCTGTAATTTGCCCAAGTTCTATACAACCATGGTCTTCAACAACTCAACCTTCGATATCTCCTGAACGCCCTTGGCTTGTTCATGTCCTACCTGAAATTCTGTGGTCATGTTATTCTGGCAAGTTCCTAGCCTCACCTTTTCCTAGGCGAAATCTCAGAGTTCCTTTCAAAAGCTGGGGGAGGTGTTCCAAGTATCAGGTATACCACAGATGAAATCCTTCCTTCCGGAACGTTTGTTCGACAACTCTCTTCTCTGTGAGCCCTGCAGGAGCAGCAACTCTATGCCTATCCTTTCCCACTCACGGAACCCTCTGGGCCTCCTGCAGCGCCTGGCATAGGGTTGAAACTCAATAGGATTTGTGCAATGAGCCTCTGTGTGACTAAAGGGAGACACCCCACCAACAGCACCTCCTTTGTCCCTCTGCCCTATATTTTGGCCCCTACCCTCCATCTACTACCCCGTTGACAAACTTTGGTGTGTTGAGCACATTTTGGCTTACAAAGCGCCCTTGCAAACAAGTATTTGAAGGTGACTGATGTCGACCAAGATAGCACTCAACATGGGAATCCGGGGGAACACAGAGAAAATGCACACGGCAGGCAGGCCGGCCCCTCCACTTACCGCCACCTCCACAGACTGCATGGAGAGGTCGCATGGTGGCTTCAGGGCTTTGGGCCTCGTGGCGTACCAGAAGGTGGTGAGCGCTGCAAAAGCTCCAAAGCCCATGAGCGTGTTGGTCGGCAGCGTGCGAACGTATTGTCGGAAGTCAGCCAGCTCTGGCATTCGAAAATACCGGAACAGCTCGTGGGCTTGCATCGTCCCGTGTTGGTGGTTCCCTAAGCTGAATTCTGTCAAAAGAGAAAAATGTCACATTCCTCTCAGGAAGGCAAGACTTGTCTCCAGAATTCCCAAAGGCCAGCCATCCGGCTTGATGCCTGGCTGACCGATCAAGGCATTAAGCCCACAGTCTAATGGTCCAGCTCTTTTCTTGGCTGTCAAATGTCATTTCTCTAAAAACCCTTTAGAAATTCATTTTATGTCTATCATTTTGTGTCGAGCTTCCATTCCCCACATTAAAAAGGTTTCGCTCACGAAGAATTCTTGTCACAACACGCTCAAGTGGCGTAAGTTACCACCTTCTTCCCTGATACCGTCTCTGTTCTCTTCCACCTGATCAGATACACTCAACTCTCCTTATCATGGCTAATGAGAAGAAAGAGACAGAAGTACAAATAAGCCCACACCACCTAACGGCCGTCCGCGCCTGCTTCTTCCCACGCATCTCAGAACTAGCTCCCAATGGGTAAAACACACCAACCTAAATTCCAACGTGCCTCTCACCTTCCCCATACTCTGTACCACAAAAGCAGCAATACAAATGCAAGGCAACTGTAGTTCGCTATTCTGATCAAACAATCTCCTTTATATTCCTTGAGATACTATAGCTAAAATATTATAATGATAAAAGGGTGCACATAAACTTTAAACCAACCACCAAATATCTAGAGAGAGATTGCAGCATAGTATCTGAGAAAAAGTACAGAATGGTACTTAAGATCCCAGATTCAAGAGCCAAATCCTGTCTTCCCAGCTTATTAGCTGTAGGATTGGGGACACGCTACTTCGCCTCCCTGAGCCTTGTTTCCCTATAAATGGAGGCTGAAAATAGTAGCAATCTCGTGGGGCTTTTATAATGACTAAATGATTTACACCGACAGCTTAGAATGGCATGGGGCACCAGAAACTGCTCAATACATTCTAGGTACTACCATTATTTCACCTACCAAGATTCTGTGATTAGTCCTGTGTGCAGAACAGGAAGGGATAGAGTTAATTAAAAACAACGCTTGCCCACAAAGAGTTTACAAACAAAATTAAGAAGCCAAAAACACACAGAAGAAAACTAGATGAAAAGCCTCACACTGGATGTTACAGACAACTTATATATACATCATTATAAAAAGTGTGCAGTACAGATAATAAATAAGAGTAATTCTAACGAGAAAACTATTGATGAAGAAGTGCTTTAAAGCGCCTTTGACAGTAAAGGGAAGGGCATCATAGTAAATGCTCTGAAGGCTTTTCTCAAAAACAGCCTGCCAACCCGCCAAGTGCTAACGTTTTAGCTATCATTCAGAAGGTATTTGTGAGCTACTTATTATATGTTCTTTTAAATAGCTAGGTCACAAGGCTGAAGATAATTTTTTTTTTTCAAATACAGACATCTTTACATTTCAACCTATACTATCGTTCATTTTTTTTTTAATCGGGTAGCAGAGGATTCAGCTTTCACTGGCCACCAATCCTGTAGTATATTTGCTCAGCTCAGACAGTCTTGTGCTACAACAGCTCTGTGTAGGCGCGCGCACACACACACACACAGAAGAAATTTCCAGGTTTTACGTAACAGTCGAGAAGGAACAGATAAGCAAGACTTCTTCAGGTCATAATCGTGGAGACAGAGCTCCAGGACTTACAAAACCACTCACCATCTGTGCCACCCAGAGCTGACGGCTAGGTGACACGCCATGCAGCCATGCAGAGCAGAAGAGGTGGTGACGGTGGGGGTGGGAGGGGGGCTGGAGGAGCTCAGCTGCCGCTTACCGGACCTGCCAAGGTCTCTCAGGGCATTAGTCACATGCCGACTCCTGCACTGGGCTAAAGGTAACTAGCAGACAAAACTCATACTTGACTTCCCAGGAGGAGACAGGCTGGAGGAGGGGCCAATGAGCAGCTGGGAGCAGAGTCACCCCACTGCTCCACCCATGGGCAGGGACAGGCATCTGCCAGTGCCAGATCTGAAAACGGACACTGTTTTCTTTCTGCTTGGCTTCCCAATAAGAAGAGACAATGGACAGAGTTTTTTTAAAAACACCAGCAAAATACATGATCAGATGTTGGGTGGTTATATCAGACCAAGGAAGAAACAGATTGTCCGTAGTATACTCCCAGCAGATTCATTCTAGATGAATGCATAGGAACTGAGCTACTCTAGTCGGTGCCCAGGGCGGAGCACCCGGCGTGTGCCAGGCCCTGTGCCCAGCAGCCGGGAGGGTGGTGCTGATGACCCAGTGTAGGGTCTCCATGGGCAAACTGGCTGGTGGGGAAGCCACGAAATAAAGCAAGAAGCGTTACCACCGGTGGGAGCCGGGATGAGGCAAGGCCTCTGGCAGGAAGGCACGTGCGTACACTGAGACCGTGAGGATAAGCAGACAAATCGAGTCTGGCCCCTTTTGGCACCGAGTGGGCAGGTTTCATAAACAGCACTGCCACCCTAAGAACGCGAAGCAAGCTGACGTGTACAATGTGCAAACCTGCCTTCCCCTCCAATCATCCCACCTTCCAGCCGTCCTCATACCCACGGCACCCCAAATCTGAAGAGGACTTTCCCACCCCTCACACACACACACACACACACACACACACGCGCGCGCGCACACACATACACACACACCCCTGCCCTTGTCTCTTCTCTCCCACAGGTCCCTGAGGTGATTTCCATAAAACCTAGATAGCGTGAATTTGCAGGGGCTGCTCAACAGAATCCCATCTCTGTGTGAGAATACGAAATAATTCCCCCATGAACAAATGCACTCAGAAGCTGGTGATTTTTTTTTTTTCTATTTTAAGCATCAGCAGTAGCCAAGCTGTAGACAGCATTAGACTAAGAAAGAAAGAAAAGAAAAAGTCTATTTCTAGAGATAAGAAATAAACTAAGAGACTAAAAAACTAAGAAAGAAAACCTGGAAAAAAACAAAAACTTCAGAAAATGACTGATTTAGTAGCACCCATGCAAGAATATTTAATCTGACATGAGTCTGTAATGCTAAGGGTTTAAATCCAGCTACATTCTTATCTTTAGTGGGTAATGACAAGGTATAGCAGTTTAATTCATGCCTCTCAGTGGGCAGCCAGGTGACAGGCTGCAAACCAGGTTCAATGAACCCACCGGTTAATGCTGTGCATCGGAAAACTGTAGTCCATCCAATAAAGAACTAAAGAAAATCCTTCTTTTAGATCCACGTGAAGAACAACTCGTCAACGTGAATGGAAAGCATTATAAACCTTCTCCCTTCTATGGAACTGCTATTAAGGAAAAAGTACTTGGGGTATTTAGAAATGGAGGCAGACCCACATTCAAAGAAAACTGGCCACAATAAATAGCCTTTCAAGGCTGCAGGTGAATATAAACACCACGCTTTAAGACAGTCCCCCAACAGGTCTCAAAGAAGAAGAATCAAGACTCGTATGTGCCAACACATGATTAAAAGCCAGACTGACTTTATTCTTATTCCAATGGTGTTCCCGTTGGAATATTTTTAAGATTCTTTCAAAAGCAAATTTCCACACATCCTCTCTGGATGTTTGCAGGCCAGGCAAATAACAATGCTACTGTTGGCTAAGAATATGATTCAATCGGCTTAAAGGCTTAAGCTGTCAGTATTTCTTGGTCAAGAACGCACAAGCCTATGGGCAGCTAGCTTCTCCTTCCCCGGCAGCTACTCCTGCATCTCCTTCCTCCCCACACCTACGAAAAGTGGGTTTGCTCACTCGGGTCCTGGAGTCTAAAACCACAGGACGACAAAAGACATAACAGTGGTCAGGGAAGCGTGGTACATGTCCGGGGCAAAGAACCAGAGGGAAGGATGCCTGGGCAGAAATAGCTATACGGGGCCAAGTAATAGAAACTGGATCGCATGACTCTCAGAAAATAGAAATCCTGGTACTTATCGACCCACACTTTGGGAAGCATAGCTAGCAGCCCAACAAACGCTGATTTAGTGTTTCGGTAAGGCTTTCACATCCTGTATTGCACTGTCTTGCAGGACAAAATGATCCTAAGGTAGCTGAGGCTGGAGATTTAAGAGGCTTTCCCGAGGTATGTCCCATGACGGGGATACCGACCTAACTCTCAAGTCATGCTTTTTCCTCTAGGCAAACAATTCCTAACCTCTGCAGAGCCGCTGATCCTCTGCACCTGGAACACGTGGGTACTCCTTTGCATGGGGGGCTCGCAAGTCCCCTGCAGCCCACCCCGGCTCAGGAATGGTGAGGGCAGGTGCTCTCTAAAGGTCCTTCCGGCACTCACATTTCATGGCATGATGAGAGCTTAGCATCTGAACTCCATGCTAACGCTCCATGTCTTACATAACTGCTCGCGTTTGCCCCCTCGTCCTGGAGTCTGAACATATGGGTCCAAGGCCACCCAGATACAAACAAAGGTTCACCTCTTACCATTTTGTTTACACCAGGAAAAAGTGCTGCGGGGCAAAGGTGACTCACAAGGGCATCCCTCTCTAAGGACACAGGGACATGCGCGCACACACACACACACACACAGGTCCTGTGATTCCATAGATTTATACTTACATCAGCATTTTATTTTCTTCCTGTCATTTACAAACCAAAAAAAAAAAAAAAATGGGTGATCTGGACGTGTCTCCCCTTCTAAAGTTCCTCACGCTTTCATTCAGCTGAATAACAGTGGTCTGATGGAATACTTCACTAGGAATGCAGCCTCCAAGCAAACCCACATAAATAGCACCCTTGCCCCGGCAGGCGCAGATGAAGAAATCCTGACATCTCTCCTTAAAAGCAGCAAGCTAAGCTGGCAAGATGCTGCCTCCCTCCTTGCCCCACCTCCTCCGCTTGTACAATAGGCTATTTACAGAAGGCTGAAACTGCCCCTTTGTCCCGGCACCGGCTGGGCAGAGCTCGGCCTCGGGGAGGAACAAGGGAGCGGGCGGCCAGACCGTGCACTGTTCTTTCAGTGTGCCACTCCAGAACCGCTGGCCTCGTGCTCCTTAACCCTGGCTGGCAAATCACCTAACGCTAGATTTGCTTAAGCCATCCCTTCCTGAACCAAAAGAGCAGCCGGGCTCCCCCTGAAGAGGGATGTATGGGAGCTCCACAGGGATGCCAGAGTCCACCAGTTAGAGAGGAAAAACAGAAGTCGCTGTCCAAACCCCATTCTATACAGGACCTCCAGACCACGGTCACTGCCCTGGGACCATCCTCCCATTCTGAGCATGAGAAAGAGGAAGACCACCCGGGGAACTCCGGGATCCCACACAACAGTGTGTAAGTCATCCCCCAAGGAATTAATTACTTCCTTCCACTGCCTTGAGTGTTTCTTTCCAACTAAGGATAGTAAAACTTTTTTTTTTTTTTTAAAGATTTTATTTATTAGAGAGAAAGAGTGAGCACAAGCAGGGTGAGGGGCGGAGGGAGAAGCAGACTCCTCACTGAGGAGGAAGCCCAATGTGGGGCTTGATCCAGGACGCTGGGATCATGACCTGAGCCAAAGGCAGATGCTTAACCCACTGAGCCACCCAGGCACCCCAAGTAATAGTAAACCTTAAGCGCGTTTGATTTCCATGAAAGTGATTCTCTGGGTCACCAATTCAACTTCCAAGAAGATTTTCAAAGGAGAAATGAAGCAGAGATGCTCTGCTTTTAGAAACCTAATTTATGGAAATATTCAAGTGAAGTTGAAAATTCTCTACTAAACCACTCCCACCCTGCCCATCTCCCCAAAGTCAGAAAGAGTAGTACATAAAGCTTTTAAAGCATCAAGCTCGACCAATTTGTAACCAGCAAGATTAGCGCGATACCTCACCTGTTCATATTGGCCACCAAGCCACAACTACCATATATGTCCCCAAGTGGTGAGATTCCAAATATAATGTGGGTAAACAGATAGGAACATTTACGGATAATGAAATGGTGCAATGCCTACTTACGACAGTTTCTGTATTCAGTAAGCTACATATATACTTAAGTCACATGACAAAATAAGTTACTTGAGAAGTGTGTGCTTTTTCCCTATTTACATTTCACTGATATTTTATTAAAATTCTTCGAAAATGCTTCTTCAAACAGGATTTTGTGCAGTCATGTGTGTGGCCATCACTGAACAAATTCTCCCATGTCACAGGAACGTATTTGTATAATGTTAGGACAGTTTAAAAAATGTGTCTGATGGGTCCATATTCATATAACTCAACCTCATACTTGACTGCTTTTTAAACTGACTTTTTAAAAGCTTTTGACAGTAATATCCACCATTTGCCTTTGTAAGGTCAAGCCTCCAGAAATAACAACCCAGCTACTGTTAAATTTCTTTGCCTTAGAAAAGCCTGAAATCAGTTAGGTGGGTTTTATGAGAACCCAAGACTAGGACTGGCAGAGGTGGTTTCGGGAAAGGGGCCTTCTCTACCTGATGGGTGTTCAAACTGAGGTGACCGACAGGACCCCTCACAAAATGAGAGCCTGGGTGACATATGATGACTGACAGAGTTTGGGGGAAACCCTCACCCTCTCTCGGGGCATGTACATTATTTACTCTTCATGTGTGGACCCCATTCAAGAGGCTTGGAAGTAAAAGACGTAACACAAATATACATATACAACATAGTGAAAAACAAGGCATCAGTCAGTGCAAAAGAAACGAGAAAAGAGGTCCACACCCTCAAGGAGGACCCGCATGCAGAAGACACAAGGGAGGCTGGTCCTCAAGGGATGAGTGTGGTCTCAGAACATTAGCTCTGCTATAGGGCACAGGGGCCAAACAGGATGGCGAGAAGCAACTCCCCAGCTCAACTCTAGGATTTTTGGTAAATTAATCTGGAAGGAGTGACAGGATTAAATTGGGTTCAGGAGAAGGGAAGGAAGACATTCAGAGAAATCAGTCTGAAATCATGATTTCTTTAGGAGCCATTGTGCTAAGCAATCACAAACATGACTAAATGCAATCCTCACAACAGTCCTCACTGTAGGGAGATGTTATGAGCTTCAATTCAAAGACAGGAGACTGTGCCCGGGAAAAGTTCAACGTCCTGCCCCAGCTCCACGCGAGAACGGGACTAGAGGCCAGGTCTGAAGGCAAAGCCTGTGGACATTGAAAAGCACGTGTTGCCACCGAGGCACGCAGTGATTCATATCTAGACAAAGGTGGGAGGCGACGCTCAGGATGACAAAGAGCCATGACACACAGGGCTTTGAAAAGCCGGGATCTGAATCCCAACGCTCATCAACAGATGGAGGGACACCCAAGAAGTGGTACCTGCAGACAACGGGGCATTATTCAGCCTTTAAAAAGAGAAGAAAATTCTGGTGAGAACTAAGCAAGATGGCAGAGGAGTAGGAGACCTGGTTTTTGTCTGGTCCCAGGAATTCAGCTGGATAGGGATCAAACCATTCTGAACCCCTATGAACTCAACAGGAGATCGAAGAAAAGAATAGCAACAACTCTCTGAACAAAAGAGCGACCACTTTCTGGAAGGTAGGACGTGCGGAGAAGTGAATCTGAGGCGATATTGGGGAGGATAGATGGCGGGGGAGGGGGCCTCCATCGGCCGCTTCTGGCAAGTGATAGAGCAGTGGAGCACAAAATCGGAACTTTTAGAAGTCTGCTCCGCTGAGGGATGTCACTCCAGTGGCTAAGCGAGGGGGGGGGGGAACCTCGTGGGACAGTGTGGTCTCAAGACCTTCGGGGTCACAGAAAGACCAGGGGTGCCTGAGTGCGGAGAAGCTCCCAGGTATTGGAGCAGGGAAGCCGGCTGCAGAGACAGAGCAGAGGAGTGGGCTCTCAGCTCGGGGTTGCCATAAACCGTGATCCGAGGCACAGTCGGGCCACTGCTCCTCCAGCAGGGACCCAACAAGTGGCAGATCCAGGGAGACTTCCCTTCCTCTTCCGGGCACCGCAGGGATCTGCTGGGTGTGGAGACTCCACATGGGGTTGTGTGCAAGAGATAGAAACCCTCGGTCACAGGCCGGGTGAGCAGGGAGTGCGGGCGGAGACCAGGGAGATGGGAGTGATTGCTTTTCTCTGGGGGTGCACTGAGGAGTGGGGCCCCAAGTTTTCAGCTCCTCTGGGGCGGAGATTGGGAGGCTGCCATTTTCACTCTCATCCTCCAAAGCTGTACGGAAAGCTTGCAGGGAACAAAAGCTCCCGAGAGCAAACCCGAGCAGATTACTTAGCCCGACCGGCAAGGGTGGGGCAATTCCGCCTCCGGCAAAGACATTTGGGAACCATGACAACAGGCCCCTCCCCCAGAAGATCAGCAAGAACAGCCAGCCAAGACCAAGTTTACGGATCAATGAGAATGGCAGAACTCCAGCGCTAGGGGAATACTGCACATAGAATTCATGGCTTTTTCCTCATGATTCTTTACTCTTTCAAAGTTAATTTTTTTAATTTTCTTTTTTTTCTTTTTTTTTTAATTTTTCTTTTTCCCTTTTTCAACCAACATCTTATCAATCCCGTTTTTAAAAATCTTTTTTATTTTTCATTTTTAGAGTCATATTCTATCCTTCATTGTAGTTAACCTTATTTTTGGTACATATCTAAGTTGTTCTCTCTTTAAAATTTTGGGATACAGTTTCTTCTAACAGACCAAAATATACCCTAAATCTCTAGTGTATGACTTTGTTCTAGTCTTCTCCTGCCTGATCACATTCTCTCCCATTTTTTTTTAAATTTCTCTTCTTTCTTTTTTCAACAAACTTCTTATCTTATCAATTCCTTTTATAAAATCTTTTATAATTTTCATCTTTACAGTCATATTCCATCCCTTCATCGTATTTACCCTTATTTTGGTACATATATAAGCTTTTCTTTCTCCAAATTTTGGGAGGCAGTTTCTGCTAACAGACCAAAATACGCCCAAAATCTAGTGTGTGGCACTGATCTATTCACCAGCCTGATCATACTTGATCATATTCTTTTTTTTTCTTTTCCTTTTTTTTCTTTTTTCTTTCTTTCCCTTTCTTTTCCCCTGGTTTCAGGTCTCTTCTGATTTGTTTAGTGTATATTTTTCTGGGGTCGTTGTTACCCTATTAGTATTTTGTTCTCTCATTCATTTATTCTCCTCTGGACAAAATGACAAGATGGAAAAACTCACCTCAAAAAAAAGAACAAGAGGCCGTACTGACTGCCAGGGACCTAATCAATACGGCCATTAGTAAGGTGTCGGAACTAGAGTTCAGAATGACAATTATAAAGATACTAGCTGGGCTTGAAAAAAGCATGGAAGATACTAGAGAAACCCTTTCTGGAGAAATAAAAGAACTAAAATCTAACCAAGTCGAAATCAAAAAGGCTATTAATGAGGTGCAATAAAAAATGGAGGCTCTAACTGCTAGGATAAATGAGGCAGAAGAGAGAATTAGTGATATAGAAGACCAAATGATGGAGAATAAAGACACTAAGAAAAAGATAAACAACTACTGGATCACAAGGGCAGAATTTGAGAGATAAGTGATACCATAAGACGAAACAATATTAGAATAATTGGGATCCCAGAAGAAGAAGAAAGAGAGAGAGGGGCAGAAGGTATATTGGAGCAAATTATAGCAGAGAACTTCCCTAATTTGGGGAAGGAAACAGGCATCAAAATCCAGGAGGCACAGAGAACCCCTCTCAAAATCAATAAAAATAGGTCACACCCCAACATCTAATAGTAAAACTTACGAGTCTCAGAGGCAAAGAGAAAATCCTGAAAGCAGCTCGGGACAAGAGGTCTGTAACCTACAATGGTAGAAACATTAGATTGGCAACAGACGTCTCCACAGAGACCTGGCAGGCCAGAAAGGACTGGCATGATACATTCAGAGCACTAAATGAGAAAAATATGCAGCCAAGAATACTATCTCCAGCCAGGCTGTTATTGAAAATAGAAGGAGAGATAAAAAGTTTCCAGGACAAACAAAAACTAAAAGAATTTGCAAACATGAAACCAGGCCTACAAGAAATATTGAAAGGAGTCCTCTAAGCAAAGAGGGAGCCTAAAAGTAATATAGACCAGAAAGGAACACAGACAATATACAGTAACAGTTACCTTACAGGCAATAAAATGGCACAGAATTCATATCTTTCAATAGTTACCCTGAATGTAAATGGGCTAAATGCCCCAATCAAAAGACACAGAGTATCAGACTGGATAAAAAAAAACAAGACCCATCGATATGCTGTCTGCAAGAGACTCATTTTAGACCCAAAGACACCTCCAGATTGAAAGCGAGGGGGTGGAAAACCATTTCCCATGCTAATGGACATCAAAAGAAAGCTGGGGTGGCAATCCTTATATCAGACAAATTAGATTTTAAACCAAAGACTATAATAAGAGATGAGGAAGGACACTATATCATACTTAAAGGGTCTATCCAGCAAGATCTAACAATTGTAAATATCTATGCCTCTAACATGGGAGCAGCCACTTATATAAGCCAATTAATAACAAAATCAAAGAAACACATTGACAACAATACAATAATAGTTGGGGACTTTAACACCCCCCTCACTGAAATGGACAGATCATCTAAGCAAAAGATCAACAAGGAAATAAAGACTTTAAATGACACACTGGACCAAACGGACTTCACAGATATATTCAGAACATTCCATCCCAAAGCAATAGAATACACATTCTTCTCTAGTGCCCATGGAACATTCTCCAGAATAGATCACATCCTAGGTCACAAATCAGGTCTCAACCAGTACCAAAAGATTGGGATCATTCCCTGCGTATTTTCGGACCATTATGCTTTGAAACTAGAACTCAATCACAAGAGGAAAGTCGGAAAGAACTCAAATACATGGAGGCTAAAGAGCATCCTACTAAAGAATGGGTCAACCAGGAAATTAAAGAAGAATTAAAAAAATTCATGGAAACAAATGAAAATGAAAACACAACTGTTCAAAATCTTTGGGATGCAGCAAAGGCGGTCCTAAGAGGAAAGTATATAGCAATACAAGCCTTTCTCAAGAAACAAGAAAGGTTTCAAATATACAACCTAACCCTACACCTAAAGGAGCTGGAGAAAGAACAGCAAATAAAGCCTAAAGCCAGCAGGAGAAGAGAAATAAAAAGATCAGAGCAGAAATCAATGAAATAGAAACCAAAAAAGAACAGTAGAACAGATCAACAAAACTAGGAGCTGGTTCTTTGGAAGAATAAGATTGATAAACCCCTGGCCAGACTTCTCAAAAAGAAAAGAGAAATGACCCAAATAAATAAAATCATGAATGAAAGAGGAGAGATCACAACCAACACCAAAGAAATATAAACAATTATAAGAACATATTATGAGCAACTATATGCCAGCAAATTAGATAATCTGGAAGAAATGGATGCATTCCTAGAGATGTATCAACTATCAAAACTGAACCAGGAAGCAATAGAAAACCTGAACAGACCCATAACCATTAAGGAAATTGAAGCAGTCATCAAAAATCTCCCAACAAACAAGAGCCCAGGGCCAGATGGCTTCCCAGGGGAATTCTACCTAACATTTCAAGAAGAATTAATACCTATTCTTCTGAAACTGTTCCAAAAAACAGAAATGGAAGGAAAACTTCCAAACTCATCTTATGAGGCCAGCATTACCTTGATCCCCAAACCAGACAAAGACCCCATCAAAAAGGAGAATTACAGACCAATATCCCTGATGAACATGGATGCAAAAATTCTCACCAAATACCTGCCAGTAGGATCCAACAGTACATTAAAAGGATTATTCACCACGACCAAGTGGGATTTATCCCTGGGCTGCAAGGTTGGTTCAACATCCGCAAATCAATCAATGTGATACAATACATTAATAAAAGAAAGAACAAGAACCATATCATCCTCTCAATAGATGGAGAAAAAGCATTTGACAAAGTACAGCATCCTTTCTTGATTAAAACTCTTCTGAGTGTAGGGATAGAGAGTACATACTTCAATATCATAGAAGCCACCTATGAAAAACCCACAGCGAATATCATTTTCAATGGGGAAAAACTGAGAGCTTTCCCCCTAACATCAGGAACACGGCAGGGATGTCCACTACCACCACTGCTATTCAACATAGTATTAGAAGTCCTAGCCACAGCAATCAGACGACAAAAAGAAATAAAAGGCATCCAAATCGGCAAAGAAGAATTCAAACTCTCACTGTTTGCAGATGATATGATACTTTTGGGGAAAACCCAAAAGACTCCACCCCAAAACTGCTAGAACTCATACAGGAATTCAGTAAAGTGGCAGGATAGAAAATCAATGCACAGAAATCAGTTGCATTTCTATACACCAACAAGACAGAAGAAAGAGAAATTAAGGAGTCGATCCCATTTACAATTGCACCCAAAACCATAAGATACCTAGGAATAAATCTAACCAAAGAGGTAAAGAATCTGTACTCAGAAAACTATAAAATACTCATGAAAGAAATTGAGGAAGACACAAAGAAATGGAAAAATGTTCCATGCTCATGGATTGGAAGAACAAATATTGTGAAGATGTCAATGCTACCTAGAGCAATCTACACATTCAATGCAATCCCTATCAAAACACCATCCACTTTTTTCAAAAAAATGGAACAAATAATTCTAAAATTTGTATGGAACCAGAAAAGTCCCCGAATAGCCAGAGGAATGTTGAAAAAGAAAAGCAAAACTGGTGGCATGACAATTCCGGACTTCAAGCTCTATTACAAAGCTGTAATCATCAAGACAGTATGGTATTGGCACAAAAACAGACACATAGATCAATGGAACAGAACAGAGAGCCCAGAAATAGACCCTCAACTCTATGGTCAACTCATCTTCGAAAAGCAGGAAAGAATGTCCAATGGAAAAAAGACAGTCTCTTCAACAAATGGTGTTGGGAAAATTGGACAGCCACATGCAGAAGAATGAAACTGGACCATTTCCTTACACCACACACAAAAATAGACTCAAAATGGATGAAAGAGCTAAATGTGATACAGGAGTCCACCACAATCCTAGAAGAGAACACAGGCAGCAACCTCTTTGACCTCAGCCACAGCAACTTCTTTCTAGAAACAAGGCAAGGGAAGCAAGGGCAAAAATGAACTATTGGGACTTCATCAAGATAAAAAGCTTTTGCACAGCAAAGGAAATAGTCAACAAAACCAAAAGACAACCGACAGGATGGGAGAAGATATTTGCAAATGACATATCAGATAAATGGCTAGTATCCAAAATCTATAAAGAACTTATCAAGCTCAACACCCAAAGAACAAATGATCCAATCAAGAAATGGGCAGAAGACATGAACAGACATTTTTCCAAAGAAGACAACCAAATGGCCAACAGACACATGAAAAAGTGCTCAACATCGCCCAGCATCAGGGAAATCCAAATCAAAACCTCAATGAGATATCACCTCACACCAGTCAGAATGGCTAAAATTAACAAGTCAGGAAATGACAGATGTTGGCGGGGATGTGGAGAAAGGGGAGCCCTCCTACACTGTTGGTGGGAATGCAAGCTGGTGCAGCCACTCTGGAAAACAGTATGGAGGTTCCTCAAAAAGTTGAAAATAGAGCTACTGTACGACCCAGCAATTGCACTACTGGGTATTTACCCCAAAGATACAACTGTAGTGATCCGAAGGGGTACATGCACCCCAGTGTTTATAGTAGCAATGTTCACAATAGCCAAACTATGGAAAGAGCCAAGATGTCCATCAAGAGAGGAATGGATAAAAAAGATGTGGTATATATATACGATGGAATATTATGCAGCCATCAAAAAAACAAAAAAAACCAAAAACAATGAAATCTTGCCATTTGCAATGACGTGGATGGAACTGGAGGGTATTATGCTGAGTGAAATAAGTCAATCAGAGAATGACATGTATCATATGATCTCACTGATATGAGGAATTCTTAATCTCAGGAAACAAACTGAGGGTTGCTGGAGTGGTAGGGGGTGGGAGGGATGGGGTGGCTGGGTGATAGACATTGGGGAAGGTATGTGCTATGGTGAGCGCTGTGAATTGTGTAAGACTGATGAATCACAGACCTGTACCTCTGAAACAAATAATATATGTTAAAAAAAAAAAAAAAAGAAGATAGTAGGAAGGGAAAAACGAAGGGGGGAAATCGGAGGTGTAGACGAACCATGAGAGACTATGGACTCTGAGAGACAAACTGAGGGTTCTAGAGGGGAGGGGGGCAGGGGGATGAGTTAGCCTGGTGATGGGTATTAAAGAGGGCACATATTGAATGGAGCACTGGGTGTTACACGCAAACAATGAATCATGGAACACTACATCAAAAACTAATGATGTAATATATGGTGATTAACATAACATAATAAAATTAAATTAAAAAAAAGAGAAGAAAATTCTGATACGCGCCATAACGTGGATGAACCTCGAAAATATGATATATGTTCTAGGGACTTCAAATGAGGCAAATTCGTAGAGACAGAAATAGAGGCTACATGAGTGGAGGGTGGGAGGGAAAGGGAGAGTTATTGCTTCACGGGTACAGAGGTTGTGTTTGGGATGATGAAAAATTCTGGAACTCCATAGCGCTAATGGTTACGCAATATTGAGAACGTACTTAATGCCACTGAATTGTATGCTTAAAAATGGTTAAAAGGGTAAATTTTATGTTATGCCTATTTTATACTAAGAAGTTTTTAACAACTTAAAAAAAAAACACAGATTTTGGTAACTAAGTGGATATAAAGGGGAAAGAGAGAAGAAATCGGAGGGCTGGGTTTTTGAGACCGGGAGAATGAACTGCGGAATGAGGTCCTCTCCTGTGTCTCTGGGTGAGCTCCCCTCCTGGCGCCTCGCAGTTCCTCCGCTGCGCTCCTGCCCTTCCCTGGAACCCACCAGAAAGTCCTCACTAGGCCTCCATGCCCACTCTGCATCCCCCTCCCTTGCTGTCTCCTTCACCTACAGCCCTTTCCCTGGCCCTGTTTTAAGATGTCCAGCCTTACCCACATAGGCCACTTTCTCTCATTAACTCGTAATTACATGACCTAGGAGGTCAGAAGCAGTCAGTCCTCCTCTGAATTCCAGGAGTATGTTCCTTGTAGCACCTCCTACTTTACACTTGTGGGGGGTGTATGCGTCTCTCTCTTTCAGGGCGAGGGCCTCTTCCCATCTGTCTTTCTATGCCCCTGATGCCTTGCCCAGAACAGGTGCTTCATTAACCGTTACTGAGCTATGAATGACCCTCTGTGATGCTGCCCAATTCTCTGCTACCCATCCCAGGAGGGTGTATTAATAGAACAATGATTCTTCAAAGAGAAAGGAGGTATTCAAAGTATTTCTAAACTTTAGCATTCTCCCTCTATACCCCACATTGCGGTGGCGGCTGCCATGAGCCCATGTGCTAGAAGGTGATGTGGAGGGGCGACTTAAAGGTGGAAAACCACTGATTTAAAGCTACATAAAAATACTCTCCTGCCCATCTTCCCATGATGTTTTTCAATTCTCAGACTGTTTCACTTATGTATAATGTCACCCAAGGTCACCAAAGGACCAGGGTCCTTTGAAGCCCGATGCGGGGCTCGATCCCAGGACCCTGAGATCATGACCTGAGCCGAAGGCAGACGCTTAACAAGTGAGCCACCCAGGCGCCCCAGACAAATACCTTTCTTAAGGAGAACTGCAAATGTCAGAAGAAGGGCTTGAGTCCAGAGCCTTACACCAGGCTGGCATCCAGCTTCTGTAAGCAAGTCTCCTATGACACAAAAGAGAAGCCTCGAAACCAGAGAAACTTCCCAGGAGCTGCTGGGGAGCGATGGCAGGACGGCAGTGAGGAGAGCCCTTGGACACGCCCAGGGCACCAGGCGGGTGGCCATCTGAGACGTAGGAATGCTGCAAGTAGGACCTGCCTGGCATTCTCCGGAGAGCAGGGAAAGAAAGCCAGAGAGTTCTCCTTCCATCACCCTTCAACACTGATATAAAGACACGTCACGTACAGCCACTTGGGAGAATGATAATTACAGTTTGCACTTGCCCAGTGAAGACATCCAGGCAATGTGAGGTGGCACGGACTTGGAGAAGTTTCCATTCGGAAAAAAAAAAAAAGTCCTAAGGGAAGCAAGAGTTTTCCATTGGTCTTCAAACATTGATTTAATTTTGTTAAGTGAGTCCTCAGAAGCCATGATGAGCCAGGGACGTTTCCTGGTAGGAGTTCAAGAAGGGGTAGGCTGGGCGGAACAGGCCTCAGTCAGTCGCCTCACTTGAGCTGATGGACACAAGACCCGCTGGCTAGGCCAGCCCAACCCTTCTGCAGGAACCGAGACAGAAGAGCCTTCTGTGGGTCCGGCTTCCCACTCATCCACTGGATCCAATAAGGCATGATACTCAGTTGACATGTGGTACAGGGAGAGCCCTAATTATGCCTGGAGGACTGCATTTTAAGAACATGACACCATGGTCTGGGGGATAGGGCAACCCAAGGAGAGACTATTATGACAAGAGCTAGGGAAGGAAATATAATTCAGAACGTACTCTCCACCTTCCTGGCCTGCGATGAACTACAAAGCAAGCCCTGAGACAGGAGGCTCCACCTCCTAACAGGGAAAGAACTTAATAGGAAAGAGGACAAATGTTCTTTTACAAGAGCCACAGCTGGACCCAGCGAGGCAGGAACTCCTCTCCACTCAGGGCCCTGGGACGGGAAGGAGGGCCCATTTGTTTGAGAAACTGCACACAGAGAAGGTACCCAAGTCCCGGGTTCCCCTCAGACATTGTGTCCAAGAGAACACTAGTCTCAGAGGCAAAAAGTTCATTGTTCTGGGTACCAGCTGTGTCCGACGAGCTGCAGAATCTTGCACCCGCTTCATTGCTGCCTGTGTGGACCTCAGAGGGGATAAAGGAAGGATGGGAAGAGAGGAAAGGTACTCCCCCTTCTGTCACCAACACCACGGAGCATCTCCAAGAAGGTGCTAGAGAAAGCAAAAGGTGGCCACAGAGCCCTGACTCTGGGGACTCCATAACAGGATTCCCACCTCCGTGCAGAAACTCCAGAGGACGGCACAGTGCAGAAAGAAAACAAGCAACATTAGAAACTGTCCGTTCTACGCTTGTGCCCCATAGGTATTTGTGACTTTATTATTCTATGTACCTTGCTGTGTTATTATTATTATTTTTTTATTTCTCAAGATAATGGCCTCCAGAAAATGGCCTAGCGTGGCAACCTCTCCTCTAGGAGAGTGACAGATGGGTAGAAGCCCCTCCCAGGTAATACACACCAAGGCTCTCACCGTCCGCCCTGTGTGGGGCCCTGGCGCAGCCACTGACCAGCTACGTGGCAACTTCCACATAAGGGTCCCTTTGAGAAAGGTCCCACTGCGAATGAACAAAATCGCAGGGGGAAAAAACCACTCTCCCTCGTCCCTTGCCAACAGAAGGCCAACCGCATGAGGACGCAGTGCTCCAAGCTCTTCCTCTGCCTTCGACGAGTTTAGGGTATCAGTGAAAACAAACACACCTGCAGGAAAGATTTAACCAAACTATCCAGACAGAAGGTGAAGAAGTAAGCAGTGGAGGGCTTCGGGAGGGAGAAAGCAGGATGGATGGGCCTGAGCGTGGAGGCAGGGCCTTCTAGAGAGCCTGCTGGAAGCAGGCAGAGACGGTGGGGGTGGGGAAACAGCCTGAGAGCCAGCCCAGGCTGGCTGGGGGCGGGAGGGGGCAGGGGTGGCTGGCTCGTTAGGAACCACGGTGCCACAAACCGGGGTCACGGTCACGCCGCCAGGGCTCAGGCTAAGCCGCAGCTGGCTGCAGAAGCTTGTCCCCCTGCAGCGGGGAGTCGTCCACAGAGTATCCCGTGTCCCCACCAGGACGAGGCCTGGTGTGGGAGACAGAGAACAAGGCCCAGTCCTTGCTGCACACAGAGGTCGCGACGATCAAATAGCAGTGACCTGGATAAGAAGGCTGAAGGCACACAAGGTTGGGTAGAGTTACTTACACCTCTCAAAATAGACTGCGGCTTCAGGGGGACTGATAAACCAGAGGGACGGCTTAGCCGCACGGGCTAAGTGGGAGACGGAACACAGACAGACCTCTCCCCACACAGAGGAGGGCCAGCCACTCACAGATGGGGACGCTTTTGAGTGTTTACCGATTTCAGCACGGAAATTAATTGTTTCATTTAATTGTCTGTGTCCCTAAAAAGCAGCGATGAAGGGAACCTACCAAATATCCTTAAGCGGTGGGCTTCCTCAAGATCATACGGAGCCTCTGAAGAGCGTGGGACCCCATTGTGACCTCTAGATGTCGTCAGCTCCGTGGGAGACCTCAGTGGTGGTGCAGGAAGCGACACATGAGACACAGACAGGGTTGAAGGATTAAGCTCATTGTAGGTGGAGGGAAGAGGGCGGGCTTGGTGACAGCCGCGGGACAAGAGCTAGAATAACACCCAGAGTTTAGGTAACAACAAGAGGAGGTGGGTGGCCCTAGGAAGCTACAAACAAAGAAATCCAACAAGTTGCAGAGGACTGTTGAAAAATGACGCTGTGTTCAAAGGGGAAGGAAGAAAAAGAGATGGTCTCATCCAGCTATTACCTACTTCCAACAAGTGACACGAGTTTGGGGTCTCTATTTTCCCCTTGTGTTTTGTTTAAATTTTATTATGAAAATGTCCACATGGATTCAAAGGTATATAGAATAGCATAAGAAGGCACTACGTGCCCCTAATCCCAGCTTCAGCTTTAATCATGATCAACATTTTGTGATCACTGTCTCCTTTTACACCCATTAAAAAAAAAAATGATTTTAAAGCAAATCCCACACATCTTCTCATTCAGGTGACACTTTCGAGGCCCATCCAGCACGATGCTCCTTCAGCTCTGCGAAAGGATCTGCTGGGAGTCACGCTGACTGACACATTCCCTGCGTCCTGCCAACTGACTAAAGGTTTCAACAAAGAAAGCCAACCTAAATATTGACACAAAGTGCCATACCCAGCATGGTATTTAATTGTCACACAAGGAAAGGTCCATAAGTCCAATTTGAGAATATTTACTGTGTATGCACTCTATATCAAACATTGCTCCAGCCTCGGGCGACACAGTAGTGAATAAAACAGAAAAAATAAATAAAATCTTTGTCCTAGGAACGCATGGGTGGCTCAGTCAGTTAAGCATCTGCCTTCAGCTCAGGTCATGGTCCCAGGGTCCTGGGATCGAGCCCCGCATCGGGCTCCCTGCTCAGTGGGGAGTCTGCTTTCTCCCTCTCCCTCTGCCCCTCCCCCTCCTCATGCTCTTTCTCTCTCTCAAATACAAAATGAAATATTTAAGAAATAAAAAATAAATAAAATCTTTGTCCTGATGAGGCTTCTACATTGTTAAGTTTTGGTCCAAAGTCAAAATATACTCTGGATTTAACATGACTCTTCTGACGTCTGAGGCCAATTTGACGTGAATCACAACCTAGTTTTGCAAAGCAGCTTTAATCCCCCCTTAACTGACAAACTGAGTTCTCCCTCTCTCTCTCTCTCTCTTTTTAATGGCATTTATAGGTATCTTGCCACGCTGATGTAGAGAAGGAGTTTATTTTCTGGTTCTCTAAACTTTTTAAAATGCATCCAAAATAATAAATAAATGTGTGCTTAATATGTAAATGCACTCATCTATGAACTCTAGACATTTGCAAATATTTTCTGAACATTGTAAAATATACATATATGAAGTTATGCTAAAAAATAAATATCTACAGAAGTTCTTTTTTTTTTTTTGAAGATTTTATTTATTTATTTGAGAGAGAGAGAATGAGAGAGAACACATGAGAGGGGATAGGGTCAGAGGGCAAAGCAGACTCCGTGCCGAGCAGGGAGCCCGATGCGGGACTCGATCCAGGGACTCCAGGATCATGACCTGAGCCGAAGGCAGTCGCTTAACCAACTGAGCCACCCAGGCACCCTCTACAGAAGTTCTAATACGTCCACTCTGCACGGTGGGTGGTCTACCCCCACTGCAGGGCACGTATGCCCCATTTTGGAGACTACTACTGAGCAGTACCTAAATTCTCTGGGCGCCTGCCTGGCTAGAGTCTCTGCCAGTTCCTGAGTATGAGAGGCAATAAATAAAAGGGCTAACTGGAGCACCCTGAAAAGCTTGCCACGGCTAGGGGGCAGCGTAACAGTTGCGGCCAAAGCCCACACACAGACTTCCCACCTAAGAGGGAGACAAAGATACTCAACGTTGCCCATGAGGGCAAGAAGTGTTCTGGAGAGGACAGGACATTGCCAGTGACGTCACTGGCCAAGCGTGAGAGCCCAAATGGACTGGGCCAGTTAATCTGGAGGAAGGAGAATCAAGACCTCAGGGCCACAGCCGACCAAGAGGCTGGCCTCATCTGAGGAGGCCTCTTCTGGGGAGCCCCTAGCTTCAGCCCCTGCCTCAAGGGCCAAGGGTCTTCAGTCAGCCTACACTCTAGAGAGGTGTTAGCATTGGTTGTGCTTATCTCTGAATCCTGTCCGGAGAGGAAAACACTGGCTGGCTCTGGCTTCGGAGTCTAGCCTGACTGGGCTGCCAGCCACACCTCTCTGGATCGCGGTTCTGTCCTCTGGGAGGTGGTTGGCTGGACTGCTTGACAGGCATGTTCCCTGCCAGCTCCACAATCCCGGGTACCTCAGAAGCTTGCCTGAGGCACAATGTGGGTAACTGTCCCTACAGAAGGAACAAATAGCTATCTGACCATTTCACTAGTAAAACATAAACAAGGTATGGTTTTAAGTAGAAAAACCAGGTAAATGAAGACTACAGTACAGTTATGTAAGATTATCTGGAACTTGACACTGATCTGCCTGCCTCCCACATCCTGCAAAGCCTACAACCACCTGCTGCTCGAAAATCTCTGAAATACCCTGAAAGAGATACCCCAGATGGACCCCTAGCCACTAAGTTCAACTCGATGAAAGTTCAGGCTCTGGTCTAGTGATTTTTGATGCTTGATCATAATACCCAAACCTGGAACATTTAAATGTGTATTCTTGTCAGTGACCCC
Source organism: Neomonachus schauinslandi (assembly GCF_002201575.2). Taxonomy (NCBI): domain Eukaryota; kingdom Metazoa; phylum Chordata; class Mammalia; order Carnivora; family Phocidae; genus Neomonachus; species Neomonachus schauinslandi. The sequence continues at coordinate 15,854,735 of NC_058404.1, forward strand.
CTTCTATAGGACACCTGACCATCTGAATGTCTCCTGGTCTCAACCAACCATCAGATGATATTAAGTGCTTACTCACGGTAAGGTCCCATGTTAAATGCTGCTGAAAACACACAAATGACAATGACTAGGTCTATTAAATGCCCAGGGCCTAGAATGTAGCTGAGGAGCCTATGTGAGGGAGCAAGATATGTTCACATGAAAGGCAGATGAAGGAGGGAGGGAGGGGTGCTATTCCAAACAATGAATAACCAGTAGAGCCAGGCATCAACCTGGGAAAGAAGTAGGCCACTGGCCCAGAACAGGCTCAGGAGATCCTTGGATGAACCGGGCACTAACTCTTCCAAATCTGATTTAGGGGTGGGGGCACTTGGGGTGGCACTTATTTCTAACCAATATGGGAGTGTTTCGGCATTTTATCCATCCTTGTGGCTGCTGGTGCACCCCAGCTAACTGAATGTCAGCCTAGGGTTCCAGTGAGTGATCTGGAGTTTCTAAGGAGCAGGGCTACGAGGAAGGAGGGTGCAATGAGGAATTGCAGACAGGTCATGCTAAATGAACAGGGTCCATGAGGCCCTTCCAGGACATAGGAAGTCCAGTCAGGCAGAAGAGAGAGCTCATGGAAAGGGTTTTGGGATGCAGAGATCTTGAATGCAACCCTGTGCTTCCAGAGTCTGCTTTCCAGAAGTCCCAGGATGTGGTAGTTTGGGAGAGGCACGGGAAACAGCAAGTTGGAAGCAAACTCTAGAAGTTCCCAAGAGCCAAGCTAAATAAAGACTTGGGGCTTTCTAGAGGAAGCCCTGGAAGGCTTCTGAGCAGAGGAGGGATTCAATCAGAGTTCTGCATTAGGAAAAGTAATCACCCTCCCTCTTTTTTTTTTTTTTTTTTAAATGAAGGGTCTCTGCTAAACCAGAGGTGACGTGCTATGGATTGGCAGTGATGCCGAGGAGAAAAAGGAAGAATGGGTATGTGTTGTGCAATACTGTACAGAGAGTAAATTAGGAAAAGCAGATTGCAGGGCACAAATCAAGGAGTACATCGAGATCCGGTCATTCCCCGAACCGGCCCAGGAACAAACTCCACTGTGTGCCATGGCCAAAGGGGAACACAGGTTGTGTAACCTGGGCTAAGTCATCCATCTCCCACACAACAGGTCTGCCCAGGGAGCAAGTTAGGCTATTTCAGTGTTCTGGGGGCCTGGGGTCATTTGGAAGTCCCTCAGACCGGGGTGACCGAGGAAGCGAGCATACATGTGTGAGCTGGGGTTCCCTCCCCTCCCCCCTTCGACCGTGGCAGTCCTGCTTTTGTATGCTATCTTGGGGTTCTGCCTAAAATTTTACTAGAAAAAAGGCACCTGCACCCACTACACGATACCACCATTGTGCCTTCAAACCCTGAAAATTCACTATTCTGTTCTCTTGTCTAAAACATGCTGAGAAAGTCTGTTTCTGGTAAAAAGCACCCTAAGATATGCAGCAGAAAGCAAATCTGTGTGTCATGGCGAGGCTGATCTCTTCCTTAAGTGAGTGGCGCTTGACCATCTCTGCTAAGCTTTGGTCCCTGTTCCCAGCCATGCACTCTCTTCCTTCCACACACTTGATGCATTAACCATGCGCCTCAACTGTTCGCCCATCTTAGGAGACCCACTTCCAGGGCAGGCAAAGCCTTTTACTCTTTAATTCTCTAGAAAGTCATAGCTGTGTAGCAGGTGATCTTGCCGCTCACCAAACCAAGCTGAACCAAAATTGTTGTCATTTTCAGCACTCTGGTGGTATAAGACAGAGTGTAAAAGTGAGACAGGGAAATATCAAGGAGCAGTGACATGGAAAAAGAATCCGCTCTGTCCTCAGTCTTGCCACTAGCTGGGTAACCTGGAACTTTCCAGATACTCCTGGACTAGGAAACTTTCAAGCTCTAGGGAGGCAGCCGAGCCAATTAATTAGGAGCTCTGACCCTGAAGCCTGACTGTGTAGGTTCAAATCCTGGTTTGGGCGACTTAAGCCCTGCACCTGTTTCTATATCTTTTGTAAAATAGGGATAATAGTAGGACCTCCCTTGCAGGGTTGTTGGGAAGATTAACTGAGTTAAACACGAGAACCACTGAGATCGGGGCCTTGCGGGGTTGGCTGTTATCACCACCTATCATGCCCTGAGCCTGTCCCTGCCCGGGCTGTGGCCACAAGATTAGTAAGCTGATAACTGCCCTGCTTTGTAGGTGACAGCTGAGCCTTGAGGGAGAAACTAGTCTCTGCAGCAACTTTCTCTTTACCCTAGTTATTAAAAGAATAAATGGTATTCGAGGTATCTGGGCCTTAGATATACAGATATTTCTTTCATAACAAACCTGAGGGGGGAAGTACCCATTTTTTCCGCAGCCAAAACTGTGCACATGGACAGATAATACATTTATCAGAAGGCCTTCCCGAATGAGGAAATGGTATAAACAGCAACCCACATTTCCTCCTTTGATGCCCTAATTTTTTCCATTTCTCTCTCCAGACCATGAAATCCTTATTTCAACAGCTTCGGACTAGAACACATGAACCCAAAAGTCCATTAAAATCATTCACCAGCAAAAATAATTTTCAGGGGGCGCCTGGGTGGCTCAGTTGTTAAGCGTCTGCCGTCGGCTCAGGTCATGATCCCAGGGTCCTGGGATCGAGCCCCGCATCGGGCTCCCTGCTCCGCGGGAGGCCTGCTTCTCCCTCTCCCACTCCCCCTGCTTGTGTTCCCTCTCTTGCGGTGTCTCTCTCTGTCAAATAAATAAAATCTTAATAATAATAATAATAATAATAATAATAATTTTCAAATCATTGTCAATTTCAACAGTTTTAGAGCAGAACATGCCCTAATTTTTAAAAAAGATACATTTAAATACATGAGAAGCTTGGCAAACTGTTCTGAAATAGTTATTCTTAAATATCCAACAATATTGGATTGAGCCTGGGCGGCTCAGTCAGTTGAGCGTCCAACTCTTGATTTCAACTCAGGTCACCATCTCAAGGCCCTGGGATCAAGCCCCAGGTTAGGCTCCGCACTCAGCAGGGAGTCTGCTTGAGGATTCTCTCCCTCTGCCCTTCCCCCTCCACATACACACACATGCGCCCTCTCTCTCTACAATAAATAAATAAATCTTAAAAAATATATATATCCAACAATAGGAGAAGGGTAAATAAATAGGGACATATCCCATATACCACATTATGCAATCATCCTCAAAACTCATTTTTTGAGGAGCAGGTAACAACATGGAAAAATGTTCACAATATAACTTAGGTGATTCAAATTAAGTTATTAAAATTTTTATCTTCAATTAAAACTATATGCTTAAAGTAAAAAAAAAGTTTATAAAAACACAGATAGGGGGCGCTTGGGTGGCTCAGTCGTTAAGCATCTGCTTTCAGCTCAGGTCATGATCCCAGGGTCCTGGGATGTAGCCCCAGGTCCCCAGGTCGGGCTCCCTACTCAGTGGGGAGTCTGCTTCTCTCTCTGCCTCTCTCCCCGCTCATGCTCTCTATCTCTCTTTCAAATAAATAAATAAAATCTTAAAAAAAAAAAGCTCTCAGAGCCCCTTTAAGTATGACAATGTTTAAAACTAAATTCAGCCACTGGCAGCTTCAGATCAGCTCTGTTCACTGAGATGTAATCTCCAGGAGTGAGTGTCAAAGAAAAGTGACCCTAAGATGTTTGTCTGCCTAAGCTGGAGTGATAACCTTCAGTAAAAACTCTGGCACCTTCAGTCTGTCTCCTCTGACTGACCTGCCTGTGAGAGAGCAAGGCTTGAAGACCAAGATTTCAGGTTAGGCCACAGGATACCAACAGCTTGGAGCTGCCTTAAAGGAAGTTCCTCTGTATTTTTTAACACAAGAGTCTAACCCATTGCATCATCCAAACAATACTGTTCATAAAACATTATTAATGGATCCTAACTCAACGCAATTTGGATATAAGAGAGAGTAAGTGCAAAAGAATAATGGACATATGCTTTATGTGGCAAACTTGCATAATAAATTCAGCAACTGACCTTAAAAATTATATATTCATCTCAGGTTACTGAGTATCAACAGAAATTACTAGTATTCTTATAGTCTTGCCCTTTCCAGAAAAGTGAAACTGGAAGAGAGAGAAGAGAAATCCCTAACTATGATGACAAAACAATCTGATCTTTCCCCGGCCCCTCCTCTGAACACGTCTGTTTTCCACAAGACAGCTACATCAAAAACGAAAGATGGAGTAAGGCCTGGACATGAGGCATGACACTGTGGCATTCGGGGACACTTTCAGTTCTTTCAAACTTCATTCAAAAGAGAGATAGCTATGAAAACTCTACCTCTATGATGCAAACAGAAACCCGTCCCTACCTGCATTTGTCCAAAGTAGCTATCTCTTAAATGGCCCAAATTAAAAAGCCCAGAGATCTCTTTTTAGTCAGGCTGCCTGCGAGAATAATAAAAGTACTGCCAAAATATGCATAACAGAGACAGGAAGGAAATAGGTCAAAATGCTTATAATTGTGAGGGAAGGGTGATTAAAAAAAAAAAGTCTTCTCTGTTTACAGTAAATGCAGAAAACAGATCTATAATATGTGGTCTATAATATATCTATATTATTTTAAGTGAGGAAGGGAGGTATGAGGTTTGCTTCTTTTAAGGATCTTCTTTTTCCAGTCACAGAATCTTAGCTCACTAAAGACTTTAGCCTAATGCAGTCCTTCCACAAATAAGGAGTCAAGTTTCAGACTGGAAAGGGATTCTCCCAGTTGAGTGAGGACAAGAAAGAACGTCTCCATAGACTGGCTCCACCGTGATGGGAAGCAAGTTTTCCTTTAAAAGTTCGACCTCCTCGACCCCACTCATCTGCCAATCTAACCTGCCATCTCCACTTGAAAGTGCAGAATCAACCAGAAATTTTTGACTGACGTTTTGTCTGTGTTAAGCAAATAACTGTTTACACTGAGATAATCACAGGTGAAATTTGTGTGGGAAACTGTGAGATGTCATGTTTTTCTCATGCTAAGCAAAGACAAAAAATAAATAAATAAAAGGAAGGATATTGACAGTCGGGGGCACTCTGGATACTCCTGCACCAAGAAGATGCTTTTTTTTTTTTAAAGTGTCAACTTTAAAAGGCAAAGAGCACTTTTATAATGGTCTTAATTAAGCTCCATAACCTTGAAAGTAGGTGGACTGGGGCAGGGGTCTGAGATTCTAACCTACACACTGATTATGATTAGTGTCTGTCTCTAGGTTCTAGTCCACGTGTCCATTCAAGTCATTTACCACCACTCTTCGTCTACGCTGCAAGGAGATAGGTATCGTTTCTGCTTCCTAATTTCAAGACACCAGGCTTCGGACACCAATGACTCCAACACGGCTATGTGCCGCGGCTATGGGCACTGCTCTGGAGACACCGCGAGAATTTCTACATTTGGCAACCGGCTTTTGATGCTGCATTTGACCCTCCTGCAAGCGCTCCGCGCAGGGGCCACCATCACGCCGAGGTAGCAGGACCGTCCGTATCCGATGCTTCCAGACGCGGTCCGAGAGCGCCTCAAAAACCCCTCCACGGGGACAGGAGGGACGCCCGTGTCCGAGACACCACCGGCCCCAGCCCCGCGGGATCATCCCTCGCATCTGAAGCTGGGGGTCCGGCTTCTGGGCCGGGCCGGTCCCCGCCGCCACACAAACAGGAGGCCGGTCCCGCGGCGCGCGTCACCCGGACCCCGCCGTGCACCAGCCCCGCGCCCGCGCAGCCCGCGGGAAACGGCGGCGGGGCATCCCCGGCTCAGGCACAGGAAGCGGCGGCTGCTCCGGCGGCCCGAAGGCCTCCGCTGCCGCGGGAAGGGGAGCCGAGGGCAGAGGCCGGAGAAGCAGAACGTCCCCGGGAGCCGAGGGGAGGCTCACGCGCCTCCGCTGCGGCCGCCGCCTCCCGGGCTTGGGCCGGCGGGGCAGCCTGAGCCCCCGCCGAGACCACCGGCGCCACAGCCGGAAAGGACGCGGCTCCCCGCGGCAAGAGCACTCACCTCGGCTGGCCGGGCCGCTGCGCCGCCGGCTGTCACCGCAGCCCACTGTCTGTCCAGCCCCGGTTCCGGATGCTATTTAAGGGCGCCGCGGTAGCCACTGCGCCCTGGCTGCGCCCCAGCCTCTGCCGCTGCGGAGCCAAGCTGCTGCCGGTGCGCCGGCCACGCCCGCCCCGCCGGCCCCGCCCCGTCCGCAGGCCCCGCCTCCGCCGGCAAGCCCCGCCCCCGACGCGCGCCCGCCTCCCGTCTGGAGAAGCGCGAGCTGGGCTGCCTGCTGGCGGGTGCAGGGAGGCGGCGAGCGAACTCAGCAAGAGTCGCTTCGCGTGCCCTCGCTTTCATAGCGAATCTGTGGAAGGGCAAAGGGTATATTGTAGGGCCTCAATCTAGAAGCCCGGCCGGCCTTGGGGTCCCGTTGCTACGGGGACCGGAAGACGCCCTTTCACGACTTCCACTCCCAATTGCCTGCCTTGCTCACTGACTTCTTGGCGGACCGGGGCGGGGCGCATTACAGCGGAATGGAGACCCAACGTTTCTCAAGGGCAATATCCACCTGCCAAATTCTTAGGGCCTGTGTATCTTACTTAGCCCTGGCTGTGGTTCTGAGGGTTTCTGCATCCGTGCGATGCCCATTTGGCATGAACATTTTCCAGGTCCTATCCCAAATGTTACTTTTCCTCCTAACACCTGAGGCCTGCCAGTGTCCTTAAACCCTAATAACCGTTCGGGTTACGGTGGTACTTGCGCCCAGTATTGGGAGGAGGGCTACTATCTAGTACTTCTTTGAATTTGAAGAATGAGAAGCATTATTGTGATGATAAACCCCTCTGATAACAACAGCTACAGTTTATTGAAACAATTCACACACATTGTCTTCTAGAATCTTCATCATAACCCCATGAGGTGGATGCTGACATGATTCCCCATTTACAGATGAGGGAGAAACTGAGGCACAGAGGTTGAATGCGAGTGCGGGCAAAACCGCACTCGGAACTCAACGCAGTCGGCTTCCAGAGCATGCACATAATAACCACCGGACTACATTTTGTCCTTACGTTTTTGTGAGCCTGTGCTCACTGGAGGCCACAAGCATATCAGGTTGACTTGAGCAAGTAATATCCTAAGGACTTTCCTCCCAAAGTGTGCCGGGCACCATAGAACAGTGATGGTGAGGGCAGCCCACACTCCAGTGGCCTCTGTAGCAGCTCAGTGCTCTAAGACCCCCTTCTACACATAGACTGCCTAAGATTAAAAATGGACTCCACTTTCCTTTCTGTTGGTTTCCATTTGGATAATCCTTGGTTTCTCTGCTCAGGTCTCTTCCTCCTCACCCGTGATTTCATCATTTTAGCCTCTTCATTTTTCTCTTGCTTCTCCAACCCATTCAGTCCTTCAGCCCCTCCTTAGGCACTTCAAAGTTGTCTGCTGTAGTGGTTTGTCAGGGCTGCCATTCTGAAGGATCACAAAGCAGGTAGCTTAGACAATAGAAATGTATTGTCTCATAGTCCTAGAGGTTGGAATTTCAAAATCAAGGTGTGGGCAGGGTTGGTTCCTTCTGAGGGCAGTGAGGGAAGAATCTGCTTCAGGCATCTCTCTTTGGCTTGGAGAAAAGGGTCTTTTCCCTATGTCTCCTCACCTGGTTTTCTCACTGTATGTGTCTGTCTCCATATTTCTTCTTCTTATGAGGACACCAGTCCTAGTGGATTAGGGTCCACCATAAGAGCATTAACTTGATGCCTTCTGTGAAGACTCTGTCTCCAAATAAGGTCACATTTTGAGGTACTGGGGGTTAAGACTTCAACAAATAAATTTGGGGAGAGGATGGGATGCAGTTCAACCCACAACATGTGATAGCTGTCACTGACCGTCTTCCCTAACCCTTCCCCCTCCAAGACACTTTTCTCCTCATCGGTATGCTCTTCCTTGGTTTCTAGCCCTAATGCAGGTAACTGACCACCTGAGAGTGGGAAAAGCACACAACCAGGGATTACATCTCAATTCCTACTCTCTCTGGTAAAGCTGTTGTGTGACTTAGGGCAGCAAGTTCAGGTTTCTCCTCTGGAAATAAAGGGACTAGATGAAATAATTTCTCAGATCCCTTACAGTGCTAACACTTAAAAAAAAAAAAAACTTATCTCCCTAAAAGTTTCACAATGTATGGGGTTGTCCCATAACCATGAAATAAAGACTTTGAAGGTAGGCAGTATTACACAGTGGTTAAAAGCATAGGCTTCAGAGTTGGGCATTAAGCCCCATCTCATCCTCTGTAAGACAAGAATAATGGTACCCACCTTAGAAGGGTGTCAGCCCATGGCCTCAGTTTTCTCATTAAATGAAGGTTCCAGACTCCATGGTTGGGGGTTTCATTTTGTGACTCGGGAAGACGTAGGAACACAGTCTTAAGTCTCTTTTCCACCTACTTTTTCCCCCAGACGTTTCTGTAGCCACCAGAACAAAAGCCAACTGGATGTTGCAGTGGAGTAAGTCTCCTAATGGAAGTTTGAGTCTCTGATCAGTTGTTCTCAGCCCCATTTTGGCTTGATTTAAATGTTGTGGCTAATTCTGGCTAGATCCAAATCTATTGAACACCAATTGAACCATCTTCTAGAGAAGCTAAAGAGAGTCAAGGTCCTTTTTGGGACAAGCTGAGGGACAGGTTGACCACGATCTTGTCTCAAAAGCTCCCACTTGTGATTGCCAACTGTGGAGTTGTGACTATTATAGATCTTCTGTATCTACTGCTTTTGAGCATGGTCATCTGAAGATTAGCCACATCAATTAATAGTGGCCAGTGTGCTTTTAATTCCAGGATAGTTAAAGAAAGGGTTGGCATCAATGGCCGGGTGCTCCTCACTCAGTCTGTTTTGAGGCTGTATCTATGTCAGGCATATATCCATCTCCCCCATGAAACTGTTAATGCCTAAAGAGCGGGCACTGTGTGCCATGAATCTCAGATTTGCTGGGCTTCCAGCAATAGGGAAAAAGGATGTTTCCACCAAACTGACACCGTTCTGTAACTATTGGTGATTATCACGTGGTCTCCAGTGGCCCTCATTGAAGCCATAGTCCTCCCTTCTCCCATACCCCTTTTATTGTTAACGTGCATTTGATCCTCTGATTTCATTAACTTTATGAGGGCGAGTTAGTCTATAGCTCTCTAGGCAATAACTTCCACGGGTGTACCCCTCTTCCCACTGGGAGGCTCCCAGAGGCTCTCCGTGGCTCCTGTCCAGCTGGATGGAAATACTTGCAGGTTAAGAGCAAAGGCTTGGAGTCAGACTGCTTGGATTCAAATTCCACAACTCACTGGTTCCTTGGGCAAGAAACCCTCTAATCCCTAGCTTTCTTTCTTTCCTTTTTTTTTTTTTTTAAGATTTTTATTTATTTATTTGAGAGAGAGAGACAGAGACAGAGAAAGCATGAGCAGGGGGAGGGGCCAAGGGAAGAGGGAGAAGCAGACTCCCCACCGAGCAGGGAGCCTGACACCGGGCTCCACACGGGGCTCTATCGCAGGACCCCGAGATCATGGTCTGAGCCGAAGGCAGACACTTAACCGACTGAGCCACCCAGGCACCCCTAATCCCTAGCTTTCTTATTTGCCAAGTGAGTATAATATTGTATGGCATCCAATCTAAGTCACAATCCTTTGTAAGATGAATCATTATTTTATGTATCTCTGAGAAAGAAAAAAAAATGCTCCACATTCTAATTACAACATCACAGTTGAGAAATGCACCCTATGTTGCTTAGCTTTTACTGCATAGCAAATCTCCTTAAATCTTGGCTTAACATCTGCCTTCGACTCAGGTCATGATCTCAGGGGGGTCCTGGAATCGAGCCCCTGCATCTGGCTCCCTGCTCAGCAGGGAGCCTGCTTCTCCCTCTCCCTTTGCCTCCCCTGCTTGTGCTCTCTTGCTCTCTATCAAATAAATAAATAAAATCTTTAAAAAAAAAAAAAGAAAATAAAATCCTGTATCTGATTCCTGAATAAACACTGGGTTAGATATGGTTAGATAGGTAGATGATGATGATGATAAATAGACAGGTAGATAGATAGATAGAGATGGACAAAGAGATAGATATGCTTGGAGTATAGTGGGCCTTTTGGGGACCAAGTGTCATCCTCAATCCAAGAAAGGATGATTATATTTTTAAAAAATGGGGGGTGGTGTTGAGTTGCTCTGTGAGATAACTTAGTACCGTGCTTGGCCCCCCATGAATGCTCTATAAATACTATTACTTTTGCTTCTCTTTGGAAAGTCTTTGTAGCTTATGCTTCTTTCTACCTGCAACCCTGTAAAGTCTTATTTATCATCCAAAACCTAACTCAGGCATCCCTTTCTCTAGGACACACACACACACACACACACACACACACACACATACACACACTGTGTTGTCCCCAGAGCGGTGCTAGCCTGCTCTGGTCGCCTGTTGTAACTAACAGGTTATCACTTCTGTGCTTGTAGGCCCATGGGCCCGGCTTTGAGCTCCCTGACGGTGGGTATTCTGTGCCTAGCCATCTCCTACCCTCATGCCAATCCAACGCCTGACACGTGATACATGTTTACTCAACTGAACTGCTATGTCCCCTCCAATAGACCTGCTTCTCATTCCCCTAGATATAATTGTTCTTTCCTCTGGAGGTGCTCCCACAGCTCTTTGTAATGTTTCCGTCATAGGACTTGTCACATTCAGGTGTGATTACTTGTTTGTGTAACACTCACATGGATAGAATGTGGCTTAGTCTCCTTTATATCACACAGAGACACCCCCCCCCTTTTCCCTGCACTATGCCTGATAGGTAGCACTCTATAGATTCCTGTAATTGAATAAAAACAGTGTTTCAAATCCCCATTCTAGTTATACTCAGGATGGCCTGTGGCCTAGAAGTCCGGAGGAAAATTAGATTTGGTTATGTAATTCATCAATAGTTACTTCTAGTTCTTTTCTAGAACATGAGGTCCTTGGCTTCCCTCTCCTCTTAGGTCACAATGCTGCTCCCTCACCACATGCTTGAGGCAGTGATCAGTGGAGGCCCATCCCACCATCCCTGGGGCCTCTCTGACCCTCCCACCCCCACCCAGGGAACTTTTACGTGGCAGGCCCACAACACCCAGCAGTATTTTAAGTTTCTCTCAGTGAATAGAATGTGTCTAAAAAAACCATGGGGAGTGTGGGGGACTTGGACCAGATCATTGGTCAACCCATGTCCCTAGGGCCAGGACACTGGTAACTCCCCTAGGGTTGGCACATCAACTCTGAGAGGTGTTGAAATTGGGGGAGTGGAGCAACACGCAGCCTCCCTCAGATCTGCTCTGGCCTCTCCTTCATCCCCACTGCACAAGCCCAGCCCCTGCTTGCCACCCCCAGCCCACACCTCAGCCTTCTGGAGGCCACCGCCCACCTTGAGAATCGGATGAACGATCTGGATCCTCACTTCATAAATGTTTACCGTATGCTGTCTACGGGTGTCCGAGGGTCCCTAGTTTAAGAGCCTCTGATCGAATAGAAAGAGTATTCAATTTGGAGTTATAAAGATTTAAATTCAAGGCTGGATGCTACCTCTTAACTGTATTTTAAAAATGGTTAAAGAAGACCATTTAAGTGATATTGATGAGGGAGCAGAAAGGAAACTGAGGGCAAAGCACAATCTGACACCCCACAACAACCTCCCCCCCCCCACACACACACTCCACATGGGATCCGTGTGGCATTCCTCAGGCACTCCTGACTGCCCTAAAATTAAGGGAAGGAAAAAAACAAATGGTTAACTAAGAGCGATCACAGTCCTGCAAGACCTGAGTCTCTATCAGTTTACAAACGTCTTAGTGATTTACAAGAAAAAAGCATTCTTATGGGTCTCTGGAAGTTAGGTTATTGATAGACCCGTCGATTCAATTTCCTGGAGCCCCAACATCACCCTCCATGGGAAACAAAGGTAGAAACAAATGTAAATAAAATAGAGTTTCCTTACAACTTGCAGCCCATTGACAAGTACTTGAGACCGGCAGCATAGAACCTTCCTCCAGGAAACTCCCAACTGTCTGAATGTTAATGCTTTGCTAGAGGAAAAAAAAAACAACCCTAGCTGGACAATAGCAAGGCCTCCAGGATCCTGAGAGTCTTCTTTAGCGTATCAAAGTCCTTTTGGACACCTCCCTTTTTCCTTGCCTCCCCCAACTCCCAAGTGTATCATCAGCCTCACAAGCCCAGTGCAGCAACTCTTTCTGCCCAAGGGTCCTGTCCCCTCACTTTAATAAAATCACCTTTTTGCACCAAAGATGTCTCAAGAATTCTTTCTTGGCCCTCGGCTCCAGACCTCACCTACATTCCCAAACTACGTCAATATGAACAAATTACTTGTCCCATTCAACAACTGTAAAGTAGGGAGGAAGGCGGGAAGCGTTTATAAGATAAATAATACATAACAGGGAAGACAAAAACAGAAAATATCTGATTGGCTGGGGTTACACAGTTAACCTTGATTGGAGTGAGAAGGAACAAAGAAATATGTATATGTGTAGAGCCCGAGTTGGCTTGGCATTTGGGGATTGGCCGACTCAATATACTGCGTTTCTGGTCAAGTGGAGCATTTATAGGGACACAAAAGTTATCTGAATTTTGGTTTACTGATGGTACACCCTGGGCAGGAGCAGATCCATCTTGGGCTTAGAAATTTGTTTTAACGCTAGCCTCATTTCCCACATCTGAAACTACGGGTTGTAAGGGGCCTGCCACCTAATAGGTCCTTGGTTCTAGGTTCCCCAGCCCAACATTTCAGGTATGCTGTAGCCATTTTTAAGTGAATAGTGCTATCAGTTTGGCATGTGTAAGCAGCGAAGGATTGATGTTTTATTCGAAGTTCAGCTCTGCATACCTTCGCTTAAAAACATTTGCTGGGCATTTACTAGATGCTATCCAGGAGGCTGGTGCTGGAGCGTGCAGGTATGTGTGTGTCCACTTGTGTATGCACCTGCTCATGAAAGATGTTCAGAGTTGACTAATGTATGGGACCGCAGCTCACAGTATGATGACCTCGTGCCTCTCAATCCCTAGAATAGACTCTCTCTCAAAAATTTTAGCACAAAATATTTTGCCTAATTCACTCACTAAAAAGACCCGGTATGGGTGCCTCCAGCATTTTGGCCATGTGATCAAAGTCGGACCCTTGTTTGGTGCCCACCTCTGTCTGTGAGTACCTTCTCTTCCTTGACTCTTAAATTCAAAGCCAAGAGTCTCCATCAGGAATATTCTTACATAGTCAGAACTGAGGGAGATGTCTTTGGCCTAAATACACAGAATACGTGGTTTTTCGAAATTAGTTCAATGTGGTAGATATCAATGTTCTCACTGACTGAATAAAATTGATTATAATATTCGCTCTGCCCAGCTAAAGGCTATTAAAATGTGTTTTGCAGAGGACTGGTTTTGCATCACTGTAAAAAATCCATCTACTTTTTCTTTTTTAGAGCTGACAAGCTATTCTTCAATTTAAAATGTAGGCAGCTCACATACATACGGGCTTCTGGTCATTTGGACTCACTATTAAAAACATTTAGATGCCTCTACTCTCATGGGGTCTTCTTCAAGTCAGTCGATTTGCCAAAATTTACAAAGTTCCCACTTTGCCAAGCACTTGGCTTCTTGGTAACCTGGAGAGGTTACTGAAGACTTAAATAATCATAATTTTCTGAAATCTCTTTCTGCTGGGTGTTGTTCCTACTGAGGTACCCCATGCTATTTAGTTTCTGTAACTTTCATGTTAGATGAAAAAAAAATAGCATAGTCTAGTCTAAATGTTGGGTTAATAGGTCTGCTTTAATTGGTCTCCTTTTCAAGTTTATTGAAAAATCGTCTCTACCATCCACTCACATTTACTGAGCAGGCCCCATCTGGGGCTAGGAACTGTTGTGGGTATTAAGACATGACTTCTGTTTGCAAAGGTTTTTAAGTTAAATTGGGAAACTGGGATATAATAAGGAATATATTTGGTCTTTGTCCTTGATTCCTGGCATGGAATCCCTAAAACCCTTGGAATTTCCCGAGTGATAAGTGTCTTTTATCACTCAAAGTGAGTCCCTTTAGCTTGAGTTTATGCTAATGAGGCGATTTAGAGTGGTCTCAGGATAGGGTTGATCTTCCAGCCTCATTCATTGACTTCAGGAAGGGGCAGGGGTCTGGAAATTACGTTCTATAAAACCTCTGAAAAGAAGAAATTTGATGAGCTTCTGGGTTAGTGGATGCATTCACCTGCTGGGAGGGAGGGAGGGTGGTATAGCCTTACTCCACAGAGATAGACACTCCTGCACTCAGGACTGTCCTGGACCTTGCCCTATGTACCTCTTCATCTGGTGGTTTACTTTTATCCTTCGTAATTTCCTTTAGAGTAAACCAATAAATGTAAGTGTTTCCTTGAGTTTTATCAGTTGTTGTAGCCAATTATGGAACCTGAGAAGTGGGTCAAGTTGTAGCCAAATCGGACATAAGTGTGGGGCCTCGCTACTTGCAATTGACATCTGAAGCTGGAGGGCAGTCTTTTGGGACTGAGCCCTGAACCTGTAGAGGTTTGTGCTGACTCTAGGTTAGGCACAGAATTGATTTGTTGACGTCAGCAGAAAATTGGCTGTTGGTGTTAGAAAACATCCCAGGAACACAGGATATATTTATTTAAAGATAACTAAGAATACCAAATAGCTCATGAGAAATGTAGAATGAGTGGTGCCTCAGTCAGCTTATGCGAGGTTTTGCTACAGTAACATGAACTCTAAAATGTCAGTGGCTGATATACTTGTGTTTATTATTCTTTCTCATGACAGCTGAACTAGAGATCAACTGTGGATGCCACAGATCTTCATCTTTCTAGGACCCAGGTTGGAGGGAACAACTTCTCTCTAAGCAGATGCCACTCATGGCAGAGAAGAATGTGCAAGGGAAGGGCCACGAGATCACTCTCAAAGCTCTGCTTGGACGGGGGGGGGGCATATATCACTTCTGCTCACGTTTTATTGGCCTTGGAGGTTATGAGGGTGACGTATAATCCTTCCACAGGCTTCGAATAACAGGGCCCAAGAAACCCACCTATCATAAATAATGTAGGGAAAGAGCACTCCAGGAACGAAGAGGGGGTACGCTCTCTGGAAGAGTAGCTATGGCGGGCCCTTCAGTTGGAGCCACTGAAGGGGCCTTGAAGGATGGTTAGGATTTAGATAGATGGAGTGGTGCTGAGCCCTTAGATGCGGTGGCCAAGTGCCCAAGACATATTCAGATGACAAGAAATAGACCATTCAGAAAGAGTAGGGTTGGAGGAGGCAGGTTGTTTAGGAGAAAGGTTGAACTACTTGAATCACTACATATAGATACATGATAGCAACGGCTATTTATTGAACTTTGCACTAGGAGTTTCGATAAACATACTCTTCTTTAATTCTACCATGAGATTTCTCCCCATTTTAGAGAAACTGTGAGTTCGAGAGGTCGAGCTCCTGGCCCGAAACCACAAAGCTGGTGAGCACAGAAGTCAGGATTCAAACCAAGACAGTCTGTTGCAGAAACAAACAGTCTTCACTCCACCACTGCAGGGAGCGCCTGGAGGGATTAAAACACCTGCCCTATGCCCTATGCCAAACCAGTTGGTTTCTTAGCTGTAAACAATAGAAGCCCATTATGACTGATGTGGATAGATCTGGAACACTGGAAAGAACTCACAGGACATTCAGGACATTCACCTGGTATCTAAGCCAAGAAGCAGGAAGAAGCCTAGCCATCTCTTAGCAAGAACAGTCTCGTTAGAAGGCCACCACCACAGCCAAGGTAACTGCCAACCCTCCCTTTGTGTCTGTTGTCTTCACTCAAGAGTCCAAATTGTAGGATGAGCTTCTGGCTGCCAGCCTCTGGCCCTGGGCCTGTGCCCTGGCTGCCAGGGGTAGAGAGAGAAAGAGGGAGGATCTCTCTGCTTTGTCATCGGGAGTTGCCAACAAGGTAGCTTGACCCCACACCCCCAAATAGGAGGAGGGTTGAACACTGCAGAGTAAAAAATGACAAATGTCCACCACATTCTGTAACCCCGTGGGGGGGGGGCAATTTTGTTACATATACCATATATATCATATGCATATATATGCAAATATATGCATATATAACCTATGCAATGATAGAGGCAGGTGCTAGGATTGGAATTAATGTACAGGAGGGGAATTAATTATTTCTCAAGGGCTTGGGGTGTTGGGATTGCAGTAGGCCTCAGGGTGGGGTAGCCCCTCAAAGTTTTGAAGGATAAATGCATAAGAATCATCAAGCTGACGATAACAAGTCCAGGCTCCCATGAGCATGTAGGGAGGTACAGATGTGTGAAACAGAACCGACCGTGAAGTACCGGGAGTAGAACAAGGACTTGAGGCCGCCATGACAGTTGCTCTCAGCCAGCCCAGCTGGTTGCCCTGGGTGATGGAGAGGTACTCAACAGTTTCAAACAGAAGGGGCTCACATTTGCATTTTAGAAAGTTCACTCTGATCCCTGGTGGAGGGTGGACAGCAGGAATGGGTGTGGGTTGGGGTTAAGCCTGGTAGGCCATGGGAGATCAGATTTCTATTTCTGGCTCTTATACCAATTAACTGTGTGATTTGGCCTCCAACTTAGGCTTTGCGTGTTTAGGCCTCATGATTCTCATCTTTAAAATGCTTTGGATGGCTAAGATAATTTTTTTAAAGATTTATTTATTTATTGGGGCACCTGGGTGGCTCAGTCATTAAGCGTCTGCCTTCGGCTCAGGTCATGATCTCAGGGTCCTGGGATTGAGCCCCGCATCGGGCTCCCTGCTCCGCGGGAAACCTGCTTCTCCCTCTCCCACTCCCCCGCTTGTATTCCCTGGCTCCCTATGTCTCTGTCTGTTAAATAAATAAATAAAATCTTTTTTAAAAAATTTATTTATTTATTTTAAATGGGGGGCAGAGGGAGAGGGAGAGAGAGAGAATCTCAAGCAGACTCCCTGCTGAGTGCAGAGCCTGAGGCAGTGTTCGATCTCACGACCCTGACTGAGATATGACCTGAGCAGAAATCAAGAGTCCCACGCCTAAATGACTGAGCCACCCAGGCGCCCTGGATGGATAAGATAATCTGAACGTGGTCCATTCTCCCTTTAGAAGTGCAGGTTTAGTCATCCCAAAGGAAGATTGGAGTACAAGTATAAAAGGCCTTCAATTCCAGGGTAAGGTATTGGAACAACTTATTTACTTACTCAACAAATATTTATTGAGTTTTCTATGTCAAGCACTGTTCTAGGGACATAGCAGAGGACAAGAAAATTCTCCAACACTGTGTGAGCTTTTTGGAATAAGAGCTTACATTCTAACAGGGTGGGAGGTCAACAATAAATAGACATGTCTAATAATATAAGGTGGCAATATGTGCTATCAAGAAAAATAAAGCAATAGAAAAATAGAAGTTGGGGGGTTTGAGAGTGACAGGAGAGAGGCATTCCTTACATGCTGTGGCAGGGAAGGCTTCTCAAGGAAGCAAAAAAGATTTTGAGAAGATACATAAATGAAGGAGGGATCAAATGCCATGAAGACAGGTGGGAAGAATTTTCCCAGCAGAGTGAGTGAATAAATGGCAACTGCATTTGCAGTGACGTGAATGGAACTAGAGAGTATTATGCTAAGCGAAATAAGTCAGAGAAAGACAAATACCATATGATTTCACTCACATGTGGAATTTAAGAAACAAAACAGATGGACATAGGGGAAGGGAAGGAAAAATAAAATAAGATAAAAAGAGAGGGAGGCAAACCATAAGAGACTCTAAGCTCTAGGTAATAAACTGAAGGCTGTTGGAGGGGAAGTGGGTAGGGGGATTGGGTAACTGAGCCACCCAGAGAAGGCACATGATGTAATGAGCACTGGGTGTCACTTGCAACTGATGAATTGCTAAATTCTACCTCTGAAACTAAAAAAAATACAAAATAAAAAAATAAATGGCAAGTGCAAAGGTGTCAGGGAGTTATGTTTAAGGGAGAGCAGGAAGGTCAATGAGGCAGAGCAGAGTTAAGGAAAGTTTCAGGTAAAGGGAAGAGCGAAGGCAAAGGCTCTGAGTCATGTCTCAGGAAGGGCAGGGCTATCAATTCGGAAGAACAGAGCAAGCCAGGAAAAGGGTTTCAGTAGATGACTTCAGAGAAGTGGCTATGGGCCAACCTTCCTCCATGATTTGTTTTTATTCCATTATTTCAGTGTGGTAGGCATGAGGCTAAGCTCTGGGAACACACCCATCAACTGGCCATGCCTTCAAGGATCTTAAAATGCTTCTAATGCACTCACAGGTTGTCAAACACATTTTTAGTCATCGACCGTATTTTCCAGCACTTCATATCTTGCCAACTCAGTCAAACTCTTCTCATCTATCAGGCTCTTCCTTAACATGTTTGCTTTGCCCAGCTTTGCCCTTATTATCAACCCACATATCTAAAGCCTTTTTGTCTTTAAGATAAGCTCAAATACCAGTTTCTTCAGGAAATGTCTTATAACCTAGGTTGGAAGAAATCACACTATCCATTGATTTATCCATCCATCCATCCATCCATGTGTCCATCCATAATCCTAGTCTTTGATTCTTTTTCTTTCTAACAGGAAGCAGATCTGTGCTGGGCATTGTTGATGCAGCAGTAAACAAAACACAATCCTGCTTTCAATTAAGTCAGAACATAATGGCGAAGTTTGACAAGAAAATCAACCATTGAAACACAGGAAACATTACAATTGATTGTTTTTTAATCAGGCACTTCCTGTTTGCCGAATGCCAATATTAAACACAATGAATAATAATAAAAAGTGAAATATCAAATCCCAACTTTAAGCATATCTCCTGTTTTACAAATAGAATTTATAAATAATTTTTCAACGTAGAGAAAAGATATTAAATATCTGTTGATTAAAGGCTTCATATAAAGTTCAAATAATAGAAATTCAATTGGATAATTTACTATGATGACAAAGATAAATACAGTTGACCCTTGAACAATGTAGGAGGCTAGGGGTACTGACCCTTCCCCACACAGTTGAAAATCTGCATAAAACATCTGACTCTCAAAAAACTCAACTACTAATAGCCTACTGTTGACCAGAAGCCTCACCGATAACATAAACAGTCGATTAAACCATATTTTGTATGTTATATATATTATATGTATAATATATAATATATATAAAATAAACCAAGCCAGAGAAAAGAAAATGTTAAGAAAATCATAAAGAAGAGAAAATACATTTACAGAACTGTACTGTATTTATCAATACTGTAACTTTACATCATGTTTACAAAATGAATCATCTGTCAGTACCTACCTCAATATTGTCTTATATGATACAAAAACACTGTAGATGTTAATACATATTAAGAACACTAGACATCAACAAATGAAAATATAATGTAAAAAATTCATATTTATTTACAAGTATAATGATTCATGCATTGATAATGAAAAAGCAGCTAGATGATTGTTTTATGGTAGCCTAGTATATCCTGTATGATTACTTCACAGGAGCCTAGCCCATATGTTAATGAATGAATTGCTATAAAATTTTTATGGCACACAGCATTATAGTTATATTCATAACACAGTTACACAGTACTGAAAACACTGTTGCATTGTTTAAAACCACTTACCCATGATTGGCCAATATGTAATTTCTCCAATTATGAGAGAGAGGCATACTGTACGGTGATATAATTCTTTGAATGCAAAGTTATAAAACAGTAAGAAAACTAAGACATTATTAATGTTATATTAAATACTACTCATGCTATGCCTACATAAGGATAGGCCATCCATTTCCATACAAGTCTTGCTCACGGTATTCTATGCAGTGAATACCTAGCCCACAGCAAGGATGATGACACAGGAACATCTCATACAGTTCTTGCCCTACTGATGTTAGATTTTCACAGACGTCACATACACATTCTTAATGGAATGGTGTGATAATGATATACTATTCATTAAATGGAAGAGAGTCATCACAAAGGTCTCCATTCTCATTATCTTCCACATTGAGTAGGCTGAGGAGAGGGACGAGGAAGCATTGGTCTTGCTGTCTCAGGGCGGACAGAGGAGGAAGAGGTAGAAGAGGTAGAAAGGGAAATCAAGAGAGGCAGGACACTGCGTGTAAATTTATAGAAATATATTGTAATTTCTGCCTGACTTTTTTGCTTTTTCATTTCTCTAAAAATGTTTCTATATGGTACCAATCTTTTTTCCACTGTTTCAGTTTCAGTGTCTGTATCATAGAAGGGTCCATGTCATTAAAAAAAAAGAAGTCAAAAGCAGTCTTGATCAGATTGTTTTCTGCCTGATTGTCCAATGACCATTTTTCGGGCACTGCCCCTCCTGCATCTTCTCCCTCATGGTCTGGCATTGGTTTGGAAGCATTCATCTCCATCAGGTCATCTCCTAATTCCCCTGATGTGGCATCTATTCGTTCTTGAATTTCTCTAAGACCCATATCTTGAAACCCTTCATTCCCTTACCTTTTCCTTCCATATCCATAATCTCTTTCCTGATTTCCTTGATTGGCTCTGTTGTAACTTGTGTGAAGCCACGCACAGCATCTGAGCAGGTTTCTCCAGCAGGAATTCATTGCTTTGGGCTTGATGGCCTTCATGGCTTTTTCTATAACAACGTCTCCAATGATGTAAGTCTTCCAGACTTTCACGATTTCTCTCTACTGGGGTTCTTTTATATAGCTTTGGCAATCCTTTCTGTAGAGTAATGTGTGTAATGAGCCTTAAAAGTCCTTATGACCCCCGATCTAGAAGCTGAATTAGAGATGTTGTGCTTGGTGAAGTGTCTGTCTTCGGCTCAGGTCGTGATCCCAGGGTCCTAGGATCGAGTCCTGCATCGGGTTCCCTGCTCAGCGGGAAGCCTGCTTCTCCCTCTCCCACTCCCCCTCTTGTGCTCTCTCTCTCTGTCTCTTTGACAAATACATAAATAAAATCTTTTAAAAAATTTTAAAAACCCATTCGGGAAGATCTTTGTCCTCAGTGATTTTCTTAATGTGTCTGGGAACTTATCTGGTGCCTCTTGGTTAGCAGAAGCTGCTTCTCCTGTTATCTTGAGATGATTTAAGCCAAACCTCTTTCTAAAATCAAACCATCCTTGGGGCGCCTGGGTGGCTCAGTCGTTAAGCGTCTGCCTTCGGCTCAGGTCATGATCCCAGGGTCCTGGGATCGAGCCCCGCATCGGGCTCCTTGCGCTGCGGGAAGCCTGCTTCTCCCTCTCACACTCCCCCTGCTTGAGTTCCCTCTCTCTGTCAAGTAAATGAATAAAATCTTTAAAAAAATAAAAATAAAAATAAATCAAATAAAATCAAACTATCCTTTTCTGGCATTAAATTCTTCAGCTTTAGATCACTTGCCTTCCTTTTGCTTCAAGTTGTCATGTCAGGACTCACTTTGTCTTGAATCTTGTTAGAGGCTTTAGGTATGCCTTTCTTACAGCAATCCTGCACCCTGATAAAAGCTGCGTTCTCGGTGCGTGGGTGTTGCAGTCCGTTAAGAGTCTGACTCTTGATTTCGGCTCAGGTCATGATCTCAGTGGCATGGGATCAAGCCTCAGCGTGGAGCCTGCTTGAGATTCTCCCTCTCCCTCTGCCCCTCCCCCGCCCAACTTGCACATGCACACATGTTCAATACGAAATAAATGGTATTTAGCAAGGCGTGCAAGGTTTTCATGCCTGTTGGCATAAGCGTGGCGATGGCGTCATGAATTTTCTTTTTTTTACAATGGTCCTTATGCTGGATTCATTTACTTGAAACCACAGGCAGTCACAAACTATAGATCACAATCTCCTGTACATATCAAGCAATTCAACTTTTTTCTTGTAAGGTCAGGACTTTTCTCTGCTTCTTGGGAGCACTTCCAGCATCACTAGTGGCCCTTCCTATGGATTCCATGGCATTCTATAGAATTTAAAGTAACTAAACTAAAGTAAAATAACATTCCATGTTATTTAAAGTATTGCACTAAACATGATGAAAAACACGCAAGACCTGTGAGCGATCACTTTTTACTGCGATGCACAGTTTACTGGAGAGATGAGTGGCCAACATGGAGATAATTAGCATTACAGGGCATTTTCAGAGGATACGTGCAAGAACAGCAAGAGGTGGCTACGGAATTATTAGTGTGGTGCAATATGTACTACAGTTAGTTTAATGCAGTTATGATTTAATACTGCCTCTCTCTGTTTGTTTACATTTCTCACGACTGCAAATCGTGGCATGTAGAGTCTGTGTTTGTGCGTGTTTTGATCAATTGTGACTTTTTATAATAGATTTGTGTATATTCTATGGTAGCAAGTGATAAAATAGGCTAGTCTCTACATATATTTAATTCATTCATGACATAGCTTTTCCTGAATTTCTTTGATTCATCTAGGCTATGTGGTTCATCTATGAGTTTTTTCAAATTGCCACAACTCTCCAAATATCTTTCCAATATTTCATTGAAAAAATCCACGCACAGGGGGGAGAGGGGATTGGTTAGCCTGGTGATGGGTATTAAGGAGGGCACTACTGCATGGAGCACTGGGTGTTATATGAAAACAATGGATCATGGATCACCACATCAAAAACTAATGATGTATTGTATGGTGACTAACATAACATAATAAAATTTTAAAAAAATATTACGAAACATTCTACCAACTAGACACTGTGGGAGAACCCCACTCAAGGTATTTATATTTATGTTTAACTGTGGGGATAAGACCCACACATATGAAAAAGTAGCTGCATTAAAAAAATAAGACGGTGAAGGATAGCAACCAAATTAGTAGTTTACAGAAAATAAGTGATATAAATTCAGAACAAGCATTGAAGAGGGAGGCTTTGAATTGGTCTTTCGCGATGAGCAAAATTCATAGTATGAATACGAGTGAAGGCGGAACCCCCATTTGGGGAAATAATGACAGCAAAGGCCTGTTTGAGATGGGAAAGTATTAAAAATCACAGGAAAGAGTGTGGAGCTCATTCAGACTTAGGGAGTTAGCACTGGTCTGTGTTGTTCATCATCATCCCCAGCATATGGCCTGACATAAATGTATGTTGCATGCATGAATTTTAAAAAAATGAATGAATGAGCCATAGGAGCTACGCAAATTCCTATTTAGGAAAATGACTTAAAGATAATGGTGCTTCTAGAAGATTCGCCTGCCACAGCAGAGTAAGAGAGAGTGAAGAGAGGGCCACCCTGGGAAGTGTAGCGTTACATGGAAGAGCCAAAAATCACACCAGAAAGAGCCAAAGATGACACCAGGGATCAGAGGGATGGCGTGTGTTTGTAAGGGAGGAGGATGTTTGAGGAGAGTCGTCCTAGGAGAAGGTGAAATTCGGGCAGAGAGGGGTGGGGGGGCAAGCATGAGGATATAGAGCCCCCTGTCCAATCCCAGAGAAGAGCATTGGAGGTTCCTGCTCTCCTGTATGGAAATGGGCAGGCAGAATCCCATGGGAAATATTCCAGCTCAGCGTGCCCTCTTCCTTCAAGCTAATTTCCCCTGCAATTCTGTAGCAATACAAACTCTTTAAATAACGAAATCAGCAAAGCGTGCCGGTGATTTATTTCCATATGTGTTTGATATCTCCTTCATCTTATCTGATCCAGCAGACGAAAGCTATTATTTTATGTTTTGTTATGTTTGTTTATGTTTGTTAAGTGAGGGGCAAGGGGTGCTTGCTTGCTTCTTGCTCTGCTGTTGTACCCAACCCCCAGGAAAGGCTGGGGTGATACAGCTAATAAAGGATGGGGTTAAAGCCTCTGCCGGCCTGTCTCTGGATCCCCCATCCATGGAGAGTTTTATAAATAGAGCAGAGTTTTGTCTGGACAAGCTTGAGACCTGTCCGAAGGCTGGTGTATATTTAGATGACTGCCCACTTGTATCCATCCTGCAGTTTTTGTGCTCTACTGAAACACATTTGTTAAATACAAATAAAAGTCATCTTACTGTAGAGTTCATTGCGCATCCATTTCTTTGTCTCTGTCAGCAGGATAATAATGATTCACAGAATTTCTGAGCGCCATGGCAGCACTACGTGGACCAATTGGGAACAGCCGTGCCAGTGACGGATGATGGTGGCTTCTACCAATGTGGCAGCAGGGATGGTGGAGAAATCTGGTATATCTGGAATATATTTTGCAGTAGAACCAATAAATCTTATTTCTTGGTTGGATGGGGTTGGGTGGTGGTATTGACAGGAGAAACAGAGGACTCCAGAATGACTAGGTTTTTTTGCCCTGAGAGACTGGTAGATCAGGGTGCCATTGACTGAGAACCAGGAACCAGTTTGGGAAGAATGTAAAGAATTCTGCTCTGGAGATGTTAAGTTTGAGATGTCTGTTACCCACCTCAGTGAAGTTTCTGAGCAGGCAATCAGATATACACTCAGGGGAGTTCAGGGCTGGAGGTTCAAATTTGGGAGATGGATTTTTGCAAATCTCCTGCCTCTTCCTCAGACATTAGAGGGGGGCTAGAGAGGGTAGAAATGCTTCTTGCTTCAGAGAAATGAATAACTGATGTCCATTTGCTCATTCATATTGTCATTCATTCCTCAAATTATTTATTCAGTTCTTTTCAGTGCTAGATACTGTGTTAAATTCTGTGAGTACAATGGTGATTCAATGAGCACAGACAGACGCAATCCCCACCCTCATCGAGTCTGACATCTAGAACAGCACTGTGATATAATCTGAGCTTCCCGACCTAAGTTTAAATTTTCTAACAGCCACATTAAAAAAGTAAAAAGAAATAGACAAAATCATTTTAAGAATATGAATAAATTAAGAAATTTAATATACATTAAACTCAGTATGTCCCAAATAACGTCATTTCGACCCGTAATCAATATTAAAATGATTAATAAGATATCTTCCATTCTTTTTTTTAAATTTGGTTTTCAAAATCCATTGCTTGTTTTATACATAGAGCACGTCCCAGTTCAGATGAACCCCACACTTCAAGGACCCAGTAGCCACATACAGCCCAGATCTACAGGGCGTTGTACAACCTTGCTCTTTGATGTCTAAACCCCTCCCTTCTGCCCGCTGGTCATCTCGGGACACTGGGGACCATTTGGAACTCTAGGATGCTGTCAAATAGTGCGGCCGAAGCTCTGAGGGTCACAGTCCCAGAGCCTGCTCCCCGAAGGGCCGGCAATGGCAGCCTGATGGAACAGGCGCCATCGAGACACAGCCCAGTATCCAGCTATCCCCAGCCACACCCGGAGTAATTGTTGACCCACTGGAGGATAATTGCTGTGTGTTTGTAAAATGACAACATCACCACCAGGGTAAATACGTGTAATAGTAGGGTTAAAAAAAATAAAAAGTTGATCTTCAGTAAATCAAGCTGTCTAAATCCCAGGGTCTCCCCCAGACAGCCCCCCTTGTCTTATTTCCTGGCCATGTGGTAGTGACTCCATTAGTCAGGCTGGGATAATCTGGGGCCCCTGAGAAGCAGTAGCCGAGGATTTGCTTCAGGAGCTGGAGAAGAGTGGGATTCCCGTCAGACTGTCCTGCAAGTGTGACCTTGAGTGAAGGAGGGGAAGGAAGGTGGAGTGGACACTTCCTCGGTTTTGGTGCAATCAGGAAAGTTGGGCAAGGCCCAAGGGCGTCCTGAGACAAAGTCACCAGTCAGACCAGTCCCACAGCTCCCAGGAAAGGGGCCCGTTCCCAGCGCCCGCCACGTCAGTCATCAGTGGGGCACAGCCTGTGGGAAACGTGGCCTCGGCAAGGCAGAGATGATTGCAGAGCAGAGTGCAGGGGCAGGTACCCTGGGCCAGTTGCGGCCCCGAGTAGTTGGAGGTCTGCATCCTCAGGGGCCCCCTGTAGGCCCACATCCAGGCTCTCTCTCAAACGAGCTGTGTGGGCCCAGCTTGGCTCGTACACAGAGCAAGTCCATGTGACATGGTGGAATGTGCCCGAGGAATTGGCATCGAGGTTCTGGGCAGTTGAGCCCAGAGTCCCTGATTGTCACTGGCCCTGTGACCTTAGATGAGTCACCTAACCTCTCGGAGCCTCGGTCTCTTGATTTTAAAGTAACACCTATCTCACAGTGTGGTGAGGAATGAAATGAGCACACATGGCATAGAGTGCTTTGTACGATGTTGATACGAATGTGCATGCTGTAACAAAATCAACAAAGCGCAGTTATTAAAGACCGATGACAGAAAGTCTGGAATTTTGCCCTCAGAAAAGTCTGTGGCAATGATGGGGATTTGCCCTTCTTTGTGGTCACATTTGTACAACACTGTGTCCTCTTCCAGGATTCAGATTCTAGAGGGTCTCATCACCTACTAGATGTCAATTTCTAGATTATGCTCTAGGCAGATATTTATTAAAAAATTTTAAAAGGCCCAGGGATTGAGGGGGGACAAAGAGTATTTGCAGAAAGATCTAACATTTTATAGAAGAGGGCTATTCTGCTGCTCCCAAATAATTCACGGTTGATGATAATTCATGGTAAGTCAGTGGTATCAGCTCACTGCTTCCCTGCTTTCCTTTTCTGCCTTCGAGGATCAGCAGCATTTTCCTGCTGATGCAAAGCTGTTTTAGTTAAAGGATGTCCCTCAGTTTATATTCTTGGCAAATACTGAGGTTTGAAAGGCAGGACAGACACCTCTTAGACGCTGCAGGGCATAAGATGACAGGCTAAGCAGTGGCTCTGAGACCTCATCCAGAGACTCAGATTCCAGATCACTCATTTTGTGAAGGAATCTAGAAGATGGAGTGCGGAAAGCTGGAAGAACAAAGCTGGAAAGACTCCGTGGATTTATTTCTAAATAGTTGAAGGATTTAGAATGGTGTAGATTTCATTCTGAAAGAAAAGAGGGGGGTGTTGGGGGTTTGAAGCAGCTAACCTGATGTTACACTCTAGGGTTCTAATGTTGGCTCTGGGGTTGCGGGTAAGTGAAATGAGATGTTGGACTGGTAGGAACCAGGTAGCCAAGGGTGGAGGCTGAACTGTACCAAGTGATTCAGCCCAGTAATAATGTACTCAACTATGAAGAAACAGGTCACTCCACCCAAGGACACCCCCAGAGAGAAGACTCTCCAACCAGGCTGCTTATCTCCCTGCTGATCTCAGTGAAGTGCTTTCATTCATTTTGCCACCACCCAGAGATTAAAGGCGGTGATTTCTCCTTCAAAGCCAGCCTTAAAGTTATGGCTTTCCCAACTTCTCCTTCCTTCTGGCCATGCTACTTCTTCTACTTTATGGCAGTCCTGCATCCATGGCCAGTTCAAAGGGCACATGACTACAGCAAGAAGGAATAAACTAGACCTGGACAGAGGGGGTCTGACTAAGCCAGAGCTTCTGAAAGTGAGGTCCACCGACCCCCTGCATCAGAGTCACCCGGAGAGCTCATTAAGGAGGCTTCATCACACTGGGTGTTGTATGTAAGTGACGAATCACTAAATTCTACTCCTGAAACCAATATTACACTACATGCTAACTAACTAGAATTTAAATAAAAATTTGGAGGAAAAAAAAAAGAAAGCTTCCTAGGAGTTGCAAATAAGAAGCAAAATGAAAGAAAATGTCAATCAATCAACCAGCATCAAAGTCATTAGCTAACAATGGTAAAAATAAAAATAATATTACTATTGTTATCATTAAAAAAAGAGAAAAATTGCAAATCATGTATCTGATAAGGGGCTAATATTCAAAATACATGAAGAAATCACACAACTCGTTAGCAAAACAACAAGCAATTGATTTAAAACTGGGCAGAGGATCTGAATAGACATTTTTCCAAAGAAGACATACAGATGGCCAACAGGCACATGAAAAGATGCTCCATCGCTAATCATCAGCAAAATGCAAATCTGACTCTTAAATACAGAGAACAAATTGATGGTTGCCAGATGGAATGGGGGTGGGAGAATGGGTAAGATAGGTAAAGGAGATTAAGTACCAACTTCCAGTTATAAAATAAATAAGTCACAGAGATGACAAGTACAACATGGGGAATATAGTCAATAATACTCTAATAACACTGTATAGTAACAGATGGCAACTATACTTATCATGGTGAGCACTGAATAATTTATAGAACTGTTGAATCGGTATGTTGTGCACCTGAAACTAATATAACATTTTATGTTAATTATGCTTCAATAAAAAAAAAAACCACAATGAGGAAAAAAAGAAAGAAAGGAAGAAGGAGGCTTCATCAGTCCCACCCAGACCTACTTATTCAGAATGCCTGGGTATGGAATGCAGATCTGTGTTGTTTCCACACATACACTAATTTGGACCCACACATACACTAATTTTCCCCCAAGTGATTCTTTGCACACACAAGTGTGAGTACCAATTAGATGATGTCTAAGCTCTCAGATAAAAAGATCCTGTGGCTTCATGACCCTGGTTTGAGAAAATTTATCTTGTTTTTCAGTTATTTACAGTTTTAAAGTTTTAAGCTCCTTTTTCCCTTGGGTGTTTTCTCTGTGCCTTCTCTTTTATTAGTCAAAGATCTATTTTTTAAGTCTTAGCAAATTATTTTTAAAAAACATACATAGCACATTACATGCAAGATGCTATGTTTTGCATGGGGGATGGGATACTTGCAAAAATATATGAAGTGCCTGCCCTGAAGGTGCATACAGGCCAGAGAAGGAGCTAGGATCTTGTGGAACCAACTTCGTTGCACGGCTGAGGTCAATCCCCAGGCTGATAATTCAGGAGGCTCCCCCTTCTGATTTGTCAGTCCTTGGCCATGCCAACTGAAAAATATTCTGAATATCCATCCTGGCAATAAGTACTATATAAATAGTAGAAATGAAGTTCTTCAAGATTTGAGAGGAGGAATATATTTTGACCAGCTGGGGCAATGAGGAAGCTCCATAGAGAAAGAGGCAATTGAGGGAGACCTTTAAAGATAGATAAAATTTCAATGGGAAAAAGACATTCCAGTGGAAGAAGTGTTATGACAAAAGGCACAGGTGCAGGGAATTGTAAGGTGTGATCATGAGATTGAGTCTGGAGTGAGCGGAGAGGGGTTTCATTGGGAACATGGAGTGGTGAGACCTGAAGGAGAAGACGAGAGTTCACTGAGGTCAGATGAAGACTGTGGACCTAGTGTTGGGCAAAGGGGACATGTCCATGAAGAGATATGCTGTGGGAAGGGGTGGGGAGAAACTGAAACACACTCTGAGGATTATTAGTGGTACTGGCCTCTCCAGAAAACAAAAAATAACCTCCTGTGTTTCCTTTGCTACTACCTCTGGCCATATTAGTTATCTAGTGCTGCATGACCAACCACTCCAAAACCTAAAGGCTTAAAATAACAACAATCACTTCTCTTGCTCAGGATTCTACAACATGGCTTTGTCCCATCAGTGTCAGCCTAACTGGAGCTGGGGGATGCACTTTCAAGATGGCTTCCTCACATAGCCGGAAGGTTGGAGGTGGCTATTTGTTCTTCTGTAGCTCAGGCTTCCTCACAGCTGTTGGGTTGCAAAAGTAAACATTCCAAGAGAACCAGGTGGAAGATCTCTCACCTTTTATGACCTTTTTTGGGGGAGGCATAGTGTCGCTTCTGCTGTGGTCACAAGCCCACCCAAATTCAAAGAGTAGGAACAGAGACTGCAACTCTCAATGGTAGGAACGTCAAAGTCTTTGTAAGAAGAGAGTGCAGGAAGGGAGATATTGTTGTAGCCAACATCAGAAAATATATGTGAGAAGAAACTCCAATAATGCATTAAATAGTAATATCAAGTGCTTTTTAAAAACATAGGTGATTTAGGGGTGCCTGGGTGGCTCAGTTGGTTAAGCAGCTGCCTTCAGCTCAGGTCATGATCTCAGGGTCCTGGGATCGAGCCCCGCATCGGGCTCTCTGCTCAGGGGGAAGCCTGCTTCTCTCTCTCCCTCTGCCTGCCGCTCCCCCTGCTTGTGCTCTCTCTCTCTCTCTGTCAAATAAATAAATAAAATATTAAAAAAATAAAAATAAAAACATAGATGATTTCAGTACATATGTCATAACAGCTTTCCAAATAAGCAAAGCAAAGAGTATTCTTATTTTACAGATGAAAAAAAAAAAAACTCAGAGAGATGGCATGGGAAAGTGGGTTTACTAGGAGTTTAATGAAGCTTTAGCTTCAGTGCCCCTCACTAGCACTGACACCTTCTATCAAAGCCCTACGAGGGGCCCAGAATTGTGGTTACGTAGTCATACGTTTGGTAAACGTTCAGAGGTAAGCTACATTAACTGCCATTGGTTAAATCTATCATACTTTTTCACTTCAACCTCCCCTCCATCACATTGTTCCTTGTGTCAGGTGTCATTGGAGTGGGTATTGGCATTTTGAAAATCTAGTTAAGGAGAAATCAAATTATGGATACATTTATTTTTGGTGGATAGATTGATGTGTTTTTCAGGAACTTCAGCGTATAGTTAAGGTATTACTGGGAATCCCAAAGTAGAATGACTTTCAGGAATACTCCTAGAGCTTATTGGCTGACTCACCCAGCCCTGCGATTCTGAAGTCTGGGACGCGAGGTTATACTGTGATGTCTGGAATTAGAGTGGAAATATACGTGTAGTGGTGGAGAAACAAAGTTAAAATGTACATAACCAGAAGCTTGTCCGTGGAGAATGCTTCTGATTAGGACATCATTGCTGTACCTTTCCAAAGGCAGAAAAAAATGCAAGGAAATCAGAAAACATTATGATACAAGTGTTAAGAAAGAGGGTCTGTCCTGAAAGTCTCTGAAAGGAAGAGAGGCTCTCAGAGCTGCTGACAGGTAAGAAGTGATGTCTGCAGTGGGTTGGCAGGAGGTGAAAGAGAAATAAGGCTACCTTGTTGTCACCATAAAGAGGAACCTGCAGAGAAGAGGAGTGGGGTCACCATCATTATCAACCAGCAACAAAAAGCACTTATAAAGTACCACTCTTTACATGACACTGGGTGGGGATACAGGAGTGCAGAAAGTGACTGCTAGTTAGACACACTGAATTAGACATGGTTTCTGACTCGTATGATACAAGGTAATGTCAAATGAAGCTAACTCAAGCTAGCCTATTGGATGAAACCAACAAAAGAAGGAAAAGTAAACATTACTTATACAAATGTGGCAATTGTGCCTACATTATTCATTGGCACATAATATTTGTCACTTGAGATGGAATATAGGTGTCATGTTTGGGAAGGGGATAGATGGAAAAGAATCACCAAAGTCCCATGCTTCACCAGGGCAGGAATTCGAGAAATCCAACAGGAGAGGCTTTGTGGAGGAAATATGATCCTAAGAACCACTTCCAAGTGGGTTGGGGCAGGGAGGTTATTCCCATGACGTGCTCCAAATAATAGTTGGGGGGTACAGCTCATGATGGAATTCCAGGGTAAGAGGGGAAGGAACTTTGAGTGTGTTTGAGGAGTGATCTAAAACCCACAATGATAACAGTTGCTATTATGTTTTTAGACACCTGTGTCAAACCAGAAAAAAAAGAACTTAGGTAAAATAACCTTCAATCCTGATGATGCCTTTGAAAGAGAAACAATCTTTGATGTGGTTGTTAAAGGTCATAGGCCCCAGGATCTCATCAAACATGGTGGGGTTGGGGTCAGATGGGTCAGGTTGAAGAGTGGTAAGACCTGAAGGAGAAGATGAGAGTTCACAGAGGTCAGATGAAGACTGTGGACCTAGCGATGGGCAAAGGGGACATGTGCATGAAGAGATATGCTGTGGGAAGGGGTGGGGAGAAACTGAAACACACTCTGAGGATTATTGGTGGTACTGGCCTCTCCAGAAAACAAAAAATAACCTCCTGTGTTTCCTTTGCTACTACCTCTGGCCACAGCCTGGTTCTCCAATGAATGGATGAATGGGCAGTGCCTGCTGACTTTTATTACCACCTGCTTCCTCCCAGGCTGGGTTCCAGCAGTCACCTCACCAACTGCAGAGTTTCTTCCGAGTCCCCTCAGTCTTTTCTCTCCTCAGCAGACCTCACTCTCCTTTGGAAAAATCCCTTCTCTGTTTTGTGACTTCGGCGATCTGCATTGTCTTTTTTTTCCCCATTATTATCTTCTCTCTCCCTCTACTCCTTCGTTTGGTCTTTCAATGGATCCTCTCCCATCTCATGTGCCCCAACTGCAGGCACCTCCAGGTATCAATCCGAGTCCTCTGGTTTTCTCTCTTTATATCAGGCTCGAGTTCATTTTTGTTTTTCAAATGAAATACAATTATTATAGCAATCCCCAAATCTACGTGTCCAGAGTCAACCTTTTTGTCAAAGTTTCTAGTGCCTAGTCCTCAATGCATTACCATCATTTCAAACTCAAAATACCCAAAACTTAACTCATCACCTAACTCCTCAAACTAACTCCCTCCCTCGCTTCCTAATTTCTGGTCATATTATCACGCTTCTCCGTTGCTTCCAAATGTGTGTCTTCGGGCTTATCTTTTCCTTTGTCCCCTACATCAGCCACCAGGTCCCATGGACTCATCTTTGTGTTTATGTTTGTAAATTCATCCTCACCTGTCTCTCCTTCTCCCAAGAATCCCAGGCCCCTCATCACATGTCTCCAGGGTATAACCTGTAAGCTGTTTTCCTCTAAATTATCATCTGGAAATGTTGTTTTGGCAGCAGTGATAGTAGCAGAAATACTACGTGTCAAACGCTTACTGTACGTCAAATACTTTAGCAGAAGTTTAAACACATTACCTCCCTTAAGAATGGGTGCTACTGCCAAACACATTTTACAAGCGAGAAGACTGAACCTCAGCAAGTTTAGCTGTCTCCCAGAGTCCTTCAGGTAACATGGAGGATGGCCTTGAACTCATATCTTGTCTAATTCCAAAGTCTTCCATGCTATGTATGTGCTAAAATATCTCCAGCGGTCTCCTGTTACTTATCGGGTCAAGCCTAGCACCCTTGTTCAACATCCAGTGTCTCCATAATCGAGCTTCACCAAGCTGTCTAGTTGACTGGGTTCTTCAAGATTTGAGAGGAGGAATATATTATGACCAGCTGGGGCAATGAGGAAGCTCCATAGAGAAAGAGGCAATTGAGGGAGACCCTTCTTCTTAACTGCCCCTACCTTCCTGTGTAGTGGGTGGAGCCCAGACATTGAGTCACGATTCTGACATTTACTACTTCTCTGATTTTGAGTTCTCTTATTTGTAAAATTCCCCTCTCAAAATCCCAGATTGCTGTGAGGATTAGATATAATGAATATACAGGGTGTGGCATGGTGCAAGGCACGTAACAGGTGCATAATAAATAGGACCCACTGTGACGGGTGGTGTCATTTCTGCCTCTGTGCCTTTGTTCATGATCTTACCCACATATAAAATGCTTGTCCTTCCTATTGGTCTAACCTAACAGTTCTTAAAGGCCAAATCCCACCTTTATGAAACTCTGCTCTACTCCAGCAAGCACTGATCTCTCCCCTCTACAATTGTGAATACACTTTTTGTATACACGAGATGACTAGTATTATATACTATCTTATTCTCTAATGGTTTCCTGTAAATAAGACTCACATGTGACTTGTGCACTTGCTTGTATTTCTTCTGTTCTCATCTTCTTTCTGTTCCCATCTCAAAGTTCCTGGCAAAGTGTATGAAGTGATTTGTTAATCGATTGAGAAATTTAAACATTAGGAGAAGCATGAGAGAAAAGAGAGCAAATTGGGCATTATCTTGCTTGATTTGATTTAGCAATCAATGATCTGTGTTTAGTTTATCCTATAAGATAAGGCCTGGACCAGGGGAGGTGGTTCAGAAAAAACAGTTGATAACAACTATGGTCCAGAGAAAGAGCAACAGTAGATCTCTATATTACTGAGCTCTTACTTTGAAGAAATGACTTGAGATACATTTTCAGGGAATGGTAGTGAAAGAGACACAGATAAGAATGAGGATGAGTAGCCTCGAAGTAGTGAAAGGGGGATCCAAGACATTCATTTTTTTTAAATAACAGAAAAAAACAGGAAATACATTTCAACAGAAAACCCGGAAGTTATATTACAGAAGTAAGATAGTGACTGACCTCAAGAGTAAGAGGAGAAGCCTTAAATGAGCTCAGGGACTCAGTAAATTAGGTCATGGGAAGCCAGAAGCTTTGCCTAACTAGCTACTAATGAAGGAAATTATATAACCATATTATTTTGAAAGAAACCAGATTATGTTTATTGAGTGATCTGAAAGAAATGAAGGGGCTAGATATGGAGGCTTTGTGTTGGTTTCTGAGGCTGAGACCCACCACAGAGCCATTTTGCCATATTCGCGAAATTGCCAAAATGGGCAACGACCTTGACAAGCTTATGAGGTTTGACAGGAGGGACTGGCCACCATGGCTGAGCAGCAAAGATAAGTTGAAAGGAGAGAATGTGTTCATGACTTTGAACTCCCTTCTAATTCTGCTGTGGAGATGTAACTTGCATTCCTTAGAGTGAAGACAGAGTAAGTACCAGGAGTATCGTAAGTCACTCGTAAAGCACCGTCTTTGACTGTGCCACGTGGCAAAGCTGTTTACTCCCAAGACTGCAGTGCGTAAGTTCTTCAGCGTGAAGGAGAAGAGGAATGTGTCAGCCAGGTCTGCTAACTATCAAACCGTCCCAGAACTCCAGTGATTCGCCTCACATCCAATCACGTGGAAGGCATGTGGTCTTTCCCATGATCATTCAGGGACATGGCTTCTTTCATGCAGTTCCACTGTCAACACAGGATTTCAAGAGTGTCCTGGTATCATCCAGTCAGCAGATGGGGGAGTGGGGCAGAACTTCCTCAGCCCCTCATGGCCAGTATCACTTCCACTATATTCCATTTATGAGCACTGGTTATACCACCTCATGCAGATGCTATGGCGATTGGGAAATTAATTCTACTGTGTTCTTAGGAGGATGAAAGAGGCTGGGTGAGTCAATCTCTTAGAGAAAAAATATAGTATTGGGTTGGGTAAAAAATAAATCCAGGTAATGATTCATATTTTTCTGCCCATCAGCATACCTATAAATGTGGGATGATTTAACTTTCTATTTCAAACAGATATTTTGAGCTATGAAAACCCAAAAAGCAGAGGGATCCCATATGCTTTTTGGTAAAAGCATCTGAGTAAATGAAGATTGCAAGAATTTATTTGTTGAATGCATGTGTTATTAAATCAGTGAATCTTCTATCGTGATACGGTGGAAGCTAATTTTGCCCCACCAAGAAACAAAGAAAACGTAAAACTCTAAGAAGCAGAAATGAGAACAGAGCTATGAAAATGAATCAGTTAGCCAACAATTAGAGCGTGTATCAAGAGACAAAAAGTATACAGCATTGAAATGTTTGAAATCTAGTGACTTTAATGTTCCACAATTGCATTTTAAAGGTTATTTTTCTTGTTTTAGGTCTCCAAAACACTTTCAGACTGAAGGAAATTATTATGATTTTCATGCAAGTATCTTAATGTACAAAGCTCAGGGAATTTTACAGAGGTGTCAAAGGTAGATTTGAAGGTAAAAACACCTGACCAGTATGATACAGCTTATAAAGATGGGAAAGGTCATTCTGAAGCAATAGCATGAGGGATAGGAGTTGGAAATAGACTAGAGCTGTTTATCTGCGTTGATAATTTTCAGACTCTGCTGGAAGACACATAGATCTACTTAAAGAGTTAGTCCAAGAACCATGCTTTCTCCCCACAGAGTTCTCAGGTAACAGAAAAGATGTCTCAGCTCTAAACTCAGCATTTTATAGCAGAAAGAGGTCATCTAATTTAATGCCCATTTTAACTAGAAGGCAGTTTCCTCAGAGCGGGAAAATGATTTGTCCAATGTCACAGATGGAGCGGATAGTCTAATTCCATTCCAAAAGGACATAGGAGCAAATCCACGGTCGTGTTCAAATTGAGGCTATTTGGATGCAAAATATCATAGGTCCTTTGGCAAAATGGGTGATGGGGAGTAAGAAAGAAGGAGGACCCTTGTTTTTGAAGCAGTGGGTAAAGAAAGTCTATAATCGGGTGGGTGAGGCCTAGAGCTGGGGGGGATGCAAGTGCTCAGAGCTGCTCTCTGGAATTTGACTGTTTATAGCAGGAAATGACACTATGGGTCAGTTCAAGCCCCAGAGATGGGGCCACGCTGGGTGCCAAGGCCACCAACAACTGAACTGGAATTCAGAATAAGGCTGGCCTCCTCGTGGCCTAGAGACTAGAGAGGGCAATAGATCAGGCGTGAGGAGGGTGTACCCAGCTGGAGATGAGTGCAGGGAAAGAGAGGGCTGGGGACTATGGGAAGTGCTTCTGGAAGCCACCAGTTCAGACAGACAGCAAGGTCCCTCGGAAGTCACCTGAGCCCAGGTATTGTGTCCAGGCCACAGGACTGGGTCTGGGCTGGTGGCTTATTCTCAAGCCACACTAGGTACGTGAGGAGGGTGGAGAACCTTATGTGTTGGGTCTGTGGCATTCGGGGCTGGCTCTGGGGCTGGGGGTATGAGAGGATTAGGAAGCTGGGAGGGGATTAGGAAGCAAGGGCCCCAGAAGCAGGGAAGATTAAATAGAAATGAAGAACAGACCCAGAGCTCTGTGTGTCCCAAAGGTCCTAGATTTGTCCTCTAAAGACCTTAGAATCGCAACTCAGTGCTATCACTTAGTAGTTTGCTTGACCCTGGGCAAATTTTCTGTCCTCTCTAGGTTGTGGCTTCTTCCTTTTAAAGGGAGAAATAACATAGCTGATAAGTAGGGACACTGAATCTCAGCAAGTTGGTGATGGCCCCAAATTCAGTCTGTTTTGGTGGCCCAGCGGCTAGAGCATCAAAGGGGCTGAGGCTCGGGGAAGTGCTCTCAGAGCTGGAAGGTGCTGGGCGGGTGGAGGGCTACCCTTCCCAGTCACCTCTCCTCTGGGGCAAAGACCTTCTCCCGGATTTTCCCTCACAGGTCCATTATCCATTTCTCCTCACCTGATCAAGTCTGGGGTTGGACAAAGGCCGTGAAGAAAGAACTGCCTACCGAAATAACTGTTATAGCCTATACCCATTTAGGGAACCTCACTACCAATGACCGTGTATTAAATCCTTCCATTGCCAGGTTCCGTGTGAGATACATGTATCCCTTAACAGCCCTGTCACATAGTTTCTGTTATTAGCCCCGACTGATGAATGATGTCACTGAGGTGCACACAGAAGTCGCCAAAGTGGTGGAATCACACCCAGAATTTGAACTCAGCCAGCCTATGCAGAAAGACTGGTCACCAAACCAGTCTTTCTCTCTTAGATTAAAGCTGCCGGATCCTGAACAAGTAGCAACAGAGCGTAGGGAAGGAATTTCCCACGGGAAGGACTGATAGCTGGAGATTTGGGGGAGACGGAGAGGAAAGGAACTGAACTGGAGAAGAAAAATATCTGTGTGTGGGGGGGAAACAGAGAGTAAAATTTGTCTGGGGAATAGGATGAAGATGAAGCCTTCAAAGCTAGGTTTATTCATGCGCCGTCATATACCGATAAATTAAACCTTCATTGAATAGTTGGAAGGAAATGTGGTATCAGCCTTCAGGAGACTCACAGGCTAAAACTAAATGTTTGCACACCTCTGAAGTCTAGTTTGGTGACAAAAGAATTTCTGACGGAGTATGGAAATCACTGCCTAAAATAGATCCTTGGGCCAAAGGTCACAGGAGAATTACAGGAGGGCTTCAGCAAAGATGCGGGGGGGGGGGGGGGGGGGGGACCTCTCTCTCTCTCTCTCTCTCTCTCTCTCTCTCACTCAGAGGATCCCTCCTGTCTCTGCGCAGAGCAAGTGTGGAGGGGGGGTTTCTGTGTCATGATGAAGAAACTCAAACTCCATTCATCCAGGTCAGGCTCCCTCCCCTAATTTTGGCCAAGATCAGACAAGAATGAACAAAAACTTAGGGTCAGTGACTTGGGGCCGGAGAGGACATGTACAAATGAGGCCACTGGGGACCTTTTTTACATTGCAAAGCCCTGAAATTATTCTCAGTTTTGCTCTGTTGTAAGAGGTGCCAAAAATTAGCAACCGTTTCTTGGTGGAGAGATGCAAAGCCTGGAAGTCTACTAACCTCTGCCCGATATTTTCAGATCAGCTCTGTGAGTCTCTAGAAGATGCATAATGTCCTATTGGAAGTAGGCAGAGGGACAAGACAATTATTCAAAAGTTATTGCAGACCTGTTTTTAAAGGAAGAAAATCCAGATACCAGAAAAGTGGAGCTCTTGGTCTTTTGAACACTGATGTAAACTATGATGGTGATGGACAAGAGTGAGCAGGATTAACAGGGTAACTGGGGTCCACATGCTTCTAGAAGCCAGAAAGCCCAACACATAACAAGGAGAAGAGCAGGATGGTTGACTGAGCAGGAGTGACAGGTCTCATTCCTTAAGTTTTGCACCCCACCCCATGTCCTTGCCGAGCATCACCAGACCTGCTCCTCTCTATGAGCGGATGAGTTTACACCAAGGGAGAAAACCCCATATTGAGCTAGTATTGTTTTTCATAATTGCTTCCCTTCTTCCACTTATGTTTTTTCCCAAATATAAAAATAGTATACTTGGGGCACCTGGGTGGCTCAGTGAGTTAAGTGTCTGCCTTCGGCTCAGGTCATGATCTCAGGGTCCTGAGATCAAGCCCCATGTCAAGCTCCTTGCTCAGTAGGGAGTCTGCTTCTCCCTCTGCCCCTCCCTCTGTTTGTGCTCTCTCTCTCTCTCTCTCAAATAAATAAATAAACTCTTTTTAAAAAATAACATACTCATTGAAAAGGATTCAGAAAATAGAGAAAGGGTCAAAACAGAAAATTCCTTGTAATCTCAATATCTGTTATCCTTTGCACTAAGAGTAAGGGGTAATTTGTCTTGTTTACCAAGTTCTATCCCCCAGATCCTAGAAGAGTAAGCGGCACACAGTAGGTGTCCATTATAACACCTTTTTTTGGTATGAATCAATCCATATTGATCCATTAAAACGAATCAATCAGTATACAGAGATTATATCTTAATATCTAATTAGATATTATCCAATATTTCAAAGCACACTTTTTTGGGTAAACTTGTACATATAATTTTTTTCTGTGCATTCTTATTGTGGTAAAATACACATAACATAAAATTTATGATTTTAACCATTTTCAAGTATACATTTCAGTGACAGGAAGTACTTTCGCAATTTGTACAACCATCACTGCTGTCCATTTCCAGAATTTTTTCATCATCCCAAACTGAAACTCTGTCCCAATTAAACACTAACTCCCCATTCCTTCCTCCCCCAGTGCCTGATAACCTCTTTTTGCTTTCTGCCTCTCTACATTTACACATTCTAGGTACCTCTTATAAATGGGATCTTACAGTATTTGTCCCTTTGCTTCTGACTTATTTCATTCAGCATAATATTTTCAATGTTCGTCCACACTGGAGCATGTTAAAGCTGAGTACTATTCCATTGTATGTATATTCTGCATTTTGTTTATCCATTCATCTATTGATGAACATTTAGGTTTTTCCAGTATTTACTGTTTTGCAACTCCTTTTTTGCACTTTATAATTTCTCACTCATGAGCATTCTCTATTTGTGTTATATATTTCTTGTTATATATATGCTATATATTATATATATTCAATATATTATATATACTCACAAATATTATAATCATATCACAAATTTGGTTATTATTGTCATATATAATTATCCATTTTATTATTTTATTTTGGGGGAGCACATTCTATCTGATTGAGTGACAATTTCCTTATGAGTGCACAAGAGATGACCTAATCATTCTCCTATGTTTGAACATTTAGGTTACCTCAGACTTTTGCCATGGTAAGTAAGGCTGCCACATCCTTGGACATAAAGCTATGTCCGAGTGTGTGATGGATAGTACTGTTTCCAGTAATAGATTTCTGGAAGGTGCATTACTGTAACAATTATGTTATCTAAACTTCTTTTGATGTTTTCTTTCCAATTTGTTTCTCGTATGGTTTTCCAGAAAGGCGCATGGGTCTTCCACTTGTGCATGAGAAAGTTAATCGTATTCTTTCCACACTGAGTGTTATCATACGACATGTCTTTGCTGATTTGATTGACGAAAATGGTATCTTGTTGGCTGAAGTTGCATTTGGTGGGTTACTGGACCTCACTCAGACAATCTCTAATATGTCCATGTCCCTCACAGCAGCTCTCATGACATGGGCAGTGGAGAAGTCTGTAGCAATGGGGGTGGGGGCAGGCAGGGTGAAAGGATAGGGAACAGGTGGAGCGGGGGAGTGGGGACTAGTTAGCTATAAGTATGACGATGTGGGGCTCTGATAAGTTAGACTCTACCTGCCTTTATAATGTACTGAGTACTTAACTAAGCTCAGCCCTCTGCTACAACCTCGGTCATTACAAGCTGAGTCTTCTCAGTTTCTCAGGCTACTAGGCCGGCTGCGGTTTATCTGCGGTCTCAAATGATTTCTACACAGTTCCTTTGGCTTACCACCAATAGGTGTTATTATTTGCTTTTTGCAGATGAGAAAATCCAGCCTTTAATAGCTTAAGGAACTTTTCAAGGAAACACAAGTGTTAAGTAGCCAATCTGGGATTTGAGCTACCTGACTATAAATCTATGCTTTTCCCCCTACATTCACTTTTTTAAAAAGATTTTTTATTTATTTGAGAGAGAGTGAAAGAGAGAGAAGGAGTACGAGCAGGGTGAGGGGCAGATGCAGAAGCAGACTCCCCGCTAAGCAGGGAGCCGGATGCAGGGCTCCATTCTGGGACTCCGGGATCATGACCTGAGCCAAAACTCAACTGACTGAGCCACCCAGGTGCCTCCCCACCGACATCCACTTTTAAAAAGCTTCACAAACTTGACAAGTGCTGTTAATTTATACCAGGTACATAGAAAAGAATATTTATTTTTCATTTTACTTAGATGTACCTTTTTTATAGCATTTTTATATAGATCAGTGAGATTCCCAAGTGAATTGGTAAGTGTTAGAATTTTCTATTTTTAATCTTTGGATTTTAAAAGCACAGTAGAATGCAGCAAACACACCAGAATCTAATCCTGGCTCTTCTGCTTGCTGTTTGTGTTCGACTTCGATAGATCACTTAATCGCTCCAAGCCTCAGCTGTAATGACATCCAATTCACGGAGTTGTCGTGACGATTCAATGTGACAATATATGTAACTGAATCTAGCAACGTAGGGGGCATGCATTTGGTGGCCAATAAAAAATTTTAAAGGTCATGGTGAGATGGCAGTTGGCAAAAGGGAACAAATTGGGGACAATTCAGGGGCAAAGGAACCAATGTATTTATCGCTAGTCTGTATCTCTAAGGGAAAGGAAGATACATTTTCTTTAACTTTTTATTGAAGTATAACACAAATACAGAAAAGTGAG
This sequence comes from Neomonachus schauinslandi, assembly GCF_002201575.2. Lineage (NCBI taxonomy): Eukaryota > Metazoa > Chordata > Mammalia > Carnivora > Phocidae > Neomonachus > Neomonachus schauinslandi. The sequence continues at coordinate 15,896,109 of NC_058404.1, forward strand.
CAAATCGTCGTATGGCTCAGTGAACTACCCCAAGGAATCACACTCACGTGATCACCTCCAGGACAAGAAATGGAACATTACCAGCAATGCAGAGCCCTCTTGGTTTCCTCTCCCGATCATTTTCCCTTCAGGCCTCCCCAGTGGTAACCAGCCACTTGCCTGTGGATGTTTAAACCAATGGACAGAGACCCCTATCTCAGACCATATATAAAACATAAAGCATCTAAAAAAGTATGGATGACTCTCACAAGCGCAATTTTCCGGGAGGCGGGGGGAGCCGTTCAGGGAAGAATATCATTTACATAAAGTTGAGTAACAAATTCTTAATGTAGCCATATTTGTCAATCTTTTCCCTTACAGTAATACTTTCTGTCTTGTTTAAGACTTCCTGTCAAACGATGATAAAGAAGAAGAGAATATATAATAGGAAAAAAAAGAGCCTCTTCAATAAATGGTGTTGGAAAAACTGGACAACTACATGCAAAAGATTGAAATTGGACCCCCATCTTACACTATCTACAAAAATAAATTCAAAATGGATGAAAGATTTGAATGTAAGACCTGAAACCATAAAACTCCTTAAAGAAAACATAGGCAGTAAGCTCTTTGACATCTGTCTTGGTGATGATTTTTTTTTAATTTCCAAAATAAAAAATTAACAAGTGGGACTACATCAAACTAAAAAGCCTCTGGACACCAAAGGAAGCCATCAACAAAATGAAAAGGCAACCTACTGAGTGGGAGAAGATATTTGCAAATCATATCTGATAAGGGGTTAACATCCCAAATATATAAAGAACTCTTAAAACTCAATTCATTCCATTGAAGTAGCAAAACAATCTGATTAAAAAATGGACAGAAGAACTGAATAGACATTTTTCCAAAGAAGACATCCAGATGGCCAATAGATACATGAAAAGATGTTCAACATCCCTAATTATCAGGGAAATGTCAGTCAAAACCACAATGAGATATCACCTCACACCTGTTAGAATGGCTATCACCAAAAAGGCAAGAAATAACAGGCATTAGCAAACATGTTGGAGGAAAGGGAAAGACCTAGTGCACACTGGTGGTGGGAACGTTAATTGGTGTAGCCACTAGGGACCCAGTATGGAGATTCCTCAAAAAGTCAAGAATAGAACATATGACCCAGGAATTCCACTTCTGGGTATTTATCCAAAGAAAACAAAAACACTAACTCCAAAAGATATCTGCGCCCCCATGTTCACTGCAGCATTATTTACAATAGCCAAGATGTGGAGACAACTTAAGTGCTTATTGATAGATGAATAAAGAAGAAAGATGGGGTAGATATATATAGAATGGAATATTACTCAGCCATAAATAGGAATGAGATCTTGCCATTTGCAACATCATGGATGGACCTTGAAGGCATTATGCTAAATGAAAGAAGTCAGATAAAGACAAATACCATATAATTTCACTTACATGTGGAATCTAAAACAAACAAATCAAAACAAAACAAAAACGAACAAACAAAAAAGCCAAGCTCATAAATACAGAGAACAGATGGTGGTTGCCGGAAGAGAGAAGGAGTCGGGTGGGCAAAATGGATGGAGGGGGTCAAAAAGTACAAACTTCCAGTTATAAAATAAGTAAGTCATGGGATGTAATGTACAGCATAGTGACTATAATTAATAACATATTGCATAATTGAAAGTTGTTAAGAGAGTAAATCTTAGAAGTTCTCATCACAGGAAAAAAATGTAACTATGTATTGTGACTGATGGTAACTAGGCATTGTAGTGATCTCTTTGTAGTGTATATACAAATATGAAATCATTATTTTTTTTAAATAAGAAAAGCATTTATTCGAACATTTTACTGTTGTCCTAAGAATTTCAAAAGTGGTTCATGCTTGTTGGGAAACAATTAGAATAATAAAGATGCATATAAAGTAGAAAGTGAAATTCCTTTTTCCTTCATCTCGTAATCCCTAGAGATGAACATTGTGAGTTTGGAGTTTTTTATCCTCCAAGAATTCTTGTAATCCTATATTATAGACTTCATTTTAATAATAGGAATCCATTATAATATAGTATTTTACAACTTAATTTTGTACTTAATAATATATTATGGCTATTTTTTTCCATGTCTTTACACGCTGATCTACCTAACAATGTATTTTATTTTTTCTTTTTTTAAGTTGTTACGTTGCACACTTGAAATGTTAATTATGCCTCAATAATAAAACAATCAAAAATAAATTAAAAAAAACTTAATTTTTGCTTGTTGTTAGGCTAGATGGATACAATTGTTTTTGTATATTGGTATCCAATAACTTGGCTAACTAAACTCACTAATTAAATCTAATAATTTATCTGTAGATTTTTTGGGGTAGTCTATGTACATCACCAAATTGTGAATAGGAGCTGTTTTTATCCTTGTTTTCATATTCTTATACTTGCTTTCTTTATCTTGCTTATCAAATTGGCTAGGACATTTTTGTCTCACTCTCAATTCCAGAGGGAATGCTTTTAATATTTAATCATGCTTGTGTAAGATTATTTATAGGTGCATTTTATTAGATTTAGGCAATTTTATTTATATTTGCTAGAAGTTCTAATCATGAATATATATTGAGTTTTGTCAAGTTCTTTTTCAGCATTTATTTAGAAGGTAATATGATGTTTTCCCCTTCATTCTGTTAATGTGACAAATTTCATTTTTTTTCAAACATTAAACCATTCTCTCTTTCTTTGTTCCAAGCATGATGGATTTTTTTTTTTAAGATTTTATTTATTTATTTGGGAGAGAGAGGGAGAGGGAACACAAGCTGGGGCAGGGGCAGAGGGAGAAGCAGACTCCCCACTGAGCAAGGAGCCCCATGTGAGGCTCAATCCCAGGATCCTGAGATCACGACCTGAGCCGAAGGCAGACTGACTGAGCCACCCAGGCGCCCCCATGGTGGATTTATTTCATTTTACTCTGCTGTAAAACCAAGGATTCCATTACAGCACAGAGACCATTATATTTCTAAAAGTCTTGAAAAAGTGGTGTGGCACATGCAAGACATGAAATACAGACTGGAGGATTGGGTCATTTCCTTTACAAGACGAAACTACGCCGTCACTGAGACACGCATGTAAACTAACATTGCAGCATCAGGCTGAAATGTACCACAAACATGACAACTTCTAGGCATGCCTTCAAGCACCGACCTTAGGATGGACTTCCAGTCTGTAGACTTCAGTGTGGGGAAGATTACCATTCTTTGGAAAAATAGAAAGTTCACACTTCTGAAATTGCACAGGAGAATTTTAAGGCCAAAACACAGCAGGTTCATGTCTCTTCATCTCCAGGGACAAAACTGATGCTTTACTCAAAACCACATTAAGCTTCTTAGTTCGAATCCCACCCCAACCTTGTGACCTCCTGCACTGATGTTCTTTTTAATCAGTTAAAGCTGATGGGTTTGGTTTGACGCCTGGTTGAAAGGTTGGAGTATAACCCAGTCCAATCAGGCTGGGATTATTTGTTTTAGCAGATAAAGGAGTTCTACAAGCCAGTGTGTAGTTAGCAGCAACGTCAAAATAGGTGTTAGTGCTAGCTATGTAAGCAAGGCTCATTGGTGGTCCAATCTTCTCATTTTAAGCCCCTGGTAGATAGAACCTCCAAGTTCAGTGCCATCATTTACTTGAGGGTGCAGCTGGAGGTCTGTAGCCTTGTAACCCAGGGCAAAATTATTCTGTGACTGTTTAGGTTTGGCTCTGTCAAAACTCATCTGAGAGCCAGCAAGCCAACCTTCAAAGGCGAACACAACCCAATCATAAATGGTTGGTTCAGAAAAATCTATATCAACATTACTGTTGAGACAGAAACAATCTTATTTATAGGGGACTTCAATTTCCCACTCTTCTTTCCTGTGTTCAGTACAAATATGGTATCAAGAGTCAGTTTCAACCCTTCAACCAACTTACTCTCCAAAGACATTTCTGCCCCAAGGGTGTTGTCTCCTTCATTTTTGGTTGAAAATAAGTCCCTCGTTACAGATCTTATATTTGGTCTCTAGGTTGTCTGATGCTTTCCCTGTATCTGTGGAAGCATGACTGGAAGTAGAAAATTCCACTCAGCTACAAGATTGGGTTCTCAGATCTACTGACTATACCAAACACAAATCCTCTGTTGAAGACATCCTTCACAACCATTTCTAGCTCACAGTAAGTCAGCGTGTCACATGTATCTCCAGCCGGAGGACCTCTCTCCATTCTGCCAGGGCAACCCAAATGGTAAACCATTCTTGCCTTCCTGGAATAGTCCACTTTGGTCACAGTGTATTCACCAGACATTGCTGGATTTGTTTTGCTAATAGTTCACTTAATTTTTTTTCACATTATGTAAAATGTGGCCTATTATTTTCCTTTTTTATAATGTTCTCATCAGCTTTTGGTATCAAGGTAACACTGGCCTCAGAAGACAAAATGGAAAGTGTCTCACTTTTTCTATTCTCTGGAAAAGTTTATGTACAATTGGCATTATTTCTTTCTCAACTATTTGGTAAAACTCACCAGTGAAGTCATCTGGATTTGGGGGTTTTTTTTATGGAAAGTTTAAAATTATTCATTCCATTTCTTTCATTGTTACAAGCCGGTAGAGATTTTCTTGTGTCCATTTAGATAAACTGTGCTTTTCTAGAAAATTGTCCATTGGTAAAAAAAAAAAAATTCTAGTTATTTACATAACATTGGCTTTAATATCCTTACAATATTTCAAATATTTGTAGGATCTATAACAGTGTCCCCACTTCCATTCTTTTTTATAAAGATTTTATTTATTCATTTGACAGACAGAGAGCATGAGAGCACAAGCAGGGGGAGCAGGAGAGAGAGAAGCAGGTTCTCCACTGAGCAGGCAGGGACCCTGACGCTGGGCTCCATCCCAGGACCCTGGGATCATGACCTGAGCCAAAGGCAGATGCTTAACTGACTGAGCCACCCATGCGCCCCATCCGCATTCCCATTCTTAACATGGGTTATTTTTACCTTTTTTTCCCTTGATCTCACTAGGGATTTAGGACTTTATTAGTCTTTTCAAAGAACCAACTTCTAGTTTTGGTGAGCCTCTCTATTCTGTATCTTATATTCCATTCAGTTCTCCTCTTGTCTTTATGATTTCCTCCCTTCCACTTTGAGTTTGATATTTTTCCAACTTTTTGAGGTAGATGCTTAGATCACTGCCTTTTCAGCTTTTCTTCTTTTCTATTGTATGTGTTGTAAGCATATAAATTTTCCTCTAAGTATGGCTTTAGCTGCAACCGACATGCTTTGCAGTATTTTCATTATCATTCCGGTAAAATATTTTCTAGTTTCCATTGTTATTTCTTCATTGATTTATGGGTTATTTAAAGGATAATTCTTTCTTTTCTTTTTTTTCCTTTTAGTTAGAGAGAGAGCAAGCATGGAGGCTAGGGGCAGAGGGAGAGGGAGAGAGAGAATCTTATGCAGGCTCCATGCCCAGGGCAGAGTCCAATGCGATGCTCAAATTCATGACCCTGAGATATGACCTGAACTGAAATCAAGAGTTGATCACTTAACTGTCTGAGCCACTGAAGTGCCCCTTAAAGGATAATTCTTAATTTCCATACCTGGAGGGATCTTCAAATGATCTTTTTATAATTTATTTCTAATGTGATTCCACTACTGCCAGACAACAAACTGTATGATTTCAATCCTTTGTTTTTCATTGAGATTTGACTTAAACCTAGCATGTGGTAGTTTTTATAAATATTCCAAGTGTAATTTTAAAAAATGTAATCTACAGGGTTAGGTGAAATATTCTTTATATATCAATTAGGTCAGATTTGTTAATTGTGAAGTTCAAATCTATATTTTTTTGCCTCCTTAATGACAAAGGCATGTGAAAATTTTACACTATGATTGTAGATTTATGTATTTCCTCCTGAAGTTATGTTGCTTTTTGCCTTACACATTTTGAGGCTATTTTATTAAGTGCATACAGTTTTAGAATCATTACATATTTCTGGTAAATTATTTATTATAAAATAGTCTATCAATAATTTTTTTCCTTGAAGTCCACTTTGTCTGATATTAATATAATAACCCTCGCTTTTTTTGGTTAATGTTTACATGGTACATCTCTTTTTTATTCCCTTACTTTCAATATTTCCTTGTCCTTACCTTTGCGATGTGTTTCTTGTAAGCAGCATATAGTTGTTTTCTTAATCCAGATCTACCATCTTACCATTTGCTTTCAGTTGTCCCACCTATTCTATATTTCTTACTTTTAAATTGATTGTTTCTGTTACTTCATTTTCCCATTTATTTTGGTATTAATACATTATTTTACTATTCTTTTAGTAGTTACCCTAGATATTATTACATACACCCTTTTTGAAAAAATTAACATCAAATACAAATACTTTTATCTCTTCCTGGACAATGAATGCTAGGACCTTGTAGCACCTTAACTGTATATACCTTCTTACCCAAATTAGATGCTATTTTTTCCATATGTTTGTCAATTTAATTAACTTCATTAAGATGGAGTTGACACTCCATAAAATGTTCCTGTTTTAGGCATATAGTTTGATGAGTTCTGACAAATGTATGCAGCCATGAAACCAACATGATATAAAACATTTACTTAACCCTGAAAAGTCATCTCATGCTCAGGTATTTATTGACCTGATTTTTGTTATTATAGGTTTGTTTTTGTAGTCTTTTGTGTTTGACTTCTTTAAGATCATCATGTTTTGAGATTCATTTATGCTTTTACAGATATCACTAGTTTACTGTTATGTATAGCTGAATGATATTCTACTGTGTTAATAGTCCACAATTTGTTTATACAGTTGCAATTTGATGGATATTGGAATTGCTAGGTCACATATAGTGTATGTTTAGTTTTTTTCAGAAACTACTGAATTGTTTTCCAAAGTGGTTTTGCCATGTATTTAGATTTTTATATATTTCAACCCCATTAAATTTTATTACCATGATTGCAATCATCAATATTTATTTATATTTCTTTTTCTGTGCATCTTTTATTTTTCTCTTCATGCTCTTTTGCATCTCTGAACTGCTATCTGGAATCATTTTCTTTCTGACTAAAGAACACCTTTCAATCTTTTCATTAGTGTAGGTCTGTTGATGATGAATTCTCTCTATTTTTGTTTGTCTGAATGTCACTTACATTTTTGAGGATATTTTGGCTTTTATTGTTTCTATTGGAAAAGAAACTGTCAGTCTTATTGTTACTATTTTGAAGGTAATTTTCTTCTTTTATTTGCTACTTTTAAGACCCTTTTTACCCTTCATTTACAGCATTTGTACTGTGGTGGGCTCAGGTGTAAACGTTTTTATAGTTACCATCTTGGTTCTATTGTGCTTCTTGAATCTGTAGTTTGATATCATCCATCCATTTTAGAAAATTCTCATTTGTTATCTTGGCAAATAGCAATACCATCCAATTCTCCTTCTTTCTTCTCCTTCTGGACAGCAATTATGCATATCATAAAAATTTTCTCTGTATCTTTTATGTTTCTTAGTCCTTTTCTGCATTTATTATTCTTTTGTTTCTCTGTGCTTTTATTTTGGATATTTATTACTGATCTTTCAGTTCCTTAGTTCTCTCTCCAGCTGTTAAACCCATTATGTTTTTTCTGTTCTAGAAGTTTCATTTTTAAAATAATTTCCATTTCTCTACAAAAATTCTCTGTAAGTTTATCTCTGTAAATATATTAGGTACAGTTATTTTGAGGTCTCTGATTATCCAGATACCCGTAAGTCTATTTTTGTTGTGTTTCTCACTTTGGTTATCTATCACAGTAACTTGTCTCTTCATAGTCTTGAATATTTTAAAACAAATATTGGATATTGTATATGAAAAATTGTAGAGAAAAATTGAAGTTTGGGATGATAGTCTCTTTCAGTAGAGAGGATTTATGTTTTTCTTCTTGTTAATAGCTAAGGGTTCAAGTTATCCCAGACAACCTGAATTCAGTCAAGGATTGGGATTATTTGAAGCTTCTTTAGTCCCTTTGAGATTAGGTTATTTATAGTTCACAGTTAGTCCCCAGGTGCAGCTGTGTAGCTTATCCAAAGCTTAGAGGGGTATTTGGATCCTCCTCTTTGGTAGCTTCTGAACTCCAGGTTTTTCTCCTTAACTTCTTGAATTTGTCACCCTCTGTTGAACTCCTAAGCCTCTCATCCACCTCTTCTGGAAGCTCCAGAGACCCCAAATGCAATGCCCATCTCCCTGGGTTTCCTTCTTTTCTAAGATCTTGGCTCCCTGATTCTTCACTGACTTCTTAATTCCCTGATGCCTTCAAACACTTTTAAAAAAATAATTTTTCAGCTCTTCTAGTTCTTAGCAAAAAGAGTAATCTGAATTACTCAGATTACCCACAATCAGAAGGGGAACTCCCAGAACAAAAATCTTTAGGTATAAATGAAAAGAATCAGAGTGAAGAAAAAGGCAGGCTACAAAATATTAGAAATCATATGTGTATGAACATACTTACGAAGAACATAAACAGTACAAGTGAAACATAGCTGTAGCTTCTCAGTAGTCTTCAATACCTCTGTTATCTTCTACATACTATCTTCTATATATTTTATCTCCTGTATATATTCTACCCTATGACTAATCACCTCCCTACTTTGGTACATTTGCCTGGGAAATGTAATGAAATTTGTTATATAAACCCCAATTTTCAATTATTAGTGAAAATATAGAAGAAATTGAGAGGGGGGAAAAATTAGTGATATGTATTACAGTTACTTAGGTAATAAAAAAAGATTATAAGATGCAAATGGTCAATCAATTATTAGGGACAAAACAATTGCCATTCAAAACATGAATTGATAAGAAGATGTGAGAATAGTAAAGATTTAAAATATAAAAATTAGGATAACTCTATGGTTGCTGTTAAGGGTAGGGAATAAAACCAAACTAAGAGCAAAGTAGTATTAATAAAACAAAAGCACAGTAGCATTTGAAAAAAAAAAAAAGAAATCAATCTTCAAAGAAACTTTATCACCAACAAAAATAATAGAAAATGAAGTGGTGGTAAAATAAAAATTAAGGAAATAAAATTTCTTAAACAGAAAACTTTCAATATCAATTCTTGTTGGAAAAGTCATTTTTCCATAGTTAATAGAAAATTATTTTCTGCCTCAATAGTTACAATGCATATCATATATTTCAAGAATTTTTGTTGCTTTAGGACTTTATCATCAGTTTTTTAGGATTAGCACTTTGAATATAGTCTTTATTGAGCAGATGGAAATGTCAAATGTGTATGGGAATCAGAAGAATCTACACAGACCCAGTTGATCCTGAACAATGCTTTTGGAATAAATTCCTGGTATAATTTGTGTTTTCCTTGTATTGGCTTCTTTTCCTTAAAAATCTGCTTACGAAAGGATTCCAGTGAAGTGGTTAAGCAATGACTTTAAAGGAAAGTACAACTTCCAGAGCTGCAGCAATTTAGCGCCACTGTTCCAAGTCAAAAGATGCACTTGTAAATGCGGGAGAGGAAAGGAATCAGAATTACTGAGGATGAAGGATGAGAAGCAGTCCAGCAAATATTTTAACTTAAAGTCATTTCTTGGTTATTAGGACAAGATAGTGTACTGAATGAGGTTGAAAGCCAAAGTAGCCAACTAAAACCAGGACCTAAGAGCTTCGTGATCAGTTTACTTGAGAATGAAAGAGAACACCAAGTACAGCACAGCAGGTACTCAAGCCTGGTACATTCTAGAAATCAACATGGAGCATATAAAGCTAGATAGACACAAGAATGTTCAGCTCTTTTAGTCTTGCGTTTATAACTGAAGAACAACTTGATAATATGGAGAGTATATTAGAGAACATATATAGTAATGCAGAACACAAATCTGGTGTTCGAAAGCTGAAAACTAGGTCCGGAAAGACTTCACACAAGCCATCAAAATATGAGGTCATAATATGAGTGAAAATGCAAAGATTGTACTCTCAAAACAGGATATAATTCTCTTAACCTGAACTTCTGACTCGATGTTTCCTCTATGAGTTTCTTTTCACTTATTGTTATGAAGAGGTTTGATGAAACCATCCACTGTAGTGCCCCACAAATTCTCCTCTTGTTTTTGAGTTATCCTAAGTTGTCTTCAGTTGTTTCAAAGAATGGTATGAAATCCACAAACAAATGAACTAATAGTTTTTTGGGTTTTTTTTTTTTTAAGATTTTATTTACTTGAGAGAGAGAACACAAGCAGGGGGAGCTACAGAGGGAGAGGAGGAGGCAGGCTCCCTGCTGATCAGGGAGCCAGTGGGCTTCATCCCAGGACCCTGGCGTCATGACCTGAGCCCAAGGCAGATGCCCAACTGACTGAGCCACCCAGATGCCCCAAATGAATTAATCGCTTTACTTTGCTTTAACTACAAACTAAATATATACCAGAAGGGATTTAAGGAGATCATGTGGAGTGTCATAAAACAAAATAACCCAAGAGTACATCCTTTCTAAAAAGTGTGGTAATCACTGCATTATCTAGAGTGTATCTGAAAACACTATATAGTTACCATACAAGTGTCTTAAAATGATCTGAAGCTACAACATATCAAAAAACAAAACACAACACTAATGAACTGAGCGAAAAAGGCTTGCTTCAGGGATACAGAATCAAAACGATGGATTTATGCTTTTTTCTTTTCATCACGTTGAGTCATGTGCTACTTGTAAAACTATTGTCTCTCGGGTTCTGACTTACCTCCTATGCTCCGCTTTGTAACGCAGGGGCTGGGACTCTACCCACCATTTTCTTGTGCCAGCTGTCTCCCTCGTGGAGTGCCAGTGAGGAACACTGGCAGAACACTGGAGAAAGACTAGGAGGCAGGAGGAAGGAAAGGGACCTACTCCTTTTGGTAGCTCCCTGTTCTGGTCAGCGTCAGAAGCCCCGCTTTGTCCCCGCTGAAGCTGCACTTTGTTCCAGAGGGAGCGGTTTGCAGCCCTCCTAACCTTTGGAGCCCCTTCCTCATTGTCCCCTCAGAGAGGCCACCACTAGTTGCTGGCCTCTTGTCCTCAGAGCTGGAGGTTTCTGCTCTGTGGGCCTTTTCTTTAAGCTCCTAAATTTTCAACATGCCAACAGCTTCCCTTTGTTGGAACCCTAGGGGGGCCCGCTGCTTCCTGTAGTTGCTAATTCTGTCTATAAAATGCGACACCTTAGTGTTCCATTTTTGCCTTGTCGGTCACTTTGATGGGCAGAATAACAGTCCCCCCCAAAGACATCCACAACCTAACCCTCAAAACCTGTGAATATGTTACCTCACACGGCCAAAGGAATTTAGCAGTTAAAGATCTTGAGATGGGAAGGTTACCTGGGATTATCTGCATGGGCCCAGTGTCGTCACAAGGGTCCTCACGAGAGAGAGCTAGAGGCTCTGAGTCGGAAAAGTGGGTGTGACAAAGGAAGTGGAGGTTGCAGGGATGGGAGGGCCACTGAGACAAGAAATGCAGGTGGCCTCTGGAAGCAGGAATAGGCAAGTAAGCATAGATTCGCTGGAGCCTCCAAAAGGAACACAATTCTGCTGACACCTTGATTTTAGCCCAGTGAAAATGATTTCGGGCTTCTGACTTCCAGAATTGTAAAGTAACAAATCTGTGTTGTCTCAAGCCACTCCATGGGAGGTAATTTGTTAATAGCGGTAATAGAAACCTACTGTAGTTACCTGGTTAATAACAGTTCACATTAAATTCTGTCTGTTAGACCAACTGCTGTGGTGCGTATGTCCTGACCTCACCCTGACTGATTCAAGTAGAACTGCAGATCTAGTTCTGTATTATTAACAGCTTAAGTACCGCTCAGTTATTTTATTTGATTATTTATTTTATTAGAATCATCAGGTCTCAATTATCCTCCCCAAGGTTCCCATGTGCTTGTGATGACATACTGAGCATTGAATGATTTAAAAATACTCTTCCTATTTGTAAAATTTTGTCCTTCCTATCGAGGCCAACTTCACATTATAGAATAGAACGTGAAAACATATGAACTACATTAGAAATGAAAACAAAAGACACTTGCCAGTTTGTCAGGTTGTTGTGAACATCAGGAAAAACCAGCACAAGATCCATGGCACTCATTAACGTGGAAAGCAGAGAACACCTGGAGGCTGAGAGCAGGGGTCTGATTAATGAGGAAATGAGTGAACGTTACTTACCTGGACATGAAGGTACAATCCAGGAACTAGAAGTCCAGTAAGACTGGGAGACGGTGTCAAGTGCAAATTCTAGGAATGTAGCAAAGGTATGAAGTCATAGCTGCACATAGTGCTTCGGGTAGTTGAACTGGATCCAACGATCAGGAAATGCTCAGGGGACTAGAAGCAAGGCTGCCATCATGGTTGGTAGTAGACAAATCGAGTTCATAGTCCAAGGGTGTCTACAAAGGCAGTAACGAGCAAGTAGATCCACAAAAGGGTCTCTTTTTTCTTTTAAAGATTTTATTTATTTATTTATTTATTTATTTGAAAGAGAGAGCATGAGCAGCGGGGAGGAGCAGAGGGAGAGGGAGAAGCAGACTCCCCATCAAGCAGGGAGCCCGCTGATGTGGGGCTCGATCCCAGGACCCTGGGATCACGGGATCACGACCAGAGCCGAAGGCAGACGCTTAACTGACTAAGCCACCCAGGTGTCCCCACAAAAGGGTCTTTGATCTCTATTTCTCAAAGCAGATACATGGATATGTGTAGTTTTAACTCTGATTTCTGTAACATCTACCCCTCCGTGTGAAAATACGCAAGGACTCCAAGTCGATCTAGAGTTAAGTACATATACATAAAATATATTTAATATATGATCTATGTAATATATTCATATTTCTACAAATTTATGTTTTATATATTTTTTACTTAATATTATGTTTATATTTATATATATAAAGAGATTTATTTTAAGGAATCAGAGCATGTAATTATGGAGGCTGGGAAGTCCAAAATCTGCAGGATGGGGTCGCAGTCTTGAGACTCAGGAAGAGATGATGCTGCAATTCAAGTCCAGAGATCATCGGCTGGCAGAACTCCTTGCTCTGGGGAGTCAGTCGTTAATTCTATTAAGACCTTCAACTGATTATATGAGGTCCACCCACCTTATGGAAGTCAATCTGCTTTACTCAAAGTGCATTGATTCAAATGTAAATCTCATCCAGAAACACCCTCATAGAAACATCCAGATAGGGACGCCTGGGTGACTCAGTTGGTTAAGCGTCTGCCTTTGGCTCAGGTCATGATCCCAGGGCCCTGGGCCTGAGCGTGCCCTCTGCCGGCCACTCCCCCTGCTTGTGCTCTCTCTCTGACAAATAAATAATAAATTAAAGAAAGGAAAAGAAACATCCAAATTAATGTTTGACCAAATATCTGGAAATCATGGCCCAGCCAAGTTAACACATAAAATTAATCATGACAACCCTCTTGCCTAGCTAATGTGGTAGAGGAAGATACTGTATTTTAAGAGTAGAGGATATTAACATAGCCCTGCTGTAAGTTTTTATTCTCTCCAATATCCTGAAGATAATAGAACAATTTGAGAACTAAGTTATGTAGTACACTCTTCAAATGCTGGGTCCAGGTTAAACAAACCAAATTTATTTTGTTCCAAGGTTTTTAAAAAAGTACAATTATAGTAAAACATCACATATTTAAAAAGAAGTAATCGAGAAACTTTTTCTTATATAATGTAATTACAAAAAGAGAAATAATCTTCTCCCTTTAAGGGAGGGTTAAGAAGCAAAAGTTTCTATAACACACATGCTTTTTTTTTTTTTTTTTTTGTCTAAAGGGAAAGCAATTGTATAAAACATAAGACTACCAATTATAAGAGCAAGACACACTGAAGAAGTGGGAAGCGACACTTCATAGCTAAAAGAAACAATAACCCTGAGACTTCTGATTGCTTTCTACTTCTTCAACAATCATGTGGGGGTCACTTAATGATTGAGTAAAGTAGTGCTATACATCCCAACAGCCCCTGAAGGTATTATAGTCCCAGAGCACACAATGATAATCAAGAAAAATAACTGAGTTATTAAATGGGCTTATATTCAGTACAGCACTGAATCTGTAAGAAAGAATAGATATTGAATCGAGATACAAAACTGAGTGCATGTTTCTACCCAAAACGTCCAGAAAAAAAAGACCTTAAAACATTTTTAAAAATGAATTAAAAAGAGATTAAAAAATAGGAAGCACAACCAGAAAGCTTCAAACTTTGAGAAAATTCACAAATGATAAAAAGCAGATGGGATCCTATAAATGGAGGAAACCCTAATCCAAAACACATGTAGGAGAAGGTAGCTATGGTGTCAAGGAGAACTTCTGGCAGAACTTCGAGCTCAGGGTCAAGGGAAGAAGGAGCAGAAGTAACTGAGTCAATAAGCAACTTGGCAACTTGAACAGCTGAGGAAAGTGGCTTCCTCCTCCTTCCCCTTCTCGTGCAGAGAAAGGGCATCAGCAGAGGTCAGCCCCGGTGACAGCAGGGCTGGTCGGGTGGAGCATAGTGGAGGACCCCGGGCCACTGCCCCCAAAGAGATCTGAGAAGTGCCTTAGATATCCAAGGGGGGGGGGTTTCAAATCGGCAGGTGCGAATTTGCTTCTGGAACTCAGGGGAAAGGTAGGGACTGGAGAGACCAGCTTGGAGTCATCCTACACCTACAGATCTGACCTCTATGATGACCTCTGAGTGTGATTTCATCAAAGGAACCAGTAGATTTCCTTGTACTGTAACAATACTCACATCCTCTTGGAATTCCAGTGTCTATTTAGATCTCAATGGAGTAGAGTACCTGACTGTTAGCCCTAGTTAATGGGAGCACCCTTCGCTGCAAAGAAGAGGAAACAGACAAGAAATACATGCACAAGGAAAAAAAAAATGTATTGTGAAATACTTCCATGCCAATAAATATAGCTCTACCTTATAATTTTTTTATGACTTCAGAGATTTCCATTTTATAAATTTGTAACTCAGTTAACCCAATCTACATTCTTGGACATTGAATTTTTTCCTATCATAAATGCTGTACCCAGTTTCAAACTGCAGTTTGGTTATTTCTTGAGATAAATTCTTAGAAGAGAGTTTGGTAGATTACACAATATGCTTTTAATGGATTTTTGACACGTATTGCCAAAGTGCTCTTCAGAAATGTCGTACCAACATATACTCCTACTATCAGTGACCCCTTTTCCTACACCATTGCTAACTTAGGCATTATCATTCTTTGAAATCTTTGTCAATTATTTGGGTGAAAAAGGTAACTTATTGTGGTTAAAATTTACATTTCTTTGCTTACTTTTTTAAATATTTTTATTCAAGGCCAATTTATCAAGCTGTTAAGGATGCAACAAGAAAAATGCAACCTAGTGCTGCTTCTTTTCCCAGAGTGACTTGTATGGTGGCAGATTTTATCTAACAGGCTTTCACAAGTATCTTTGGACCCAGACATCTGGGCGGTCACACAGCAAGATACGGGGTCGGCTGAGAACTCTGAGCCTGTGTCCCAACCCTTTGCTTCTTGCACTGAAACAATGGTCTTTCACAAGACAGCAGAATAGTGTCTTAAGGCTGAGGAAATATATACCTCTTTTAAACAGAGTTCGCCTAATGATGAAAGACCTTTGTTGCCAGGGGAGGGTTGGAGGGGAAAAAAGAAAAAAAAAAACTGCAGAAACCAGCTTCACAACTTCATGAAAAGCAGTTCCAACAGCAACAAGCCCTTTGCTTTCTGGGCCAAAGATCAATCAAGAGCCTACTCTTCACCCATCCCCTCTAACAATTTAGTAGGAAACTTTGTAACTCTAAGATGATTAAAAGGTTTCTTGTGCAGTGTCTGCAGTTTGGGTTGGTAGTTAGTCCCGCTGCCTCCGTTACTGATGTCAAGTGGTGAGAGCTTTGGCTTCCCCACCGTTAGGGACCCAGGCTTGCTTACGTCAGTGGCAAAATGGGTTGAAGGCTTTTGAGGTTTTAGAGGATTACAAACGATACCCTGCCGTGGCTACAAAATCATAAGGTGACATTTTATCACACAGTCCATGAAGTGCTTGGGTTTTCTCTATAAAAACAGAAATAAAAATAGGCATTGCATATGGTCACCTTTTCTTTAAAAAGGGAGAAAAAGACCTACCTCCAATTCAAGCAGGCATTGATTATTTCAGAGGAGTGAAGGCTTTTTGGAATGAATTGCTTGTATGGGGCAAGGGAATGCAGCCAAAATGCTGATGAAATTGAGAAACATACCTACTGAAGTGTAGAAAAAGTCTGGCGATGTTCAAACAATAAGGAGGCACTGCACTTATAACAAAAATGCACTTCCGCCACCAGTGTTCAATGGTGTCCCCATCTGATGTCTTCTCTTCCCCAGCACTGGCCTCAGTGAATGCCCTCCCTTCTGGCCCTCCAACAACCCAGCAGGGATGGGACACTGGACAAAACCTGCGTCTTAGAGCCAGGAGGGACCTCAGAATGTGCCTAGTACAAATTCCTTGGAGCTTAATAGCCAGCCCAGAGGAGATACACTGGACATCTAACTGGGCCGTCCTCCTTCCGAGATGCTCTCCCTCCGCCCACACCAGGCACCTCTCAAGCCCCTCTCCGATCAGCTGCTCCTCTATGGGAGTGGTAAGCATTCTCCATACGTGCTAAAATGATTTTACAGATGAAATATAGGATGTCTTGGATTTCCAAGGATGGGGAGACCTTTGTAGGGACATAGATGAAACCAAGTTGGCTATGAGTTGGTCATTGTTCAAGCTGATCATGGACACATGGAGGTCATTATACTATTCTCTCTACTTTCACCTATGTTTGAAAACTTTCATAATAAAATACTTTTTAAAAATCATGAGATAGTAAAAAAACAAAAGAAAGGAAAAAAGAAATCCTCTCTAAAACTCAGGGTGTGAGGAGCTAGGAGTAACTTATAGAGCATTGATCTGGTGTCCTACACATGGCTTTTGGTCAATAACTACAGACAACAGTGATAATGATCAGAACGATGACATGTGAAAAGATGGGTACAGAGAAACTCAGTAGATATGAAGGGAGTTCAGGACTCTACCTTCTAACAAGTGCTTCAGCTGATTCAAAGTAGGTAGCCCAAGGACCACAGTTTGAGAGACCCCTCACTCATGAGTTATGGAACATGGTCTGATTTCTAGCTTCCAGTTGGGCTAATTTCCTTTATTCTAGCAAGGCCACTCTAACAGTAGGATGTGAGCAATTAACTCAATTTATCTCAATAGCCCGAAGAGATCTAAAAAGTGTGATGATAGGTATTTCCTAAATACTACATACCTCATTACTCTCACCCCAACATATTTATTGACAGAAAAGCCTTCCGGAGCTCTTAAAAGTCTTTGTGTATCAGACTAAAGAAGCACCACTGGGTGCTAGCAACCATTTTACCAGGAGATTTAGTAGAAAAACTATTAATTATTGAAAAAAATTGGAAAATACTAAAAGTTCTTAGTATTCTTGAAGGTATTTGATTTAAAGAATTTTTAAAACTTATCATTTATTAGAAGAAAATAATATGCTAGCATTTCTTTGGCAGTTCTAGGGAGCCAGGTCATGTTCCGGAGAAGAGATAAATCAACAGTTTTCCCCTCTAGAACACAATTGCTAATTTTGGATCAAGTTGTGTAATCTGTGAGTTATTTAAGAGCAGGATTATAGGAAAACAGGATCTCTCATACCTTGTTTTAGGATTGCAGAATGCCACAACCCCAGTGGAGGGAAATTTAGCATATCTATCAAAATTACAAATGCATGTGCCATTTGACTCAGTAATCCTCTAGACACAACTTCACACATTTAAATGATACAGTCTTGCTACATTTATTATGATAGCAAACAACTGGAATAACCCAATTGCCCATCAGTAGCAGAGTGGTTAAATAAGTCATAGTCGTCCAAACAATGGAGGCTATGCAGCTGCTAAATAAATAAGTAAGAAAGAGAGAGAGGGGGGAAAGGAGGGAGGGAGGGAGGGAAGGAAGGAAGGAAGGAAGGAAGGAAGGAAGGAAGGTAGGAAGGAACAAGGAAGTGGACCACCTCTATGTCCTGTTATAGGGAAGTCTCCAAATCGTTAAGGAGAAAAACAAGATGCTGAAAAGAACATAAAAAAGAGGGGGAAATAGGAATATATATTCTTATTTACTTGATTCTGCATAAAGAAAAGTTTGAAGGAAGTAGTGAAAGTAGTTATTATAGATAGGGTAACCATATTATTTTTTGTCTAAGGAAATAAGGAAGAGGGAAAGGGATCACCATTTTTGAAATGGAAAGGGATCACCATTAATGTTTATACCAAGACAGTAGGTACAACTTGGGACTGTCCTAGACAAACCAGTCTGTAGGCTTACCCTACACCACCCTACCTACCTAGTGGGGAGGGGGAGAATGGGCATGGGGAACAGAGTAACTGGGGACAGGTGGGAGTAAGACTTCACAAAGTACCCCTTGTAACTTTGATTTAACTTTGGAATCATGCCTATATATTATCTATTGGAAACAATGAGAAATAAGATTAAGAAAATATTTGTGAATACCACAATAATGTAAAGTTGACTACTGGATTTTAATGGTCTTTATGGTGGATAAGCATTTAATGATATATCAACTCCCTATTGGTGGTGTTTGAAGACAAGACCGGGGTATGCATGAATACTACTATGTTCTCACAGGTGAATTTCCCAATTAAGAGTGGAGGATAGCCAACCTTATTTATTCAGCCATCCATTCAGGCATCCATTCAGCTTTCCACCAATTTTAATTGAGCACCTTCTATGTGCTGGGCTAAGTGCTGAGGCAGGATAAATTCTGACCTCTTCATGGAGCTCTGGGTCTAGAGGAGGCTACAGATAGCACACAGGAAAAAAAGAACAGCATAACAAAGCACAGTGGCCAGCAAAATAGCAAAGCTGTGGGCTCATGAGCTTCCCTGAGGATATCCCTGACCAGCTGAATAAGTAAGTGAAAGAATGAATGAATGAAGGCAATAACATAAGATGACTTCTTCTATCTCTTCCAAATCTGCAAATTGTTTGTTGCATGACACATAGAGCTATTAATATCTTGGAAGAACAAAAATGAGCAAACTCAAATTGTTCTCTTTGGTTGCCAAGAGGGTTTGGTAATATAGAATAGTCCAGAGTTCTGAGTTCTAGTTCTCACACTGGCTTGCTGTGAGACTTCAGAGACAGTAATAAGACTGTCTAAACGTTAGAAAATATAAAATAATGGTGTCTGGCAAATTGCTGCCCATGGGTCCATAATTCTCTGTCTGACTTGCAGATTTGTATCTCTATATTTCCTTCTACTTCAATAGCAGACATGTCATTTTCTCCTCTCAGGACCTTTGCACATACTGTTCCCTCTGTTTGGAATGGCCTTGCTCTTAGTCTTCACGTGACCAGCTCTCCTCATCTGTTAGAGCTCATTTTCCCCTTTTCAAAGGGGCTTTCCCTACTGTCTCTCTCTCTCTCCGTTCAATGCTCTTGTTATTTTCTGTTTCCTTCACAGTTCTTACCATACTTTTCAGGTATTTTATCTGAACCTGTAAGTTCTGTAAAGCAGGAATGGTGTCTGTCTTGTATCCCTAGAGTCTAGCCCCCGAGAAGTGGTACGTTCTCATAGGATATGTTGAATGAATCCGTTAAAAAGTCCTTTCATTCTGTCATATTCTAATTTCTTGAGTTGAGTGGGAGGTGGCATAGATCATTTCCATAAGATGGCCATTTCCAGCTTAAATACAGCTGTGACTTGTCCAGACTTACGTGGCTTCCCTGCCACACACACTGGGGGGGGGGGGGCCTGCATTTGTGCTGTCGAAACACTTAAGTGATTACAGGCTGTGGTGCAGGTTTTGGAGGTTGTTCATCTTGTTTCCACATCTGGATATTTCTGAGACAGCTCCCACAGGACACCAACTTTTTTGTCTGGATATAATTTTTACAAAACTGATCATTATTTATAGCAGTTTACACAACTGACATGCAATTCTGCTGGGACAAAAGTAGCATGGTTAACAAGAAGCCTGCCAATTATGTATTATTTTGGGCCCCTTGGCACAAATCTGTTCTCTAAGACAGACCAAAAATCATCTTCCTCTGGGCCTCTTCCTTTCCGTGATATTTTTTTTCCTCCATTTCTGCTTTTACATTGCACTTAAGAGGCTAAGGCTAGCTTAATTTAGTAGTTACCACTGAGGGCCTGTCACCTGACTCAACCCCTGACTCATCTCTCCATTCATTTTATCAATGACATCAGCCCAGGCTAGAAATAAATGCTGAGGAAAAGCCAGCTAAGGGGAACATACAAAGTTTTTCATTGGGCTCTGAGAATGAATAGTTATTTTGAAAACATTTTCATGGTCACCAATGAATCACATGTTCTCCCCTCTTGCCTTCCACGGATGTCTAGATCTCTGAGAATGCCACAGAACAATGGAAAATGAGTGGTAAAAGGGGTTGCGTTCTAGAATCTAGACTGAGTGTGGAGGTAGAGCCAATCTTCTTTCCTACTGTGTTGGGTGTAGTTGGTGAGAGAAAGGGAAGGGTCAAGAATGGCTCCAAGATTGGGGAGCCTGAGAAATGGAAGGATGGACTTCCTGTCAACTACAAGGTAACAAGTTCAGTTCAGTCTGCTTATTAGACACCCAAGTGGAGGTGCCAGAGTGCTTGCTTGTAGGACGGGCCTGTAGGGACAGAACACACTTCTTAGGGGCCCACAGGCTGGTGTCTTGTCAGTATGGCATGGCTACCAATGGTAGCCCCGCTCTTTTCCCCAAATGAACCATAGTGTTCACCTCCCCTCCTCCCACTTACTCCTGCCTCTAAGAGGTCTTTGGTATTTTTCCTCTTTCCCGGAGAGTCATCTCAACTCACTTCTTCCTAACTAAATTCAAACCACCCTTCAATACGAACATTTACTCTGAGCCGGACAGTACATAGGATAAAGTTGGATGGGGTCCCTGCGCCTTGTGGGAGCCTTTCCCTTTGTCCGCACTGCCTTCTCTGATCTCAACCACAGACTGAGGCCCTACTGCCTGGAGCCCTCCTTCTGACCCCCGGTCACACACAGCCCTGATTGTCATTTAACAATGTGGGGTGACTATCCTGCTCCCTAATGAAGATGGAAGCTGTCTGCATTGGGTCCTTGGTGCACATTCAGCGACTCCTTGTGGGATTGTATTCACAACTCTCGTTCATTTGTTTGGTCACTCTCTGGATGCACCTCCGGACCCAGCCCAAGCTCCCCCGACCTAAGGGTCTCCCAGATTGGTAAAGGAACAAGGAGGAGAGGAAGGTGAGGAGGGAAGGGAGGGTCTAAGTTGTCAGTATTGGACTCTTGGCTTTCATCTAATGGGCTTTGATTCTTCTGCTCTAGCACATAGCCCTACCCCCCTGAGCCAAGTTCATTAGCACTTCTCTGAGGAGGAGGCTGCGTGGTGTCATATAAACAGCATGGGCTTTGCTGTTATGATGACCTGGGCTTGAATTCTGCTCTGCTACCTGCTAGCGGGCAATATTAGCCACGCCACTTAGCTTCTACCATCCTCCTCTTACTCACTTCTGTAATAACATACCCTTCCTTCAAGGTTTTTGTGAGAATAAATATATATGTAAAGCAGATAGCACAGTGCCAGATAGATAGAACTGCCCAGGAAATAAACCCCATCTTTGAAGGGCCCACCGGGACCTTCTCTGATTCCTGTGCTGGACCATCCCAGTGCTGGTACGGTCAGTTCCTTGCCTGCTGGCTGTGGCCAATTCCAGAGGGCAATGTCCTGACAACACTCCGAAGTGAGTCCAGCTTGAGCAACCTGCTGCACAAGGATGGACAGCTGCCGTGTCCCTGGGACAACTCAAGATAAGAGAGAGTCCATATGGGGGAATCACAAAGGAGTTATGGGGATTCCATGTGAACCTCATTCTCTTCTCTTGGATCTCAACAACTTCCCTCACTCCTAGTTTGATATGACTTGATCCCAATAATTTTAGGTGCAGAGAGAGTGAGAGGAATTTTAGCCTTTCTTTAGTGCTCTGAGAGAGCAAGTGTGATTGGACATAGGTGAAGTGATCCTGGAACAGCAAAATTAGTCACAAGGCCCAGTGTACACAGGCCAAATCAAGTGGAGTACTCTCTCCTCAACTCAGTCAGGACTGTCTGAAGAGCTGAGAAAGAAGGAGAGGATTGTGGACTTAAATTATAGGGGAACAATTCTCTGCAGCTTCCTTCAATGCACTTGCAAAGGCATGATTCCATTTAATCCTTATCCCTTTCTGGGGTTTTGGTCCCAGGTAATAGATGAGGACATTGCTTGGAGCAATTACAAGGACAGAGTCATGTTCAGAACCCAGGTCTTCTGATGCCAAAACCGGTTTTCTTCCCTGTCCTCTATCCTGCCTCAGATATGGGTCTCAATTCCCCTCTTCATGCACAATGAGCATACATGACAATCATCTGATTAAATCCCCACGTTTTATGCCCTGCTGGACTTTTTAAAAGGAGGACATGCTACATTTTTAAAGTGCCCATTTTCCTATGATTTGTGCATAACTTGAAGCTATGTGAGGGCGATGACCTTCCTTTGCTTGAGCTATCCAATATGCTATCACCACATCCCGGTAAATACGACTGCTTTTCCCAACTAGTAGGAGCAAGTCTGAAGCTCATCTCTTTACCCTTTCTTTCATTTGTGGTTTTTAGGTACAAGGGTGAAAAGTCTCCAGCTCTGCAGAATTGCTAACAGATAAATATTTAATAGAAAAGAGCACTGGGCTCAAAGTCAGGGCAACATTCTGCCTGGTCAGCAGCCCTCACCTTTGTCCCTGTACCATCCTCTTTAAACATCCCAAATCTGCAGGCTCAACTTCAGTCTGGCCTCTGGGGCCAGTCCTATCCACAGCCCAGTGGGTTTAGCCCCACACTGATACCCTTTTCTGGCCCCTGCCTTGTATGCTCTTGCTTTGCTCCCCAAAATGAACCCCATCTTTCACCTGATCTTTGGGTTCCTGCCCTATTTCTTAAACTTGAATATCCGTGTTTGTCTCTTGTCAACCACTTCAGTCCCTGTGGGACTGAGTTTCTGAGTTTCTAGTGCCAGAAGCCCTCCCAGAGACAGAACACCTATTCCTGAAAATGGCCCAGTACCTGGGTTCTGCTCCCTGCCACCAGGGCACCGAACACCACCTGCCTGCAAGATCTCCCAATATCACATGCTCCCAGCTTGTCCTTGGGTTCCAGCAGCTGTTGTTTATACCATCTCTTTCTGTAGCCACAAACTTCAGAGACCTCATTGTTTACAGACTGCACCTGCTCTTAGCAAAGCTCTCTCAGTGTGTTCTCCAGGTCTCTGTCCCATTCTGGTAGGTATGCTTAGTCCCAGGTTCTGATCTTTGTAGTCTGTCCCATTTGAGAAGTAACAAGGTCATGCAAGCCACATCCTAAGACAGAGGAGTGCAGAGAAATGGTTCTAGTCTGGTCCTTTTACTAATTAGCTCGGTGGCCCCAGGCAAGTCAGATGACCTCCCTGCGCCTCCTCTCTTAACCTCAGAATGGTGAGTAGTAAAGGTGCTAAATGTGTGTGTATGGTGCGGAGAGGGGTGTCTAGAACTTTACTAGATCATCTGCACTTTGGGGATTTTGTGACCTCCACATTTACACAATTAATTTATATGATGAATAAGACGGAAGGCCATTGTGCTCAATACACAAACACACACTGTGATGGTTAACTTTACATGTCAACTTGACTAGGCTTAGGAATGCCCAGATGGCAGGCTTCTGGGTATGTCTCCAAGTGTGACTCCAGATGACATTAGCATTTGACTAGGTAGACTGAGTAAAGAAGATTGCCCTCAGTAATGGGCATCAATCCAATCTGTTGAGGGCAACAGATTTTATGAGAATAGAACAAAAAGGTGGAGGAAGGGCAAATAGGCTCTGTCTCTCTCATTGAGCTGGGACACCCATCTTCTGCCCTCAGACACTGGTACTCCTGGTTCTTGGGCCTTTGGACTCAGACCAAGATTTACACAAATGGCCCCCAATTCTCAGGCCAACTTTTCAGTTTCCATAACCACATAGGTCAATTCCTATAAGAAACTTCTCTGCCTCTGTCTCTCTCTGAGAGTGGTCTATATACTGTTGCAATTCTGGTGTGTCTAGAACAAAACAGGGAAGCTTGGTTGCCATTGACTGCCAGCCAGGATAATCTCAAGAGAGCTTGAGGCCTGAGAGAGAAGGGATGCAGCTATGTGGAGTGGGTGCTCATGACTCTCTGCCCCGGACCAGATTTTGCCTGAGACTCATTTTCAACATGGCACTCCAGACAGCCTGAATCAATTGACCACAAGTTAAAACTTACTGCTCTCCTTCCCTGGAACAAATCCCACTGTGTATAACCATTGCCCCCAGTATATTAACTTATGAAGTTCCATGCACAGGAGAGACATTGTGGAAGAGGGGGCTGGCATGGAAGGACTAGGTACTGCCTGGTGGTGGCCTGGGCAGAGAACAAGGGGTGCTTTGCCTTTTGTCCACCTCCTTCCCCAGGGCAGGACAAGTCTCCTACCCAATTCTACCTTATGCACATTTCAGGGCAAGGAGCAGCAATTCCTCATAAATGCATCTAAATTACCAATTCTGGACGTTCTTTTGAATTGATTTCACTCCTTATACCTGGATAATTTTATAGATTTTATAGACCAGAAGGAGACCTAGTTTCCTATCTGTAAAAACTAATAAAGTATGTCTGTTTATCAATATGTATTTCAATTTCTTTAACCAGCTATCATATTTGTCATTTGTTCTCTGAATCCCAAGTGCTGAACTCATTTTTTCAAAATAAACAACAACAAAATCCTGCCCATGCGTACCAGGGAGCTTGTGGAGGGCTGGATGGGTATAGGTGTTGGCAAGGTCAGGGAGGCTTCCTGCCTGCGTGCTCCCATTAAGTCCTTGAGTCTGTTTTGCCTTCGATGGTATGCACTAGAAAGAAAAGGTTCCCATCCTTCAGAACAATCCTGTAAGGTAGTTCAGACAAGTGTTACTCTTATTTTGCAAATGAGGAAATTAGGCACCAGAGAGGTTAAAGGCCTGTCCAAGATCTCATGATTGGTTAGGATGAGAAACAGAGTGCTATCCCCTGACTTTTTCTGCCATTCTCGCTGGGCCCCGTAGCTATGACAGTTCTGCTATGATGTGGCTTGTGAGCCTTCTCTCCTTACCATCTCCACAGAGACTCATTTCCATGCACTGAACACTTCAACGCACACAAGGGAAACTTCCTGATCACCAGCCAACCCCAAATGAAACTGCTTTCTTAACTAAGTAATTCCCCAAGGAAACAGATACAGGGCCACAGTCACAGATAATGCAGGAGGGACATAGGGACAGTGTTGGAGGAGGTCACAGAGAGGATGTGACCACTGGTTGACCCATAAGCTGAACTCAAGCAACCAGAGGCTTCTCACCCCCTCCCCTGCCATGTTCTGCTTGCCTTCCCCATGCTAGCAATTTCCCCAAGAACATAGCCTTGATGTGCTATTGAGACCATCTGGATGATAATTTTGACTGAACCCACTTAAGGCCTCTCTATAAACTTGTAAGATCTGCTAGCCAGGTATGGAGATCGACTGTTCCTGTGGCTGCCCAAGATGGTCCTTGTAAAGAAGTTCCCTTGCTTATTAAAACTGCCACCTACCAATCTGGAGTGTTTTGCTTCTTTCTTTGGTCTTTCCTTACCCTGTGAACTAACAGAGAGGTTTCCATCCTCCCTGTAGCTAGAACAGGCCTATATACAGAGGGACGAATCTAACCCAGCACTTCAGAGTTGAGGGAAATATTGCAAGTCCATTCAGATGCTCCTAGGTTCCCGGTTCCACAATCAATCTGGAAGATTTCTTATGTGCCACTCCTTGCTGAGTGACGTGAGCAAATCTGTGAATCTTTCTACACCTCTGGGTGGGGGCCCCAGTCTGTAAAATGGAGAAAATAAGATAACTCACCTCCCAGGGTCATCATGAGGGTGAGTTGAGATCATTGTTTTGTAAACACTGAACTTCTATAACAATGTCGCCATTGTGATTGTTATTCTGTGGTTGGAGTGTGGAATATAGAAATAACAGATGGTCTTTGCTTCCTCTTCAAGAGATTGCCATCAAGGGGGAGCCTCCACTGTATTCACAAGTCAACTGCCTTCCTGAAGAACTACATCATGCAAGACTCACCTAATTCAAGTATAATTTTTTTATAGTCAGAATCACAAAATGGGCCAGGAGATTGTGTTCTCGGAGCGTACAAATCCGTTACGAATAGTGGCATTTTTGTTTTAATGATGCTTTTTTAAAAAGTCCTAGCAACATCCCTTTTGTTTTGCTGTCTTTCCCCGAAATGAACATCACTAAAGTTCACGGCCACTGCCAGGCCTTCTTTATCTACTGCATCTGACCTCATTTCAACAGCACATTTGCAGCACGGCTACTTCATAGAAGTTTAGATGGTACGATCATAGGATAGAAAAGATGTCAAACTATTTAAACAATGCATGTTAAAGTAACTGCACTATCGTCACCAAAATCACCCACAACAGCTTCTGCCCCAGAGTCCCACCATGGCTCACCACGACGGTGACCAAGGCTCGGGGGGAGGGGGGACATTTCTATTTACCACTAATGTAAGCAGCCACCAGACAAAGGATCAAAAGTGGTTTAAATTTCACTAAGTTGGTGCTCTGGCTCTGTTATGCCATTCTGGACAAATCATACACATTTGGAGGAATTTGCACTATTTTAAGTGTTGCCTGTTCAGTGATATCTTATGACTCTTTTACAGAGATTATTTAAAATTTACATAATTCCAGTATACACGAAATGGGGGTGCATGGTTCCAATGAGGACAACTTAGAGCAAATAACATCCAAGTGGCCTCTAAGCCCTGAGAATAAAGGTGGGAAGGATCGATGGGGAGGGGGGCTACTGGCTAATTGAGGAATACTTTTTGAAGAATGAACGTTTTGAATACACTGAATAAAAATACATTTTGAATATGCTTGAATAGAAAATAATTTGGAATGTGTTGAATAGAAGACATAGTCTAATGACTATAATATGCCAATTCCTTGTACCACTGGAAATAGCTCAATTTCAGAATCAATAGTTCTTCTGATGGCTGCACTTTTGAAGGAACCTAGGATCCTTTCTATTTTGCAAATCCTTTGGGTTTCACTCAGCAGCAGGGTAAACACCCAGGGGCAGGGAAAGAAGCCACCCCACAAAGGGTGAGGGCCACCTGAAATTCCTGGGGTGGGGAGTGGGGGCAGAATTCAAACTCACTTTGTCAAACAGAGCATGGATCACCTAATATTTCTCAATAACTGAAATAACTAAAATAACCACTAATATCTGCTTGAAAGAAGCTTAAGTGGGAGTTCTATCTTTGGTTGCCAAAGGATACATTAAATCCTTTTGGGTGTTTGTTTGAATAATAGAATAGATAGTTTAGGTTGCTTAGGGAAACACAGGCATATTTTTATTTTGAATGGGCAATTAGAAATCCTTACTTTAAAATAGCAACAAAATTCCTTCTTTGCTTGAATGAGCACATCAATCAGTTAATCAACAAATATTTATTAAGTTCCTGCAATTGGAACTTTGACTTCCTTGTTTAATTACACTTGACGAATTCTCTCATCTCCTGTCAAAGAAAATATTTCCTCTACCCAATTGTCTTAAAACGTGTTTATTTTTCCATTTCATCTTTCGGCTAGCTAAAGGTGTTTTGTGGTGGTTGTCATGCATTTTTGCTTTTTTCCCCCCATAGAGATGGATTATTCAATCCTACGTCTCTTTCCAGTTCCAAATTCTACCACCTGAGGTCAAGAAAGGAAAACTATGTTTCCATGTTATAGAAGACAGACCAACTGGTTAAGGCCACCTACATACCTCGTGCTGTAGTTCCCAGATCTGGTTGTGCATAAAAATCACATGGGGGACATCTAGATATGTATGTAATCCAAAGATAGTCAATGAGCCTTAATCCATAGAATTTCACTTGGAAACTACTGACTTCATTTTAAGGCAAGGAAATGGAAGGCACACGCTTTGCCACAGAGATGGGCCAACACCCCCCAGCCTCCTCCCAGCTCACAGCCCTGCTTCAGATCCGCTTAAGCCCCCATTACATTCAATAACCTCCAGGATTAAAGAGATGAGTATCTCTTAATTAAATCCTACATGCATTTTTGGACATATCAATTTTATTTCTTTCCCTTACATCTCCACTCTCTAGGAATATGTGGGGTCTCGAGTTCCTTAAGGGCAAGAACCTTTATTAAAAGTGACTGGATAACACATAATTGTATACTGGGTGCTTTTGAAAACCAACCACAAAGACTCCATTTCATCCCTTTAGATCAAATCAATCATTTAGCATTTACTGAAGGCTCACTAAGTACATGGCTCTATGCTAGGCTCTCTGGGGATAGAGGATTAAAAAAAAAAAAAAGGTATTCCAAAGGAACGTGCAGAGTGCTGTCTTAGGGCACTCAAACGTACAGAAAGAAAATTAACCCAATTTGTGCAATTAGTTCTCCTCTAGGGTTTGTTAGGGTAGGTTAACTGCTGTAACACACAAAACCCCCACATTTAATATAAATTTCTAGTACATGGGCAGCTTTCCTTCAGCAGGTGATTCAAACACATGGTATGAGCTATCTGTTGCTAGTGCTTTAAAATGGTTAGAATCATAAAGCAAGACTGCCTCATGGTCCTCTCACTGAATCATTTATAAGGTGAGTCTTCTGCTTGGGATTCTCTTCAAGCATTTGGGAACTCCAGGCTGAGTGTCGCACCCAACCTTCATAACTGGGCAAGACCTCACCAAAGGTGCTCTGGGCATGAATTTTCTCTTTGGTCTTCTCATCCTCTATTTTTATTTTCCCTTTTCTCTGACTTCTCTCCTTCCTTCCTTCTTCTTTTTTTTAATCTTACTAATGTATAAATTTTGGAAAGGAAAAATTTATAAAGTTTAATAAGTGGAACCAAATCCAAAAACTGTAAATGCTATTATGTCACTTCAAAGCCTTTTCTAATGAAGTACAAATGCAAAAGTAAACACGTGAAAATAAAATGTACTGCCATTAGACAAGAAAAAGAAAAAAGGCATCCAAATTGACAAGGAAAAAGTAAAACTTTCACTATTTATTGATGACATGATACCCTATATAGAAAACCCTAATGACTCCACCAAAAACCTACTAGAATTGATAAATGAATTCAATAAGGTCACAGGATACAAAACCAATGCACAGAAATCCACTGCATTCCTATACACTAATAATGAAGCAGCAGAAAGTGAAATTAAGAAAACAATCCCCAAGGCGCCTGCGTGGCTCAGCTGGTTAAGCATCTGACTTAATTCTGGCTCAGGTCATGATCTCAAGGTCATGGGATTGAGCCCTATGTCAGGCTCTGTGCTCAGCGGGGAGTCTGCTTGATATTCTCCCTCTCCCTCTGCCCCTCCCCTCTGCTCATGCACGTGTGCATTCTCTCTCTCTAAAATAAATCTTTTTTTTTAGGATTTTATTTATTTCTCAGAGAGAGAGAGAGAGAGCAAGCGAGAGCACACAAGCAGAGGGAACAGCAGGGGGAGAGGGAGAAGCAGGCTCCCTGCTGAGCAAGGAGCCTGATGCGGGACTCGATCCCACGATCCTGGGATCATGACCTGAGCTGAAGGCAGACGCTTAACCGGCTGAGCCACCCAGGCACCCTAAATAGACAAATCTTTTAAAAAAATAAAACAATCCCATTTACAGCTGCACCAAAAAGAATAAAATATCAAGGAATAAACTTAACCAAAAAAGACATACTCTGAAAACTATAAAACATTGATGAAAGAAACTGAAGATGACACAAAGAAATGGAAAGATTTTCTATGCTCATTGATTGGGAGAAAAATTATCATTAAATGTCCATACTACCCAAAGCAATCTACAGATTTAATGCAATCCCTATCAAAATACCAATAGAAGTTTTCACAGAACTATAACAAATAATACTAAAATTCGTGTGGAACCCCAAAAGACCCCGAATAGCCAAAGCAATCTTGAAAAAGAATAAAACTGAAGGTATTACATTCCCAGATTTCAAGATACACTACTGTAGTAATCAAAACAGTAATCAAAAATAGACTCATAGATCAATAGAACAGAATAGAAAATTCAGAAATAAAGCCACGATTATATGGTCAATTAATCTTCAACAAAAGAGGAAAGAATATCCAATGGGATAGTCTCTTCAACAAATGGTGTTGGGAAACCTGGACAACTACATGCAAACGAATGAAATTGGACCACTTTCTTACATCATACACAAAAATAAACTCAAAATGGATTAAAGACCTAAATGTGAGACCTGAAATAATAAAAATCCTAGAAGAGAGCACAGGGAGTAACTTCTTTGACATCAGCCATAACAACTTTTTTCTAGATAGATAGGTCTCCTGAGGCAAGGGAAACAAAAATAAACTACTGGAACCACATCAGAATTAAAAGCTTCTGCACAGCAAAGGAAACCATCAACAAAACAAAAGGCAACTTACTGAGTGGGAGAAGATATTTACAAATGACATATCCAATTAGGGTTAGTGTCCAAAATATATAAAGAACTTATACAACTTAACACTCCCCCCAAAAAAAAATCCAATTAAAAAATGGGCAGAAGACAAGAACAGATACTTCTCCAAAGGAGACATGCAGATGGCCAAGAGATACATGAAAGATGCTCAACATTACTTGTCCTCAGGGAAATGCAAATCAAAACCACAATGAGATATTATCTCACACCTGTCAGAATGGCTAAAATGAAAAACATAAAACAACAGGTGTTGGTGAGGATGTAGAGAAAAAAGAAATCTCTCACAGTGTTGGTGGGAGTGCAAACTGGTGCAACCACTATGGAAGACAGTAGGGAGTTTCCTCAAAAATTTAAAAAATAGAATTACCATATGATCCAGTAATTCCGTTACTGGGTATTTACAAAAGAATATAAAAACACTAATTCAAAAAGATATATGCAGCCCTATGTTTATTGCTGCATTATTTACAATAACCAAATTATGGAAGCAACACAAGGGATCTAACAATAAATGAATGGATAAAGAAGGTGTGGCGTGGTGTGTGTGTGTGTGTGTGTGTGTGTGTGTGTGTGTGTGTGTTCGTTCAATGGAATATTACTCAGCCATAAAAAAGAATGAAATCTTGCCATTTGCAACATGGATGGAGCTAGAAGGTATAATGTTAAGTGAAATAAATAAGAGAAAGACAAATACCATATGATTTCTCTCCTATACAGAATTTAAGAAATCAAACAAATAAAGAAGAGACCAACAAAAAAACCAGACCCTTAATTCTAGAGAACAAACTGATATCTACCAGAGGGGAGGGGAGTGGGGGGATGGATGAAGTGGGTGAAGGGGATTGAGTACACCTATCATGATGAGCCCTGGATCATGTACAGAATTGGTAAATCACTGTATTGTACACTTGAAACTAATATAACACTGTATGTTGACTATACTGGAATTAACTTTTTTTTTTAAAAGAAGAAAATATACTGCTATTGAATCCAAGAGAAGAACACAGCAACTTTTCCAGCCTCTTTGTTATGTGATTTTTTTTCTTATTCCAAAAGTATCAGTAGCTCAATACAGAACGTTAGGTTCTCTTCCTAGACTGTGTGGTGACTGCCTCCTCCCCATCTCTACAGCCCACAGAACCAGAGGGAACAGGGGTCTTAAAAGGGCTCCCCTTTGTGGTCACACAGTGGGATCCAGTCTTACCAACGGGAATCGCTTTTAACACAAAGAAACAATAGCAACAATAAAAATCTTCCTTTTTGTGGGAGGGGGAGGTACAGAGGTGGGATAATTGAGAAAGAAGAGGCACAAGAAAGCTCTTTTTAGCTCTTCCATGGTCCCCACGATCCTGACATGAGCTACCACTTAAGGCCAAGTGTAAGAATGTGACACTGGATACTTTTCTCTGGCCAGATGGTTTGTGCTGGACAGATCACATGTATAATATGTACATGTACATATTATATAGATACACATATGTACATTAAGCTTTCACACACACATAGAAGGTGCTTTTTTCTGATTCTGCAGTATATGCTTACTGTAAACTTAAAAATTCATGAAAAATTTAGAAAAGAAGAAAAAAAAATCATTCCTCACCTCCATTGCCCAGAGGCAAACTCCATATTTATACATCCCTTTCATGTATATGTGTATATGTGTGAGACATATCTCACATCATTGGGATTATGTTGTATATGCTGTTTTATAGTCTGTTTTGGGATTCAATGTTATATGATGAGATTTCTGTCTATCCCACTGAAAAATCTTTAAGGACATTATCAATAAAAGTTGATATGAGTGGACCATGATTTTCCCAATCACTTCCTATTATTGAACATTTCAGCTGTTTCCAGTTTCAGGTATAACCCAAGGGACAGTCATGTTTCTTCTGTGTCACTTGCTAAGTTTCTGCAGCATACCTAAAAGAAAGCATGTGCCTGGATATCCTGCTCTGATCCCTGTGGGGAACAGCTAGGGATGGATCCACTTTCAAATACTGCAAATCAGTGGCTGTGTGTTTGGTTTGAACCTGGTTTTAAAGAATGTTGTATCTCACTGCCTCTAGATAGGGCTATGCTGTCTAGTTGGAGCAGGAGACTCCCTCCTCCCACACGCCTTATGTCTAGGAAGAGCATAGATCCTGAGTTACCTGAATGGTCCCAGTTTACGCCAGTTATCCCTGTGCAATTGGTAACAGCACCCCTTTTCACCCTTAAAGGTGTTTGCGTTTGGAAAATGATTCGGTCACCATTCGAGATCCTTCCTGCTTTGCTCATCTAACCTCCTGCCCTGGAGGCATGAGAGGTGACTGTGTGCTCCTGCCCACGTGGGGCAGTGGTTTCCAGGACCTGCAGAGATGAGGAGGAGGAGCAGGGCCTCCTGGGTTTCCCTAAAACCGCACCCCAAGGACATTATGCCCATGGGGTACATAAGACTTTCCATTCTCCAAACATCATATAGCATTTGATAGAAGAATTTCTATTAAAGTTGATGGAATCTGATGCTGGATCTTATATATATGGCATGGAGTTAGTCTGTTTTTTGTTATATTAACTCAAGAGTATAAATACATATCTATTTTATTTGTGGTTTCCTACACAACATGACACTCACAATGTCTATTAGATTAACGTGATGGATTCACTGTCTTTAATTAAGATTGACATCAAAAAATCTGAATAAAATTTGCAACGGCCCTGATGCTGAAAATGTTCCTGCTAGACAGAGCTAAAAGAAGGGACAGTTGAACCGGATCTTTGACAATGGCTGCATTTTGAATGCAAGCCCTAAAATAGAATATTTTTTTTTTATCTGAATAATCAACATGGCATTCGTTTTTTTAAAAATAGAAATAGTTCTATTTTTATTGGACACTAAAGTAAATATCACCAGTAACTCCATCCTCCAAAATAAGCACTGGAAGCATTTTGGTTCATATCTTTCCAGCCTATATACTATAAACGCAGTTACCAAACAGATGTGAGATGGACACCCCTCCCCCACCATGTCTTCCCTGGGGGGCTGCATTCTCTTACTTAGAGAAGTAGTTGGAAATCTGACCACAGTTTCCCTCCTGCAAATGTCCCTGCTGGAGGTTCCCCTGCCATCATGGGCCACCACCTCTGCCCATGTTGCTGTGTGGGAGTCTGAGCTGTGATCCCCTCCTGCCGGAGCCTGGGAGGAGGTGCTAAGACAAGGCTCCTTCCCCCCGCCCCCGTGCCCCCTGACTTTTTCCACCTCCACCAGAGTAGCATGCCAGACTGCAAGGTGCAGGGAATTGTAATAAGGAATCACAATGACTTGCCTACCAATGTTCACAGCAGCATTATTGACAATAGCTAAAAGATGGAAACAACCCAAGTGTCTGACAACAGATGAATGGAGAAACAGAATGTGGTCTATCCCTACAGTGGAATATTATTGAACCTTAAAAAGGAAGGACATTCTATCACATGCTACACCATGGATGCGCCTCGAAGACATTATGCTAAGTTAAAGAAGCCAGACACAAGAGGACAAATACCATATGATTCCATTTCTATGAGGTACTTGAAATTGGCAAATTCGTAGAGACAGGCAGTAGCATAGAGGTCCCCAGAGGGTGGGGGAAGGGGAAGTGGGGAGTTATTGTTTAGTGGGTGCAGAGTTTCTGCTTGGGATGGTGAAATAGTTCTGGAAATGGATGGCAGTGATGGAGGCACAACATTGTGAATGTACTTAATGCGACTAAATTCCACACTTAAAGTGGAGTAAAAGCGTACATTTTATGTTATATATATTCCATATAAAAAAATCTTAAAAAAAAAGAAATTATAGTGTAAGACAGTGAGTGCTAAGGTTCTACTTAAAGACAGTCTTCCTCGTGGCCCTTCATGTCCTAGTCTACCAGGTCCCGGTGCCCGGGGACACGTCCTACCCCTCCAAGCCGGGCCCATGTCTCCCATCACTATTTATCCTCAGAGAAGCTGTCCAAAGGATATTGTTTCTTTCAGTGACTAAACTTTGAGCCAGATGATTTTGATAAAAACATCCTTCTGCTCTCTGCCCTTTATCCATACAAACAAACAAAAACAGAAGATAGTAACAGCAATAAGGCCTATGACAGGTCAAACCCAGACTCACCTACAAGGAGGAAGGTCTCCATCAACCCCTGGCCATTTCTATCCCTCAAATCACTGCCACCTGAACGCTACCTTCACAGGCTCAGCCTGACACAATTTGTCCTTTATGTTTGCCTCATTGGGTCATCCTGCCATTTCTTTGGGGAAATGAAGTGATGTTTCTCTCCTTATGTGCATTTGAACAAACAGCCCAAGGGGGAGAAATAGAATATTCTTAAACGAGGGAAATGGTACTTCCTCTCTCAAGCACCTCCAACACCGACTGCCTTCTGTGGTCAACCTGTAAGAATTTCCCATATGTAGGAAGACACACAAGGCACAGTGGAGTGGACAGACACCTTCAAATATGTCACACATGCTCTGCTCCCTGTGGTCTTATGCATTAAGTGTCACAAAGCATGACTTGTCCCCACATGGGTAAGGAAAAGGTTGAACACAAGGAACCAACAGTGCCCATTGTTGGCAAGAGGGAAGAGCAAAGAGGGCCTGATTTCTTCCCAGAATTTCATTGCTTGTCAACCAAGCTGTGGCTTCCTTGGTGTTTGTGGCTGGCACGAGACCGTGCCCATGGTAGGCCTGGCTAAATGATAGACAGTTTCTAGGAACTTCAGAGTACAGTACTGTGTTGATTTCTCAGCTCCCCGGGCCAATGCCAACACAAGGCCTCTCCTGTCTGGCTTCTGAAACTAGACTGACAGCCGGGGCCAGGAGGCTGGCCAGAGGGGTCACAGGAATAAGCCGTGAATGCAGGTGACATAAGCCCATGCACGTGGAGCCCATTTGGCAAGTATATCAGGGTCCCATTCCGTTCTACCATTAAAGACCCCTGCCTTTGATGTGGGCTTAGAAGAGAGCATGATTTTCATCCATGTTGCAGCATCATATCTTTCATAATGACTGGGTTCCCAGATGCTCATGTCCCAGTGAAGTGGCCCTAATGTCTTAAAAATGTTTTCTTCCTCATTCTAGAGAAGATGTGGTTATAGGTACAAGAAATGTATCAAATGGGAGAAGTACCAGGGATATCCCCAAGAACTGAACGGCGGCATCTCATAGACTGTGTCAATAGAACTGGCTATAGAACTTATTCATTCAT
The DNA here is from genome assembly GCF_002201575.2 of Neomonachus schauinslandi. Classification (NCBI taxonomy): domain Eukaryota; kingdom Metazoa; phylum Chordata; class Mammalia; order Carnivora; family Phocidae; genus Neomonachus; species Neomonachus schauinslandi. The sequence continues at coordinate 15,931,987 of NC_058404.1, forward strand.
TGTTTTGTTTGTTTAAATTGTGATTGTGCATGTGCACGTGTGGGTGTGGGTGTGTGCAAGGCACAGCATGCAAGGATGACTTCTCTCTGGCATGAGTATCTCAGTTTACCAGCCTTCTCAGGGCCACAAGGCTTTAAGTAGATGGATAGGTGGCCACTGGATTAAGGGGCTGCTTGAGGCATGTTTGTCATGTGAGCTGGAGAGAGCAACGGTTTGCTGAGTTCTCTTCAAGCATGGTCTTGGGTCATGGGTATATTAGGAGTGCACCTAGAATGGCAGAAGGAGAAGTTGTAGGGGCGCCTGGGTGGCTCAGTCATTAAGCATCTGCCTTCAGCTCAGGTCATGATCTCAGGGTCCTGGGATCGAGCCCCGCATTGGGCTCCCTGCTTGGCGGGAAGCCTGCTTCTCCCTCTCCCACTCCCCCTGCTTGTGTTCCCTCTCTCGCTGTCTCTCTACCTCTGTCAAATAAATAAATAAAATCCTTAATATATATATATTAAAAAAAAAAAAGGAGACGTCGTAGAAAGAGAGACAGAGCACCACTGCCATGCGGAATGGAAAGCCGAGAGAAGAAAGTAGGTTTAAGAGGACTTTTGAAGGGATTTAGTGATTTGTGGTGCCATGTATGTCCAGAAACTTCCATGGAAAGTCCATGTGTATGACACTGTAACAGGACAGAAACAAGGGGATACAGACCATCTCTGATGTGGGGAGACAGGATAGACTCTACTCAAGAAGCAGCATTCAGATTTTATCTCAAAGGATGGGTGGGAATTTTCTAGAAAGAAAGAGATGGGTGGGGAAGTAGGTCTCAAAAGCAAGCCCAGGACAGATGCTGGTGATTCATTTTTCACTGGTCTGAGGGGAAATGAGAAAAGTAAGGGCAAGGTAGTATATCTTCCAAAAAGCTAGACTTGCTAGCGTTGGTGGTATAGTGGTGAGCATAGCTGCCTTCCAAAAAGCTAGATTTAGTCAATTTAAAGGAACTTTGGTTTGAGATGATGTCCTTTCTACTTTGGGAGTGCTGCCATTTTTCTTTCTCTTATGAAATCAAGGTGCTAATAGCTGGTATTATTATAAGTTACAGTCTCTCTAACTTGGCCCAACACAAACAACATACACATTTCCCACACTTAAAAAAAAATGTACTGACCTTTGAAATCCCATGGCCTGAGGACTGTAGGCAGCGCATTGAGGCTGAGGGAGCAGAGGATATGAAGACCCTCCTGCCCGGACAGGCCAGGGTGTATGCGGAGAACAGGGAGGAACCCCGTGTGCGGTAAGGATGGGGACAGAGCAGTGGTTTAGGGTTAGAATGGGAAGGGTCTTTCATAAGGAGCTCAGAATTTATCCTTGAGGAAACAGGAACCAGCAGGGGTTTATAAGTTGAGGAGAGAGCTGATTATATTTGTTTTTTTGGGGGGGGGTTAACTTGGTGTCCAGTAAAGCAGATAAACTGGAGAAGAGATGAGACAAAAAGACCAGTGAGTAATGTTCTATGGATAAGATGGGAGATTATGAGCAGTAGCAGTAGAAATGAGCAAGTAGGAACAGAGCAAGACCCCAGAGACTATTCTAAGACAGCATTGGACTCAAAGACATTCAGTGGAAGGCTGTAAAGAATGCTTTAGAGCACTATCAACTAACAGAAACAACCAGTGAATACCAGCATATCTGAGGATGTCTCAAAGCCGAATTGTAAAACCTGCAAACAGCTTATCAATCCTTTAGGCTCAAAAATCCCCATTCCCGAATGAACCTGAACAGAGAAGCACACTGGGATTACCACAAGTCCATTCCCCCTAAGGAATGGGTCTACTGGCCAGGACTTTAATCTGGTATTTTTGAGAATAAAAGATGACAGATTCAAAAGACTTTGGGGGGCAGGCGATTTAAGGGAGCAGAATAGATTTGCAGATGTGATGATAAACTGCAACGGATACTTGGCCTGTGAGAGAGGGCAACAATAGGGCATGGTGGGGACTGAGGCAGAGGAGAGTTTATGTGCCTTATCTCAGGGGTCGGCTGCCACTCTGCACCAGCCTATTATTGCAATGAGAACAAGGAAGAACTTCTAATTTTTTTGGACAAAGCTGGAAAGCTGGATTTTTATTGTCAGCTAATTCAAATTTTAAAAACAACCACAAGGCTCTGAGAGTCCAAATCCATTTTGTTTGCAAGCTGAATGGGTTCCACTGACCTCCCATCTGAGACTTTGGATCAGGGCTTAGATAACTATTGAGCCCGTCTATGTCCACAGCCAGATCTCATACAAGAAAAATGTGAAGCCGTTGAGTGATATAGGTAAGATGTGAATCATCTGTGGAGGTTTCCAGAGGAGATAACACTGTATTCTGGAAACTTTACTTGTAACCTCCAAGCAATGCTACTGCTCTTACCACATTTGTTTTTCCCAACTGCTGTATGTGAAGGAAGAACACTACCCTTGTTTGACTGATAAGACAAGTGAGGCAGGGTGAGGCCTGTCGTTTCCCTACAAATCCTTGTCTACTGTCACTATGCGGTCTACACAACCACCCCTGATGGGATCCCCTGCTTTATGGGGATAACCAGGCTTATGTCCCACCCCCACACCCAGGAACAGAAAGTCTCCACAGCTGATGGTCTCTGAAAGTGGCTCAGACATTGATGCAAGCAAGCTTGGTGGGGGAGAGGGTCCATACTTGACCGTTGCACCAACAGAGGTAGGAACCGCCGAGAATCATCCAGGTGTGCACAGAGCAACCTCTTTGGTCTGCATAATCCCACAGGGGCTGCACTGGAGGATTTACTTTCCTCGGTCCTCTTAACCAGCAGAACGTCAAACAGGATTCCTTTTTCTTCATTGCTACCTTCCTATGAATTTGGGAAGGGCTGGATTTAGGACTGCTGGATTGTCTCTTGGTTCCTAAATCTGGGGTGGTTTATTTTGAAGGTCATTTCATTGGGGTCTATTTCAAAGTTCGCATTCACTTCTGCAGACTGACATGAAAACATATGATGAGATACTTAGAAAATTTGCATGCGCTTAAGCAATGATTTTTAAATGTACGCTTGAATAAACTTGAATAGAATCTGAAAAATGAATGAGAAATCAAGGGGAGGAAATACAGTAGCTTAGAATAGGAATGCCAGAGCCGGGATGCTTGGGTTTAAGCCCTGGCTCTGCCATTTTCTAGTAGGATGAGTGTGGAAATGTCCCTCCACAAACTTCTTAATAATAGTATCTACCTCATCATGTCAGTGGGAGAGCGCAACGAATGATGAACTGTTACCTGGGACACAGACTCTGAACGGAGTTGGGGGGGCTGGTCAGCATGTAGGACTTCTACTGGGGTTGCACTCACAATCAGGAAGACAAAGAAGCATGTTTAGACAGAGGGAGAAATTGGATTATAAGTGAGTCTCCTCAAAGGTCTCAGCCAACCCACGGGGAGCTCCGAAGCTGGTAGAACCTTTCAGAATTATCCAGAGCTGGGGTAAAGGGACTAGATCTTTATATTATGCGATGGATCGGTTGCTGGATATGGGTTGCCCCTGGGAAGGCAGTATGCCTCAGGCAAAGTGGCTTTCTTCAGCCAAGAGCAACTCCCTGAGAGGGGCTGACGTCGGCAGCTCTCTGCAGGCAAATGCCCAGCAGCGGGCGGAGTTAAGTCCTTCACTCTGGGATGGAGAACCAGACAAGACATCAGAGCATCTACCACGATCCACCCACCGAGGCTAATTTTACATAGGCATGGAACACATAATAGAAGTGATCGATGTGATCATTTCAAGTATTGAGGTCACTTCTTTACTTTCAAACACAAACAAAAATAAATACATAATCAGAGAATACAGAATCACAGAAGCTGGGAAGCGTTTTAGGGTTTATCTCCTCCCACTGTGTTATTTACAAATAAAGCAAATTGAAGAATAGAGAGGTTTAATGACTGCCCTGGGTCATGGCATGAGTCTAGATTAAATTCACGTCACTGGACTTTAAGTTCAGTGCACCTGCCACCATATCACAATATGGCGCATTGTAACAGCCATGGCAAATAGATTTCATCTTTCATGCCAACTCTAATGAACTGGTAGTGGCTGCCGATATGAATATGTTGGGAAGGAGGCTCAAACTAGAGCCCCAGAAGAATCATCTTACTGGAGACCTAGTCTAGGTTCTATAGGGTCCTTGACCTAGAGACGAACACGAAAATAACAAGCAAATTAAAAAATGAGATTTATAGAGAAAAGTAGACTATTATCCTAGAAGAGAAAATGCCACACTTGGTTTATTTATAGCTTTAAGGTCTCTAGGTGGATTTATTTCCCCAGAAGATGCTGCCTTATTTTTCCTCTTTCCTCATTTGCAAAGGAAGGGTGTTAGGCCACTCAATTCTGGAGGCTCCTTTCAGATATCCCTCAAGGGCTTCCAGAAATCTCTGTTGATGTTGGTTGTCTCTTAGGACCACCGAGAAGGCTGAAGACATTTCCAGCTCACCTCTCGTGACTGCATGAAGGTGAGCTAGAGTACACATCCTCATTCCTCAGAGTGGTAAGAGACTAGGGCTCGAGAGTCAAAGCTTATGGGAATTCAACTTAAAAAATATATTATTTTTTTATCGTGGTACAATATGCATACCATGCAAGTTAGCATTTTAACCATTTTCAAGTGTACAATTCAGTGGCAAGAAGCACATTCATAATGTTGCTCAACCTTCACTACTGTGTGTCCAGAAGAGTTTCATCAGCCCACACTGGAACTCTGTACCCATTAAACATTGACCTCCCCTGCCCTCCTCCCCCCAGTCCCTGGTAACCTCTGTTCTACTTTCTGTCTCCACACATTTGCCTATTCTAGGTACCTTATTTAGGTGGAATCATGCAATATTTGTACTTCAGTGCCTGGCTTATATCCCTTAGGATGATGTTTTCAAGATCCACACATGTTACCACCTGTATAAGTAGTTCGTTCCTTTTTCGAGCCAAATGCCATCCCATTGTATGTATATATCACACTTCGTTTATTTTGTTTGACATAAATAATGCCGCCATGGGAGTAATACATTTTGTACCCAGTTCATGCCTAAAACCTTAGAATCATGACATTGTTGGAGATCACCTTTTGTTCATGGTAGAGATGAAGAAACAACAGCCCAGAAAGACCAACCCCTCACCCATGACAGCCTTAACAGGAGGCACAAATACCATGAGGTGGAAAACCTGAGTTTCCTCCTTGGCAAAATCATGGTAAGATGAATAACCGCTTTCTACAGTCTTTGTTCAGTTTATTTGTGGCAGATGAGGGGAGTACGATTTTAAAATAATATGCCTTACTCTAATAGCTATCCAGTACTTGGTAAACCAAGTGGTCCACTTATCTATTGTTCTATAATAAACTCTCCTAAGTTTAGCAGCACACTATTTTGTTATGTTCACAAATTCTTTGGGTCTGGAATTTAGACAGAGTGGGGACGGTCTGTCTCTGCAGCACGAAGACTTGTGCCTCAGCTGGAGCGATACACGTAGCTGGGAGCAGGCTGAACAGCAGGCTGCTAGAATCATCCAGAGATGCCTTTATTCATATGCCTGATGCCTGGGCTGGATTGCCTTAAAGGCTGCCTCAGCTTAGACTGTTGATTAAGTACATCTATACCTGACCTCTCGTGGGTCTTGAGCCTCCTCACTGCATGGTGGGACCAGGGCAATCATGCTTCTTGCATGGTGGCTCAAGGCTCTAAAAAGGAGTATTCCAGTCAACAAGGCAGAAACAGCATGCCTTTTTATGACCTAGCCTTGGTAAGCCCATGTCACTTTCACTATACTCTGCTGGTCAAAGAAGTACAAGCCTGCTCACTTTCACGGAAGGGGCACAAACCCCACCTTCCATGGGGAAAGAGTCAAAGAATGTGTGGCTTTCATTTAAAACCATTGCACCCGATGAATAGTGCCCCCTTCCAAGTGGACACCGAGCAAATGCTGTCTCCCTCAAAGCGCTCCCATTGGGATACCATGTGACTATCTCAAGGCTGCCATCCCTGCTTATGGCTTTCTGGGATGCCTTTTTGGAAACCCATCTAGATTCTACTGAATGTCCCCTTGACTTACTGGTGGTGGTGAATCTTTAAAGGTAAATTCGATCTGGGGGAAATCCAGGGATGGAGGTGAATGGATAACGGAACATATATCAAACATTTCAGTGGACTACCAGTATGTGCGGTGTTTAGCAGCACACCATTTTGTTATGCTCACAAATTCTTTGGGTCTGGAGTTTAGACAGAGTGGGGACGGTCTGTCTCTGCAGCATGAAGACTTGTGCCTCAGCTGGAGACATTCTCGTCTCCAGGGAGAGAGACACATCTATATGGAGTTTAATTTTTAGTTAAAAACAAACGAATGAACTTGAGGTGTGACCAAAAAGCCCTAATCAGATTGGCTGGCTTTTATGTCTAGCTATTTACCTGTGAAGGTCCAAAAGGAACACATGAAGCACCATTTCTATTTGGGGCAGTAGTCCCGCCCCCCACTCCCCACATTGTCAAAGGAAATCCATTACACGGAATAAGTAAACCCAGTTTCGTACATCTTTAGACATTGAGCACAGAGCACAAACAGAAGCAAGGCCTGTGTGCAAAGCAGACTGGTTAACCAATCTCAGTCCATTTATTTTGAGTCAGGTGAATCTATAACATGGTCTGAAAGATCTCAAGCAAATTATTTTCTTCATTAAAAAGAAAAAGCCCTATGTAATAAGACAAATAAAACCAGCCTCTTTAAATCCACCTGGGAATACAAATACCTCCTTAAGTCAAAAGAATCCTGGGCGCCTGGGTGGCTCAGATGGTTAAGCGTCTGCCTTCGGCTCGGGTCATGATCCCAGGGTCCTGGGATCGAGTCCCACGTTGGGCTCCTGGCTCAGCGGGGAGCCTGCTTCTCCCTCTGACCCTCTCCCCTCTCATGCTGTTTCTCTCTCGCTCGCTCTCTAAAAAATAAATAAAATCTTAAAAAAAAAAAAGTCAAAAGAATCCTATCTGTTCCATGACTATAGAATAAAAAATTTAAAAATTTTTTAATTGGGGCACCTGGGTGGCTCAGTCAGTTAAGTGTCCTACTCTTGATATCAGCTCAGGTATCGATCTCAGGGTTGTGAGTTCAAGCCCCATATTGGGCTCCATGCTGGGCATGGAGCCTACTTAAAAAAAAATTTTTTTTTAATTTTTAAATTAAGTTTACTTATTATGCAATGTTCTTATGTACACTTTTCCTGTAAGGAAAGGCAAGGTGAAGCAAATAGATCGTTTGACCTGAGTCCAAGTGTTGGCTCCCAGAAGGATCAGTTGTGTGTATTTTGGCAAATTACGTAACTCTTCAGAGATCTAAATCCTCTTATTCCTGTATAACAGCTTTAATTGTGGTTATATGAGGCTGTAATTTTAAGGATTCCAGACATTGCTTCACCGCTAACAAATTTCAGAATCTCAGGTCAGCCATTTAACCTTTTGGTACTTTAGTTTCTCAACCTGTAAAAAGGAGAAATAACACCTACACTACCCATATTCTACAAGGATGTTAGTAAATATAATTAAGTAGGAGACCAAGAAGCAGACATGCTCTGAAGCTCAGGGGAGCCTTAATGTTACCAGCCTAGCATACAACACGAGACCACTTGCTCTCCTACAGTCCCAGAGGCTCAGGTCACCACTGCCCCTCCCCCTTTTCCTCAGCACCTCTCCCCTATCCTCACTCCCAGCTGCCCGCCTTGCCTCCTATTTCACTGAGAATGTTGAGGTGATCAGAAAATAACGTCCACCACCAGAGCTATCCCCTGTAGCATCTGTACCCATGTGCTGTTACTGTCCATGCTCTATCTCCAACCAGCTTCTAGCTTCATTGATTTTCCCCCACTGTTCGTCCATTTTCTATTTTGATTTCTGCTCTAATTTGAAATATTTCTTCTTTCTATTTAGTTTGGGTTTATTTGCTCTTCTTTGTCTAGCTTCATAAGGTAGAAGCTTACTTCATTTTCGGACCTTTCTTCTTTTCTAATATAAGCATTAAATTATACATTTCCTTCTAAATACTACTTTATCTGCATCTCACAAATTTAAATACCTAGTGCTTTTATTATCATTCAGCTCAAAATAGTTTAAAAATTTCCTTGTGCTTCTTTTTTGGTTTTTTTGGCCCTTAGGTTATTTAGAAATGAGTTGCTTGATTTCCAAATATTTAGGGATGCCCCATATATCTTTTCATTACCATTTCTAATTTAAATCCGGAGATTTGGTCAGAGAATACATTCTGTATGATTTCAATCCTTTTAAATTTATTGAGACTTGGTTTATGGCCCAGAATGTGGTCTACATAGTAAATATTCCATGTACACTTGAAAATAATATATTTTCTGCTGTTACTGGGAATATTAGTCTATAAATGCCAATTAAGACAAATTGGTTGATAGCACTTTTCAAATCTATGTCCTGATTTTATGTCTAATCATAAGTAATAAGGTTATCAAGAAAGGAGTGTTGAAGTCTTTGACTGTAACTGAGCATGTGTTTATCTTTTCAGTTCCATCAAGTTTTGCTTCATGTGTTTTGAAACTCTGTTATTAGATACCTATGCATTTAGGATTATGTAGTGTCTTCTTGATAATCTGGCTTATTTATCATTAGGATATAATTCTCTTATTTTTGGCAATATTCTTTATCCTGGAGATGTCTGTCCTAAGATCATCAAGAGAGGAGTGTTGACATTCCTGGCCCTGAGTAAGGATTTGTTTCTTTATCTTTTCAACTCCATCAGTGTCTACTTCATGTATTTTGCAACTCTGATATTAGATGTCTTCGCATTTAGGATTGTGTACTGTTTTCTTTCTAAACTGGTTTATTTATCCTTAGGACATATTTCCCTTATTCTTGGCAATATTCTTTACCCTGAAACCTACTTTGTAGGATGCTTATATAACCGCTTTAACTTTTCTATGATTAGCATTTTCTTACCATGTCCTTTTGTACCCTTTTACTTTTCACTTGTTTATATCTGTATATTTAAAATGCATTTCTTATAGATAGCAGATAGCTGGATCTCACTCTTCTATCTGACTGGAGTGCTCAGGCCATTTACATTTAATATAATTATCAGTATGATTGAGTTGGAATCTATCATCTTAATATTTGTTTTCTATTTGTTCCATCTGATCTTTGTTTTCCTTCTTCCAGATTAATTTAGTGTATTTTTTACTATTTTATCTTCTTTATTGGCAATTACTTATACCTTCTTGGATTTTTTTAAGTGTTTGTTCTAGGGTTTACAATAGTATTATACCACTTCATGTACAATGAAAGAAATTTCTAGGGGCACCTGGGTGGCTCAGTTGGTTAAACATCCGACTTTTGATCTCAGCTCAGATTTTGATATCATGGCCGTGAGTTAGGCCCTGAGTTGGGCTCTGTGCTGGGTGTGGAGCCTACTTAAAAATAAAATAAAATAAATATAAAAATAAATGTATAATAATGTATTTCCATTTTCCCTTTCCCTTCCTTTGTCAAACATTTTATTTCTACATATGTTATAAAGCTGTCATAAAGTAATACATTATTATTTTTGTTTTAAACAATTATCTTTTAATAACAATTTTAAAACTGGAAGAAAGTTTTTATAATTTCTTACATGTTTACCATTTCTAGCACTCTTTTCCTTTCTATAGCACCAAATTTCTACCTGTTATCCCTTTCCTTTAGCCCAAAGGACATCATTGAATATTTATTGCAGTATAAGTGTTCTGTTAACAAATCCTGTCAGCTTTTCCTTGTCCGTATGTGTTTTAATTTTGCCTTGTCTTTGAATGATATTTTCTCTGGATATAGAATTCAAGGTTGACAAGTTTTTTTTCTTCTTCTTCTCTCAGCACCTAAAGATGTCATTCCATTGTCCTCTGACTTAGGTTGTTCCTGATAAGAAATCTGTTGAGTTCTTATGTCTGTTCTTCTGCATGCAACATGTTTTCTTCTCTGGCTACTTTTATACTTTTCTCTTTATCAGATATTTTCAATATTTAGTTATGATGTGCCTTGGCCTGATTTTCTTTTTATTTATCCTGCTTGGGGTTAGTGGAGCTCTTTAAGTCTGTGGGTTTATAGTTTGTATTAAATTCAGAAATATTTCAGCCACTATTTCTTCAAATATTTTTGCACACCTATTTTTTCTGGGACTACTGTTACAAATATGTTAGACTGCTTGATATAGTCACACAGTCACTGAGGCTCTGTTCATTTCTTTTTTTCCAAATTAATTAATTAATTAATTAATCTATCTATCTATCTGTGCTCCTGTTTGGATAGTTTCTACTGCTATGTCTTCAAATTAATCTTTCCTTTTATGTAGTCTAATTTGCTACGAAGCCCATTCAGTGAACTTTTCATTCAAAATATTGTATATTTTTACCGCTAGAAGCTATAGTTATTTCTTTTTAAAAATATATCTATTTCTCTCACCATATTCATATTTTTCTTTAATTTTTGATCTTTTATAGTAGCTATTTTAATGTTCTTGCCTGCTAATTCCATCATTTCTGCCATTTCTCAGTTCTGATTATATCAATTTATTTTTCCCATGGTTATGGTCACAATATTCTACTTCTTCACCTGTCTAGTAATTTTTTATTGGGTTTTGTTTGTGTTGAGAGTATAGATTTTGTTGTCTTTTTAAAAAATAGTGTGGGAGTTTATTTTGACAGTCAGTTAAGTTACTTGTTTGATCCTTGTATGTCATGCATTTAAGATCTGCTAGAACAAGTTTAGAGTAGCTTCCATTTAGGCCAGTTAGTGACTGAGGCTTGATAGTTGACCCTTACTATTAAGGTATGACCCTTCTGAGGCCTCTGTTGAATGCTCTGAGTTTTCAGAGAGTGCTTTCCACTCTAACTGGTCAGGATTCAAGCATCTCTCAGTCCTGTATGAACTCTGAGAATTTTTCTATTCATTGTTCCCTCATAGTTATTCTTTGTCCAGTATTGTGGAGGTCCACACTGGGCATCCCCGGTTCAGTATTCAGCCAAAGATTCACCAGAATCCCTATGCAGATTTATAAAGCCCTTTATCTTCATGGTGTTCTCCTCTCTGGTACTCCATCCTGCAAATTGTTCTAGATGCCTTGACCTCTTCAAACTCTGATCTCTATCTCCTCAACTGAGCAAGACTGCCCTACCTTGCTTGAGTTCTTCCCCCTTATCCTGCACACCAGAAAGTGCCACCAGGCAGACAGTCTAGGTAATTGTAGGGTTCACTCATTTAATTCCCTTTCTCAAATGTTACATTCTTTCCTAGCGTTCTAGTTCTTTAAGGAAATTCTAGTACCAATTACTCCTTTATGCCAGAAATTGAAGTCTTCTATGTAACTATCTAAAGCTAAAACCTCCTTTTGTGTACCAGATCCCATCTTTTTCACCTACTGGAGGATGTCTTTTTGGCAGTTCTTCCTTGATAATGTGTCTCCCACATTATCAAATTTTTGTTCTCCACCTACTGGATCATTCACCTACTGGAGAATGTCTTTTTAGTTCTTCCCTGCCTCTCCCACGTTGTCAAATTTTTGTTCTCTATTGGATCATTCCCACCACACAAACATGCAGTAACTTTCTGCATATAAACAACAACAAAAATAAACAAACAAAAACCTTCTTTTAACCCAGCTTCCCCTGCCAACTATCACCCCATTAACCTGCTCCCCTTCATAGCAAAACTCCCTGGACCTGCACTCTCTTGGTTTCTTTTTCCCACCTCACTCATCACTCCCTTTTTAATATCCTTTGCAGGTTTCTCCTTCTCTCCCCCACTTCTTAACGCTAGAGTATCCAAGAATCTTGGCTCTCCTTTTTTCTCTACCTACTCTCACTTCCTTGGTGATCTCATGTAATCCCATGGTTTTAAATACCATGTATTTATCCCATGCTGACAACATGCACATTTATATCTCCAGTTCAGACCTCTCTCCTAAATGCCAAGCATGAATATACCCACTTGGATGTCTAAGAGAAGTTTCAAAGTTAACATATTTAACACTGCTTCTGCCTTCAGTACACCCCATGTCAGTTGGTAGGCTGAAAACACTCCCGATTCCTTTATCTCACACATATCACCCAGCCATTAGGAAATTATGTTGGTTCTACCTTCAAAATATACCCAGAATCTAAACACTTCTCACTGTCTTCCTTGTTACCCCTCTAGTTCATGCTAACACCATCTCTGTCCTGGATCACTGTTAAACTCTCCTAATAGGGGTCCCTGCATCTATCCTTTAGTCCACTACCAATCCAGTTTATATTTATTTTCAGTGTAAGTTAGATCATGTCACTTCTCTGTTCACAATTCACTAATGGCTCCCCATCTCATGCAGAAGAAAGGCTGAAGTCCTTAAATAGTAGCTTATAAGGCCCTATGTGATCAGTTCCCATTACCTCCCTGACTTCGTCCCCTGCCATTGATATCCTCCTCACAGACTTCTCTCCACTCACACTGGTCTTGCTGTCCCTAGAACATGCCCCTCCTTGCTACAGGGTAAGATGAGGCAGGGACCTTTGTGTGCTTTGTTCTCTGTAGTATCCCAAACATACAACAGAGCCTGGCACAATAGTAGATTCTGCAATAAATATTTGTTGAATGAATGATCACAGAATTACCAGGCATGCCCTGAAAAGAATGAAAGAAGGTAAACTTTCTCATCTCTTTGAATCCAAAAGAGGGGTGGGCAACATATGCCCTGCTGGCCAAAATCAAACCCACCACTTGTTTTTGTAAATAAAGGTTCATTTTAACCATGGCTAAACACATTTTTTTGCATGTTATCTGTGGCTACTTTTACACACATATTATACCAGAAGAGTTGAGTAGTGGCCTCAGAAAATGTATGGTCCACAAATCCTAAAATATTTACCATCTTGTTCTTTATGGGAAAATTTTGTTGATCCTCCATCTAGAATTCAGAAAGGAAGAACTCAGCTAGTCCCTGTTGCTCCAAGAAACTCCAGCCACCAAACCCAAAGAAATGAAACACACTCAGATTTGGGCAGGTGAGCCTGTCCCTCAGTACCATGCAAAGATGCGACCACCTCACTCTGGGGGAAGAGTTAGCCTAGAAACTCTCCCATCCCATGCACAGGGGGTATTCTGTCCATGGAGGCAGCAAAAAGTAGCCGTATCTGCCCACACACATCACCAATGGGAAGATGAAGGAAGTTAGCTCTATTTTTTACATCTACATCAATTAATCTCTCAAGAGTTGAAAAATTTCCCCTAACTGCCTGTTCTTAATCATGTTACCATGGAAGGGTCGTTTATATCATATTCTGTGACCAAATGACGCATTCCAGTTCCTTAAAATAGAGTCAGCTCTCATCTATCTTGTAGAAAGGGCTTCTTAGAAACCTGACTGGTGATGTGGGGGAGCTGGGGGGTTCAGCGGGTGCTTCTGCAGGATGCTAAAAACCTTTGCTTGAAAGAAGTGAGGGGTGGGCTGTGGGACCTCCTCCAAAATGAGCCTGTAGCGGGCAAGCAGGCCCTGGCTGGAGGGCTTCCCTAGGAAGTTGTCAGGGCGCGCAGGATGACTCGGGGTTGGGACTTGCTTTGGACCTGTCGCAAATCCCAGCCTCCCTAGGGATTCCTTGGAATTGGAAGGACTCTGTATAATGGAGCCAACTGAGAGCCCTGCAGTCTAGATTTATACGTCTGGTACTGGCTGGAATCAGACCAACTTCTTGAGTACTTGGTGACCCCGAACCCATGAAATGGGGAACTTGGCTGTCTTTGCTCTAGTCGCTGGGGGAAAATATTCCTACTTCTCCAGTTCTCAGGCAGAACTCTCCCTCTGGTTACATCCCCCATGGGCTCCTCCCTCAAAGAGAAAGAAAGGAAATTCTCTAAGGTGATGAAGTGAAGGCTACAAAGCATTATCAGTCAAATGGTCCCCAAAAGATGGTACCCAGCCATCACTTTGTAAAACAAAACAAACCCACTAGACTTCAGTGCAAGGCAAGGACCTTAATTTGGAGATGAATTCCACCTGATAGCCACTGAAAATGCCAGAATAAAGACTGATTTGAGGAACATTCAAAAGTGTTTGCATACCAGAGAAGAAAGACAAACCTTGAATAATAGTCAACCACAGCAACTGATTTCCAAGTTCAGGTCTCTCTGGATGTCTATGGAATCCTTATTTTTTTGGAGAACTTTGGTGTATAACCTTACCCAAATCCAGACATCTGGGTTGTAGAAACCCCTAAACTTTTCCTCTGACTCCATGTTTCCAGGAATGATTAAAGTAAAAGGACATTCAAGGAGGAAAACGAGGCAGAGGGCTATGGTAGATCTCTGGTCCCGGGGACCCCATGTGCTGCCCTGGGGCTGATGTCTCGCCAGGGTACAAATCAAGATGGGGCTTCTCGAGGTGGTTATTGCTATTGTTATCAATAGCAGTACTTACCAAAGACTGTTCATCTGCTAACGGGAATGTTGAGAACAAGAGAAGTTTCAGCAGAACACTGGACTTAAACTAGACCTCTGCTAGGTAGATGTCTCTTTTCCTTAGTTTGGATGAAAGGAGAGGAGTAGGGGAAACAGCTCAATGGATGACCTTGTGTTATCTGAAAGTCAAGAAGAGAATAATCCTGGGGGTGCGCTGATCTAACCGCTTTTCAGTCTCCTCCGTGAGATAGTAAGAATTCACAACCATCTACTAACTGATACACGGGAAAATTACCTGTTGCAAGCTTGGACTTAGCGTGTTAGGTAATAGAGTTAACAACCTTTACAGCGTAGGTCACTGAACACTTCCAGGGAGGAAGGAGAAGACACCACAAGGGAATGCTCTCGAGGACACAAAGATGTTCTATTTTTAAAGAAGGTGGTGAAGTGCCAGTTACCTTGACCTCAGGAAAAATACTCAGGCATAACTTTACATCGAATTCGGACAGAACGAGGGTCATCACGTGATTACTTGAATGTAATCCATCACCTTCTGTGCCACGGGCAGGACTGATGATCCAGCCTGGGCTGTCTGTGGGGAAGTCTCCCTCCTCCTGGGAAGGTCACTTCCCCCCAAGAGGAGAGCACCATAGTAGGACCCAATAGGAGTATGTTTTAAGGAACTCTAGCCTCTCCTAAAAATACCTCTACCTGCATCGCATCCCAGTGCCCCCACAGGTACATCTCATCTGGAAAAATGCAGAGAGGTTCCCTATGGGAGAAGATGAACCGTTTCCTGGTAAGTACTGTTATTAATAACAATGGCAATATCCAGCCCCTTCCTTACTTCCCACGGGAGTCCCAGCCTCCTGTGCCTCTGGAATCTGGCAAACTCTGCAGTCTGGGGCTCGGGCCACCTGGTGGTCTGGCTTCTGCTGGCTGTGAGTGAGCAGGGAATACGCTCATGTTCCGGGAGAGCAGAAGGAAGAGGGTGGATCCTGTGGAGGGCTTATTTCCACATCAAGTCTCCCCACCAGCAACCAGCAAGCCAACAGCTGGTAGCCTCTGAGACTCACCTCATTACCGTAAGTGCTACCTTCCTCTGAAAGCCAAAGCGCCAGGAATGTACCTTCCTCTAATTGAGGTGATTTGTACCTACTGTGTCCATTTGAATTTCAAAATCCACTCCCTTCCTTCCAATCACAGGAGAGTCCCTCTGTCCCCGGAGAGTGAGGTGAGGGTGAGCCCATGTTGCCTCTGCTTCCCCACCACACAGGACTTTGTGTCTGCATCCGGTGCTTCATCGAAGCTCCCCGGGCTCCCCTGTGTCCCGGGCTGACCCACAGGACCCGTAGCTGCCTGACTTCTGACCAGTCAGACTGCCCTCCTGGGCCTGGCCCCATCCCGGGGGCTCTCCATGTAAGGCTGTGGGTGCTGCCCAGCTTCTCCAGAATGAGCCTGCAAACCGAGCAACGTGCATGTGGGCCAAGACAAGGACAGGCTGTGGCCACCTTGAACTAGAGAAGAGAGGAGGCCCCAGCTTTCATCCCCTCATCCCGGATGGAATGTGGTTATCCCTTCCCACACACAGAAGTGACTAGAATCTTGGTACCTTTGAGCTGGAAGAAACCTCCGACTTTTTACGAATGAGGAGACCAAAGCCCACGGCTCAGGTCAAAGAGCTGAACTTGGCCTCTTGACTCTTAATCTATACTCTTTCCACTGCATTAACCTGACTCCAGCTTTTCATTTATAGTCAGTTAATCTCTTCATTCTAAACTCTCCAGGCTCACAGAGTACCCCAAAACTATAAGAGGGAGCAAAGCTTCCAGAGGTGCTCTGGAGGGGGAGAGACTAGGAAAGGGGCAAGATGGATTCCTTCCCAGCCAGACCAACAGTCAACAGCTTTTCTTCCAGAGCCACCGTCTCTGAGCCGGGCCTCAGCACCTTGCTGAGCACCTCGCACCCACCTCCCTGACCCGCGGCACTGGCGGCCTGTCCCGGGGCCCCGTGGCAAGTGGGGCTTCATTGCTGGGCGAGAAAATGACTTCAGGGTTAAGAACTTGTTAGCGATGTCTCATGCCTGCTTCCTGGGGAATGACCTGCAGGTCTTTGGGTTTCTACAAAGTTTGTAGTTCCTTATTCCTTGTCTGACGTGTGACTATGATCTTTCATTTACCTGGTGGCTTGTTTCCTGGAGGCCCGATGACCCAACCGATGGCACATTTGACCTGCTGACCCCTCTGATCTTGTGTATGTGTCTGGCCCCACTCCAGAGACTCAGGCTGCTGGCAGCATCTGGGTCCTTCTCCAGGCCTCCTCCTCACCTGGGCCTCCATCTATCACAGCTCCCCCTGCCTGCCAAGTTCCTGCCACCTAGCCGAGCTCTACTTGGGTGAAAACCAGCCTGACCTCAGACACAGAGGCACGAGCCTGCTGTGATTTGGCCGATGATTATGTCACCTTACAGTGCTGTGGAGACACTTTCCACAAAACATGTGCAATGCAAACTTCCCAAACAAGGATGCTAGGAAGCATTTGAGTTTTTTACCCAAAGGCTGGAAAACATTAAAATGTTAGATTTGGAAGGGACATTAAAAATACTTCAGGCCAGCATTTCCCCAAGTGAGTTCTAAGGGAAAATAAAGGGGAATATATATTCACATATATTATTCAATGAAACAGAATACTGTGGTCAAATGAATTTGGAAAACACTACATATGATAGCCCTTTCATGGGGATTAAAAATGTACATCAGCCAATTAAAGGTTCTGGCAAGTCCTCCCTCAAAGAAACCTCGGGAACGTTGTTTAACTCAACATTTCCCAAGTTAATTATAACAAAGAACACTTTTCTCCTTCAGTGCGTAGTAATCCTGTCCAGGTAGTGTTCTGCAGAATCCACGCCAGGAAATGTGACTCAAATGAGGCCAAACCTTCCTTTTGCAGAGGAAGAGATTCAGACTTAATGAGGTTCCAGAAGCTTACTCAAGGTCACCCAGTTAGTACCAGCTAGAACTGTTTCCAGAATAAGACTTCCAAATTCCCATTCTGGTGCTTTTCCAGTAAATCTTGTTGATTCCGTTTCTTTACAAATGGATTCTTCTGGGAACTCCTCAAAACATTAAGCATTCCCAGTGCTCTTGAAATGCCGGTAACACAGTTGTGTTCACATAGTGCTTCTGGAATACACATTTTGCATGAATTGAAAAGAAAACTTACTTTTCTATTTAAGGCAATTCATGGGGACTAGATTAACTTTTTTTTATTCAGCACAGAAACTAGCTGATGACTGTGGGTATCCATCACTTCCAACAGCAGGTAACGGTCTCCATAATTTCCACACACAACAACTTCTCAAGGGTATCATGCTGAGTGAAAAAAATTAATCTGAAAGGGTCACGTACTTTATGATTCACTTTCTAGAATATTCTCAAAATGACACAATTATTGAGACAGGGAACGGATTGGTGGTTGCCACGGGTAAGGATGGGGGCAGGGAGCAGGAATAGGGATGACCACAAAGGAGAAGCACTAGGGGGATCTTTGTGGGGGGTGGGATAGTTCTAGATATTGGCTGGGGTGGTGGTTACGGGAGTCTGTGCATGTGACAAAATGGCCAACATGGTAACAGTGTCAGTTTCCTGCTCCTGACCTTGTACGATAATTATGTAAGATGTAACTATAGGAGGAAACCGGTTGGAGGGTCCAAAGGACTACTTGGTCCCCTATCTTTGCTACTTCCTGTGACTGTAATTATTTCAAAATGCAAAGTCTATTCACACACACATATTTACACGCACACATGCGTGCACACACATATATGATCCACACAGTAACATGGATGAATCTCAAATACATTATGCTAAGTGAAGGATGGTAGGCACACAAGGCTGCATTCTGGATGATTTCCTTTGTGTGACATTCCGGAAAAGACAAAACTTAGGGATGGAGAACAGACTGGTGGTTTCCCGTGATTATATATGAGGTCTCCACGACCCCAAGATCACTGCCCGGGCCAAAATCAAGAGTCAGACGCTCAACCAACTGAGCCACCCAGGACCCCAATCTCACCTCTATTCCGAAAACTACTGTGATTACTTTTGCATAAATTACACATTTGGTTTTCACAATTGAAACGCCAATTGCGACACTATTCAAAGGGGGAAAACATTCCCTGAGATCGTGTGATTAAGTACAGGATTAATTTTACATTTAATCTCTTCAGTCTTTTAGATTAGGGCAGTACAAATAAGAAGCCGTGATGGCATTTGGTTTAGTGACCGTCCAGCTCAAAATGCAGCTGGGCGGTTACCAAAGCTGGAGTGATCATACCATAAAATAAAAGTCCAAACAGATTATGGGAAAGCTAACATGAAACCAAAATAGGGTTTTGGCAAAAACAGAAAGAAAGAAGAAAAAAAATCTGGGGAATCAATTCATTCCCTGTTTTCTTGAAAATGTCCTCAATTAGCTCTCACAGCAACTCAGGTGCATGCTCCCCATCTAGCCCTTAGTTCTTGGACTCAGTTGGAGTTTTAGAATGTGATATGTTTGCTCCCCACCCCACCCTACCCCACCCCTGAGAGCCTCTTTTAGCAGGTTTATTTATTAACTCTTAGCTTCTGTTGAATGCTTTCTCACCTGGGTATATGAACAATAGGATAAGACCAGAATTTATGCAACCATAAGCTGCAATCAGTGGGAGCAGGTGAAGAACAGGTCAACCACTTTGAATTTCAAGTCACCGCTCTCTTGCTAAATATTTTCTTTCTATTCTATTTCTTTCTATTTTTGGCTTGGTTCCACATCAGAAAGTTTAAACTCTGAAGTTGTAAACATACAGCTGTTAAGAAAAATCAGCTCATCTTTTCACATCCGTTTAATTGTTCAATCGGCTTTTCGTAGTCCTCAAAATCTCTTTCTCAGCATCCCTGCATATAAACATTAAACACCGAAATTCCAGGTGCCCGCTGGTGTCTAATCATCCATAAAGATGGAATCTCGGATCCGGCGTGTGCCTTCTCTGACCTCTGGGCTGGGGGGAGGCAGGGGGGTGCTTCCCCTCTGTCTGGGTCTATCACAGCACTAGTGCTGAGATTCACGTCCTTCCCACTTGAAGATGGAACTTTCTGGCTCTGAGCTTAAAGTGTCTCAAACGGTGTTGGCTGGAATCATGCTATAAAATATTTACCACGTGGTTTTATTTATGAGTTCAGAGAGGCATATCGCGTGGGCCTTTGGTGTTCCTTTGTATTTTTTACCTTAATTTTTATTAAAGTACTACAGCATGAATTTTAAGGAGCCAAAGAGTGCTACAATGTCTGTTATGATAAATAGTCCTCTCCCTGCCCCCTCCCCACCTCTTCTCCAGAAGAACCACTTTTAAGCTTCTGAACCGATGCTTTTTGTATTGACCTCTCCACCTCTAAATGAAATACTTGTGCTGCTTTTGAAGGGTAGCAGGATATGCGACCACAAGATAGGACTGCAGGAGTCTGGGACACACCACTCCAAATATCCTGCTTTGATGTATTGACTATTTTGAGCTGTAGGCAAATGCAGGGAGAGGCTTTCTCTGAACTCCCCTCATCTACCTAACGACATATCTTCCAAAAGAAACTCAAATTGTCATAAATTTCCTCCAGGGATGACGCTTGTCACAGGAGAGGAGCCCAGAAGTCAACCCCACAGCCAGACACACTTTGTCACAAATGATCAATACCTCCCACCTCTTCTTCCAAGGGCCCATTGATCTTTCCTAAAAATCATTTCCTCTCCCCTACGAGGCCTACATTCCTTTCCCCTTTCCCTATGAAGATGGCATTTAAGTTGGAATTCTTTTTTTTTAAAAGATTTTATTTATTTATTCATTTATTTGAGAGAGAGAGCATGAGGCAGGGGCGGCGGTGGGGCCGAAGGAGAGGGAGAAGCAGACTCCCCGCTGAGCAGGGAGCCCGATGCGGGGCTCGATCCCAGGACCCTGAGATCATGACCTGAGCCGAAGGCAGACGCTTAATCAACTGAGCCATCCAGGTGCTCCTTAAGTTGGAATTCTTAAGCCACTGTGGGAGTTATTCATTTGTCTTTGGGTATCTGCCATGTATCCATGACATATGCATGTGAATCAACTTCTCTTCTTCTCTCACTAATCCTTTATTCCAGTGGCCTCAGCTAAGAACTCAGAAGAGAAGAAGGAAACTTTTCCTCCTCTACAGTTTCCTTGATTTTTCACTTGTAGGCGTTAGCTACTGACTTACCACTTTGCAAGTTAGGGATTTGGCTCTCCTCCCTTTACCCCGTGAAGCACACACAACCTTTCCATCCCCTTATTCTTCCAAGACAGTTACATCATCAATTTTTGTTAGAGCTTTTCAGTAACTATAATTCATTATCATTACGACCATGTAAATGCTACTCTACTAAGCCACATAGTAAAATACAATGACTGACTATCCTGAATACCTTTTTATTTCCCTGGAGAGTAAGTCGGGTAGTAGTAGCACTTATCATGAATTCAAACACAAACTCTGATTCAATTATGTAAACATCCTCTCAAGACGTTTAGAGCAGCCCATATTTTATCAATCTGACCTTGAAAAAATGCTTCCAGCTTCTCTGCCATGTTCCAGTCCGGATGTTTGTTCTCAACAACTAGGGTAGAACTGTCATCCTGGGGTTGCCTTTCACCATTTTCCTGAGGATTCCCTTCACTTCTCTTGTGTGGGATCTCCTGTTTCCTGAATCTTGGGTCTTCTTTCTTGGTTTACTCCCTTGTTTTGGTGAAGCATACCCTTTAGTAGTTTCCTGATAAAGGCACATGGGAAATACAATTTTTGAAACACTGCCTTTCTAAAATGTCTTTAGTCCATCCTCATATGTAATGGCTGTTCTGTGATTCCAACACAGGAGTGGTTTTTCCTCCAAGTGTCCAAGGCAGTGCTTTCTCACTTCCCAGCCTCTGGTATTACTGATGACATTCTAATTTGATCCTTTGTGGGGTTTTTTTCGCACTCCATTTTTTCTGTTCATGCTTTCCAAAACTCCTATTATTTAGATATTAAATCATGTGGATTCATCCTCTAGTTATTTACTTTTTCTCTTTTACATCATTTACTCTACTATCGGGGAGAGTTCTTCAATTTTATCCTCCAATTTATTAAATTTTTCAAAATTTCTGTTTTGTTTCTGAAGGCCTAAAGCTGCTTTTTCTTCAAAAGTTCTGTTTATCATTCTGTCACTATTTCAAGGTTGAAATATCTCTTCTTGTTTCACTGTAGATACTACTGATAAGCTTTTTTCTTTTCAATGTCTCTGTATTTCTCATGTTGCTTTTCTATGGTTGATTTGTCCTGGTCTGGATCTTTCACATTAGGGTTTCCTCACGTGTAAATCTTGATCCTATGCTCATAAGAATGAGTATGTACCTGGGGCTTTTCAACAGTGAACTTCACTCGAGGGTCAACTAGCTGAGCTGTTTCGTTGGGGAAGTCATAATCAGTATATGTAAGACTTTTTTCTCCAGAGGACTCTTCCAGTCTCTTACTTGAAAGACAATGGCCTGGCAGCCAGTCTTCTGGGAGCCAAGGAGATGGGGAGGACTGGGGTCTCAGAAGCCAATAAGACTGTAGTTACTCTGTCTCCCACCTCCATCCTTGCCTACTGTCTTCCAACCCAGAGACCTTCTGTTTTCCTCTGCAGACAATACTCTTCTAATTCTGTGAGTGTGGAGGAGGCCAAGTGTCTGACTGCACAAATTGGAGAAGGTGGTCAGGGGATCAAATTGCTCCTTAAAAAGCTTTTGCCAAATCCTCCTTCTTTAGACCCCTCCCTTGACTCCCATTTCCAGAGGGGCTCAGTGTTACCAAGTCATAGCCTTTGTAGGGAATCTGTGTGTCAATCCACTTTCCTCACTGCTGATTCAGGATTCAGCTTCCTTATATCTGCTGAAATCAGCACTTGTTTAGTTGCTTTCCAGATTCCAAAAGTTTGCTGTGATTTTCTCCTCTCCCACTCTCCCCTTGCCAGTAAAAAGCTCTTCTGTTGTGGTTTCAGAGAGATGTCAGGAGAAAGGGATGCGAGAAGCAGTTCCACCTCCTACCTTTATGTGGAAGCCACCACATGACTAATGTTAGTTGCTTAAGAAAACAAAACAAAACACAGAAACAACCAGAATAATACAGAGCCATGATGTAGGAAAAAATGTGTTGTTGATGTTGGAATATAAACTGAATCCTATTAAAACTTTAAAAGCTGTAAAGATAAACCTTCTGACCTTGAACCAATGAAACTTTCTTTGCACTTAGGGAGTAAACCAAGGAATTAAATGTATAAGGCATCTTGGTACGTAGTTTATTCCCCTTATGTGTTTGTTAGGCAGTTCCCAAATGTGGAGGCTCTTCCTTATAGTTAATTCTCCCTGAGGTTATCCCTCTCCTTCACTCCCTGGCTGCTCCCTGAAAACCACATCTGTGTGTCGCTCTCAATATCTTGGGCTGGGCTACATAGAATGTTCAAGGATACCTCCCCTCAACCTTAGTCCAGAGCCAGCCCTTAATTGCCGCTCCTTAGTTCCTTTTTCTCTGGGCCCAGTTACATTCTAGAACCAAGGATCTTCCAAACATAAGGAATATCAAGTCTTACAAGTATGATGGAATTAGCTCAGGCCTCCTTCACCACCCACCCACACAACCTGGATGGCTCAGGTATTTGCAGGGAAATTAATCCTAGGAAGGAGACAAGTGCTCCTTTGGCACCATGATGTCAGGGGTTTTATTTTTGCAAGAAGTAGAGTCAAATTTACATTCATAGGAAGAACATGAATGCTTCATTTAAGACTAGAGTGTTGATATTTGGAGGAAAATTCTTGCATATGTTGGTAAATTGTGCTTTCCATTAGGTAAATTAAGAAGGAAACCATAAGAAGGAAACCAGCCTCAGCTATTGTAGGTAGAAAGAAGACAAATTAGAGCCAGATTTTCTATTTTCTCCACTTACAGGACAGGGGCACTCATATGCTTTCATTGCCAGCAGAAGCCTGAACAGAGGAAAATTCTCACTAAGATCTAGCCAAAGCCTGCCATAGCAGAGTGTGCAAGTCACAAGGTGACAGTGAGGAGCATGCCCCTTTACTTTGTGCAGAGGAGTGGACCTTTCCAGGGAAGGAGGGGTATAGAGGCTGGTTTGAGTAAGGCCTAAAGAAGACAACATGGAGGAGAAAGAGGGAGTTTAGGGGAGAAAGGGTTAAAGGAAGAAGGAATATCGACAAGGATACCCCCTTCCAACAGGGAATCCTGAGAGTAGAATGAGGCAATGAATTAGCTTGCACCTCCCATCTCCCTCAAGTGAAATAATGACTTACATCATCAAGGTGCAGTACGGGTTCGATCACAGCATGTGAGTTCCCATGAAGAGGACGTATGCACATGCATATACCTATGAAACCATCACCCACATCAAGATAATAAATATATCCATCACCTTCAAGAGCCAGTTTTTGGCTATTCCAAGTAAGGCTACTGGGAACACTGGAGCACAAGTCGATACAAGACTATGGGTAGACATATGTTTTTATTTCTCTTGGATAAATACCTAGAGGTAGAGGTAGAATGACTGGATTGAATGGTAGGTATATGTTTAACTTTTTAAGAAACTGCTAGACTATTTAACGAAGTGGCTGTAACATTTTATATTCCCACCAGCAGCGTAGGAGAGTCCCCACTGCTCCACATCATTGCCAACACCTAGTGTGATCAGTCTTTTTAATTTCAGCCATTATAACATGTGAAGTGGTATCTCATTGTGATTTTAATTGGCATTCCTACTGGTGAATATTGACAGTGAGCATCTTTTCATCATGGGTCTATTTACCACCCATATATCTTCTTGAAGTATCCTTTTAGCTCTTCTGCCCCCTTTTTTTTTCCTTCACTGCGTTGTTTTTTTTTCTTATTATTGAGTTTTGAGGGTTTAAGAAATATATTTGGGATATAATTGCTCTATTAGATAAATGATTTGCAAATATTTTTCCCAGTGTGTAGCTGACCTATTCATTCTTTTACCAGTGTCTTTTGAAGACCAGAACTTTTAAATTTTGATGAATTTTAATTTATCAATTAGTTCTTTTATGGATTTTGCTTTTGCTACAATATCTCAAAAATCTTTACTTAGCCCAAAGTCACAAAAATTTTATCTCATATTTCCTTCTAGAAATTTTATAGTTTTAGGTTTTACATTTACAGCTATCATCCATGTTGAGTTAATTTTTGTATATGGTATGAGGTAAGGGGCCAAGTTCATTCTTTCACATGAAGATATCCAGTTGTCTGAGCACCATTTGTTGAACAAAATTATCTTTTTGCCACTAAATTGCCTTTGAACCTCTGTCAAAAAGTCAGTTTTTGTGTGGGTCTGTTTCTTGTCTTTCTGCTCTATTCCACTGATCTTTCGTCTCTCTTTACACCAGTATTATAATTAATATAGCTTTATAATAAGTCTTGAAATCAGGTAGTGTTAGTACTTCAACTTTTGTTCTTTTTCAAAGTTATTCTTGCTATACTAGCCCTTTGCATTTCCATATGAATTTTAGAACCCATTTTTTATTCTGCACCAAAAAGTCTGCTATGATTTTATTAGAATTATGTTGAATCAACAGATCAATTTAGAGAACTGACATCCTAAATGGGTCTTTGGGTCCATGAACATAGTATATCATTTTATTTATTTAGGTCTTCTCTAATTTTACTCAGCATTGTTTTTGTAGTTTTCCATATACAGGTCTGGTCTTTCACATGTTTTTTTTTCAGATTTATTCCTAATATTTCATATTTTTGATGCTATTGCTAACATATTTTTATTTAAATTTGCAATTGTTCATTGCTGGTATATAGAATACAAATGACTTTTGTATATTGATCCCATATCCTGCAAAACTCATCTTTTAACTCCAGTAGCTTTTTGTGGATTCCATCAGATTTTCTACATGAATGATCATGTTGTCTGAGAATAAATGTACCTTTATTTCTTCCATTCCAATCTGGCTGCTTTTTATTTCTTTTTCTTGCCTTATTGCACTAATTAGGAACCTCAACTGCAATGATAATAGAATAGAAATGGTGAGAACTGACTTCCTTGACTTGTTCATGATCCTCAAGAGGAAATCATTCAGTCTTCTGACATTATGATGTTAGTTGTAGTTTTTTCATAGATTCCATTTATCAGGTTAAGGAAGTTCCCTTCTGTTTCTAGTGTGCTGAGAGTTTTTATCAGGAAAGGATGATGGTTCTTGTCAAATCTTTTTTTCTATATCTATTGAAATGATCGTGTGATTTTTCTTTTGTAGTTTATTAACATGATGAATTATATTCATTAATTTTCAAACATTAAACTAATCTTGAATTCCTGGGATAAACTCCACTTGGTCATAATGTATTATGTTTTATATATATATTGTTGGATTTGACTGCCTTGTGATTTTCATGTATCATCTTTGTCTGAGTTTGGTATAAGGGCAATGCTAGACTCAAGGAAAGAGTTGAGAAGTTTTCCACCTTTCCAATTTTCTGGAAGAGTTTCGATAGAATTGAAGTAGTTTCTTCCATAAATGTGTCATAAAATTAATCAGTGAAGCCATCTTGCTTGGACTTTTCTTTGTGGGTAGATTTTTTTTTTAAAGATTTTATTTATTTATTTGAGACAGCAAGAGAGAACACGCATGAGTAGGGAGGAGGGGCAGAGGGAGAGGAAGAAACTGACTCCCTGTTGAGCAGGGAGCCCAATGAGGAACTCAATCCCAGGACCCTGAGATCATGACCTGAGCCAAAGGCAGACGCTTAAGCAACTGAGCCACACCGGTGCCCCTCTTTGTGGGAAGATTTTAATTACAAGTGCAATTGTTTAGTAACTATCAGGCTATCCAGGTTATAGATCTCTTATGAGTGAGCTTTTGTGGTCTGTGTCTTTCCAAGAATTTGTCCATTTCAACTAAGTTGTTGAATTTACTAACATTAAGTTATATACAATATTCTCTTATTATCCTTTTAAGGTAGGGCTTCTCACTAGGAAAGTAGTGCTATTTTGGAGTGGATAAGTCTGTTGAGGGGGCATGTTCTGTGCATTGTGGGATGTTTAGCAACATCCCTGGTCTCTACCCACTGCATGCCAGGAGCATCTCCCCAGCTCCCCAACTGTGATAATCAAAACTGTCTCCAGACATTGCCGAATATCCTCGGGGTGGGGGGTTGAATAACCCCCAGTAGAGAACCATTGTTTCAATATCTGTAGAATCTGTAATGCTGGATTCTCAATCTTGATATTGGTGATTTGTGTTGTCTCTCTTTTTGACCCCAATCTGTCTAGAGATTCTTAAATTTTATTGATCTTCTCAAAGGAAGGAGGAAGGGAGGGAGGGAGGCTATTTCAGTTGCTGACTTGGCAGAATTCTTGCTTCGATTCAATTTCACCCCAGCTGGCATCAGTTTTTCACGTTATGCACAGCCTCCAAGAGGATTACCCCAAATATCACTCAAAAGGCACATAACAGAGAAATGAGCCCCAGATGTATTTGAAAAATGGTTTGAATGTGGCCCATCAGCAGCTCTACAATGATCTACATTGGCCTGGAAGCACTCCTCAGACTATTTAAAGGCAATTTGTGAGTTACAGCTTGTTTTGCTACTGTGGGTGTTGCTGGTCTCAATTATTTCCTTCATGTCTTCCCACGCATCTGTCCTTCCCATCACAGAAACAAAGATGAGCCCGTGGGTGGAAAGGGGAGAGGCCACAGATCTCCAGAGGACCTCGGTAAAAAAGCCTCCTTTGCACCTGGCCCTGGTTCTGACACAAGAAAGTTCCCCCTTGATCTCCGCCCCCAATCCTGAGCCTTCTAACTCCCCCTCCACACTTCTTTTCCTTCCACCGTGGCTTTCCCACAGTCCCCACAGGGTAGGACCCAGACTCAGTTACCATATCACAACCATACTCAGTGGTGCATGATTTTAGGCTCTCCCCAAACACTAACTTTCCTACTGTGTCTCTCACCCCCAGTTCACAATGAACTCATACTCTTGGGTAAGCATCTTCTGGAAAGGACCTAATGAACACGTTTGTACTTGAGTGACAGCATTTTAATGTGTTACCCTTCCTAGGGGTGTTTGCAGTTAATGGAGATCACTGAAATTGGTGCTCTTTTCATCTTTTCGTGATGTTAGAACAGAAATGGAAGATCTCTGCTATGAGAAGCAGTTTTCACACACTTGGTGGACTTCTGGATTAGATTGTGATTCCCAAATCAAATTGTACTACAGAGCAGAAAATTATTTTCTCTATTCAGAGACCCAAGAGTGAGGAAAGAGAGAATTTGAGGGGGAATCCCTGCCTTAAAATGGGGGTAGAAAAGGAGAGGGGGTGAAGTTGTATGAGGCCAAAACTCTAAGATGCCCTCAAAGTACTGAGCTTTGTGCTCCTACATCCTTAAATCAAAGAAATACAATCTTAATAGCAAAAACAAGCATTTGTGACAGGCTGGTGGAAAAATACTTTGTACGCAGCCCCACACCCCCAAGGGCCCTCATATTAAGACCTGGTGAGGAACTGCCCAGTCCACCCACATGTGAGTCTGTCCTTGGGCAGAGCCTCAGATTGGACAGGTTCATGGACCACAGGTCCCCTTTAGGGGACAAAGGCTCACAGCCAGGATGTTTAGGACTGTGAGGCAAGCTACCCATCTAAGCATGGGGCATGTACCAAAATTCCCAGAGCTCCAGTGAGGCAAGGAATTCGGGACTCCATGGGTTAGATTTTCAACCTCCCTAATCATCTGTCCCTTAAATGAGAAGTGTGAGGATATATCATCATGAATATAAAGTGCCCAGTAAGCTAACACATCGTAAGTGTTGACTGCTAATATTTTTTTTACTAATTCAGCACCATTTGGGATTGAAATTTCAGGCTCAGGTGGTTTGCTTGATCTTTGTTCACCTGCCATGTGTATTCTTCAAGAGCAAGCATTTTATTGGGTTAATTTGTCACCTTTCCATTTGAAATACAGAATTGGTCCAAATCGTCTGGCACACAGCCAGGCTCTCCAGGGCCCATCTCAGCACGTGGTTGCCTCTGGCTTAAGTACGAAATCAACTGTGGCTGGAAGGGCATGTTTATGTCATGCTCCATATGTGACATTGGCCATGACAGCTTATGGAGCAAGTTTAGGCCCCATCCCTGGGAAGGGTGACAGGAAGAAGCCAAGGATATGGCAGGCACTGTGATGCACTAGATGGAACTGAAAAATCCACAGGACAGAAAGATGTTATTCGTAACCCAGAAGGGTCTACAGTCTAGCTGGAAAAACAGTATACTAACAAGCCAACCAGAAAATTCTTTCCTTCCTTTCCTCCTCCAAAAAAAACCATTTATTCACTATCAATTTCTACTGAGTGTTAACTTCTGCGCTATATTCTAGGATGCAGATATGATCAAGACATAATTCCAATCCCTGCTTTTAATGAATTTACATTCCAGTAGAGGGGGCAGAAAAAGCACTGTGACACGAAGTGCCAAATGTTATTGTGGTTGGGGCAAAGAAGAGGACCCATGTGGGGTGAGAGGATTCGAGTGTCTGAGGCACAGGAGAAGCTGGGGATGAGAGAAGCAGTATTTGGCCAGTGCAGGGGCAAGCACAGGCGGGGGAGATTATCCCAGAACTGGAGAACAGCAACAACAGAATCAAATCTTTAACACAAATGTGTGGTGTGTCCTTTCAAGTTCTCTAGGAAGAGGTGACGAAAAACAAAATCCAGGAGGGCTGGAGTGGCTAAGGAGAGAGAATTTGAACTGGCCTCAAAACACTGAGGGGAGGTGTTTTTGGAGGAGAGGATCAAGGTGAGACTAAAATGCTATATCAGGAGTTGTCCACCACACCATGTATAGTAACAAGAACCAAGGCCACCCACGAGGATGGTTGTAATAAAAAAAATATACGGGCACCTGGGTGGCTCAGTCGGTTAAGCATCCGACTCTTGCTTTTGACTCAGGTCATGATCTCAGGGTCGTGAGACGGAACCCTGCGTCTCCACACTCAACGGGGAGTCTGCTGGGGATTCTCTCTCCCTCCCCCTTTCCCTCTGCCCCTCCCCCTAACTCACGTGTGTGCGCACTCTCTCTCTCAAATAAATAAATAAATCTTAAAAAAAAAACAAAAGATGTACAATAACAAGTGTTGGAGAGGAGCTGGAGAAATTGGAACCCTCACATGTCAGTGGAAGGAATGTAAAATGGCTCCACTACCTTGAAAAACAGTTTGGTGATTCATCAAGAAGTTAAACATAGAGTCACTGTATGACCCAGCACATCCACTTCTACATATATGCCCAAGAACACTGAAACACAGGTCCACATAATGTATACACAAGTGCCAACAGAAGCATCATTCATAATTACCCAGAACTAAAAACGACCCAAATGTCCATGGATAAACAAAATGTAGTATATCCAAACTATGGGATATTATTTGGCCATAGAAAGGAATGAAGTGTTGATTCATGCTATCACATGGGTGGACCTTACAAACACGCTGAGTGAAAGCAACCAGACAGAAAGGGCCAAGTATTGCACGACCCCCTCATGTGAGTTGTCTAGAACAGAAAAATGCACAGAGACAGAAAGTAGATTAGTGGTTGCTGGGGGGGGGGGGGAGGGGGGGGGGGGGGGGGGGGGACTGGTGGAGGAGGGAATGGGGAGTGACTGGGGGTGCAGAGTTTCAATTTGGGGTAAAGGAAGTGTTTTGGAATTGGACGCTGGGGATGGTTGCAGGACTTTGTGAATATACAGGCCTGGTCCTTCCCAGCAGAGCTTGAGCCATACTGAGCTA
This sequence comes from Neomonachus schauinslandi, assembly GCF_002201575.2. Lineage (NCBI taxonomy): Eukaryota > Metazoa > Chordata > Mammalia > Carnivora > Phocidae > Neomonachus > Neomonachus schauinslandi. Next base: position 15,962,290 of record NC_058404.1, read on the forward strand.
GACCATGGGGTCGCCCCCTGGTTCACTACAGTATCCCCAATGCCCACTGTTGAGGTTTGGGGAGATCAGTAGATGACCCCTGCTCCTACCTGAGTTTAGAAGCAATTAAGAGAGACAAACACACTGCCCAGGCCTCTGTTTCTCCCAGCACACATTGACTCTGCAGAACATGGTTCATATTGATAAGTAAGTTGCCTTCATAGTAGGGAATCCTAGAGTCTGACTCATCTACTTGGTCGAGAGCAGTCCTGGACAGATGCAGAGCTGCCCAAAGAGGCTGCACCCACCCCTGTCAGTGTGTGCTTCCCTGGGGAGGGGAGGCTGATCTGCTGGAGAGGCCAGGAATGGTACCTTGATAGAGTGCCCTCCACATGGGGTTTGTGCAGCATGGGGAATCTCTGCTCCCCAACACCTGGCACATAAGAGGTTCCCCACCAATGTTTGTTCAAGCAAATGAAACAAGTTAGCAAACGTTTGTTAGTTTTGAGCAGCCCCCCCATTTTTTATTTTTCATTTTTTAATTTTTTTGGCTACTGCCCCTTCCGCAACTGGTGGGGCCGTTAAACACGCCCCCTTCTCCCACCACAGTTAGAGTCCCAGGGATGACTGTGGTCCCTCAGAGACAGGACGTCTCCTGGCTTCTGAGGTCACAGACGCCAGAGAGCAGGTGAGGCTGGAGCTCCATCGGCTGCCACTGCTGTCTTGGTGGAAGCCCCGGGAGCCCCAAGCAGGGGACGGAAGCTGAGAGGCCTCACACACCGTGCCCCTGGAACAGGAGCTTCCTTGGTTTGGCTTGGGTTAGATTTAGGTTTCAGTCACTTTCAACTAGAAAGAGTCCCGACGAACAGGGAGAAACCATCATGATCTTTATTTTACAGCTGCAGAAAGGGAGGCTTCCCGCCTTGAATGAGCCGCATAGTGTCCGCACCTCCTCCTCCTCCATAAAAGGGAGATGCTCCTAAGACCCAGGGTTCCCTAGAGAATCAGGCTGTTTGGGGCATTCAGTAGAATCATCTCCTGGGACCTGATACAGACAAATTGTTCAGTTAGAGCTCGTTATTGATACTATTGTCCAGTGCTTAAGAAACTTCCCCCTTCCCCACCCCATGCCCGGCATACTGCAACTCAGTGGCAATGTCAGGATTTGAACCCAGACTGTTTGGCAGGATATGGCAGGAGAAGAGGAAGCATAGAAAACAGGACTGGAAAGGTCAGGTAGGCTCAAAACTTGAGGGCCTTGGATGCTGTACCAGGAGGTTGAGATTTTACTCTGCACATAATCAGAAACTTGGAAGTAAATCTGAAAGATTCTTCTGGCAGAGGCATGGAGAGGCTAGAGGTGAGACTGGGAGAAGGTGCCCTGGTAGAAGGTCTTGTGACAGTCGGGTGACACGGAAGCAAAAGTGTGACCTAAGGGAGAGGCAATGGGAAGGAAGACAGGGATGAAGATTCAGGACATGATCGCCAGGAGGATGTAAGACCTCGTGGCTGTGGACTGGGGACCATTCAGTCCCACACAGTTGAAATCACTGTGCTGCAAACAAATCTTCAGCTCACAGTTTGGACACCATTCTGTAATTTCCAGAAAGGCAGGGGCTCTAGGGCAGGTGATCTGTTTCTGATAAGACAGCGTCCCACCTTTGGGGAAAGAATGTGGAGCTGACCAACAAGGCCCCTCCTGATACCAGACCCTCAGCTGCCCGTGAGCTTGCAGACTCTAGAACAAAAGCAAGATTCCAACCCCCAGGTATCTGGGGGAGCTTTGGCCACTGAAACCCATAGCAACGCGAGAGCACTGTGTGTCTAAGGAATACCACCTGCTAGGTTTGCTGCAGATTGCGTTTGTGATAGGAGTTTGGGACGCTCGGGCCTTTGCAGCCCCCAGCCAGAGGTGCCTGAGCAAAGGCACTCAATATTCCAGGTACTTTCTTAGCTTCACGACTGAACCCCCAGCAGTTTGCCTTCAGCTTCTAAAGGACCAAGAATTGCTTTCAGGAAACAGAGGCTGCCCAAATGTGTCAGTGAGGTGTTCAGTGGGAGATGAGGAGGGGCAAGGGGAGAAGGAGAAAACACCCAAAGATTCTGCCTGTTCACAGCTGCAGGAGAGAACATGACACGGCTCCCAGGAACGAGGCGTGGGTTTGGAAGCTCGCTTACTGGGTGACAATAGGCCCCTGGAGGGGGAACCTGATCCAGAGGCCCGGGTGGTCCGAGCTGGGGAGCTGGGCACTCTCGGCATCAAGGGGTCACTGAAGGTGGGACTCCCCCAAGAGACAAGACCTGGGAGAGATCCTCGGAAGAATGCTGACGGCATGACATTGTCCCCAAGTAGCTCAATCCAGGTGAAGACCTAGCACATCTCACACACGTGAAAAGATAAAGCAGACAGATTGACAGACACTGGGGCTCTGCGGTAGACACCTGCGTTGGTTCACAGCCCTACCATAGCAAACACCACACCCTGGGGAGCTTAACAACAGAAGTTGATCTGGAGCTTGGAAGTCCAAGAGCAAGGTGTCAGCTTGGTCGGTTTAACTAACATGTATTTTCTGGTGCCAAGAAGAAGCCCTATCCTCTGTACCCTCATCCTTTTATCCAAATGAAAGGGAGTCCCTTGGAATAACTGGTACATAACTAGAGAAGAATATCCTAGAGTCTCAATCTTTTTAACCATATATTTTTTTCTTACATAGTTACATACATTTAAGATGCACCCACTGGAAATATCCATTTCTTTCCTTACACAAAATCTAAATATGATACAGCTTACTTACCTAAGCTATTTTTTATTTATCTTTCTTCTTTAGAAACTAGATATGACATCACCGAGAGGTAGGGAGGTTGCCGTGGCAGGAACAGGTGTTTGTATTTGCAAGAGCTGAGCGGAAGTCCCACTCCATCGAGTGACGCGGACACCATGGGATACAAGTGCAGGGCGAGAGTGGTCGTATTTGCACTAGAAGGATCTGCTGCTTGTTCCAAACCCTCTCTGTTCCAGGCTGCATTCCAGTTTCTGCATGGTACTTCTTGCTACTACTGTATTCTGCTATTTGTTTGTTTACATGTTTATGGCTGCCTCCCCCTCTAGGGTGTAAACTCTAGGAGAGCAAAGCCCTTCTTGATCCTCCAGCTCCTTGAACATATAGTAGGTGCTCAGTAAATGTGTGTTGAATGGATGAATGAAGGTCTAAACCAACACTCCCTTTGGTGTGGGGGCCAGCCGAGGTGCATCATGATCACTTAAGATGTTCGTTAAAAGTGCAGGCTCTTGGCTTCGTCCGAACCCCCTAATCAGAATCTCTGGGCGGCGGCGGGGGGGGGGCATCCCAGGACATAGCATCACTCATTCTGGCCTGACTTGCTTCCAGAGAACTCCAACAGAGTGTGGGGTGTAGCTGGGTGCCCCCAGCAAACTCACCCTCTAATTGGCAAAGCAAGTAGCCAATGATTCCAGAAAATGTATCACTATGAGCTCCGTGGCCGGGTGCCCATTTCAGGTGTAGAGGAAGTTTACCAAGGGTGGGCTCAGCCTGGGCTCATGGGGTTAAAGAAACTTTCTGGGGAGACACGGCCCTGAGACAGTACGCAAAAGATGCGTTGATCTGTGAGATGCAAACAGGCCCATTTGCAGACCAGCAGGCTTTACGAAGATTGTGAGGTTGTTTATGAGGTTGGCAAAGTTGTACAAACCCAGAGAGGTCTGGTACCTACCGCTGATGAGAAGCACGACCTTGGAGGAAAAGCAGGGGCATGAGCTCTCATCTTGCTTGAGTCGCAGACTAATTTCAGAGCCCGGGCAGGTCATGTCTTCTCTCCGAGCTTTAATTTCTTCACTCAGAAAAGAGGGAGAATAATTTATGTCAACCTCTCCCGTAGGCCTAGGGTAAGGAGAAAAGGGAGCTAATAGCTGGGATAATAGTTGGGATAATAAGGAATAATGGGAAAAGTTGGTCATTACTATTACCTCTATGATTTGGCAGCATACAATTAGTAATCCCTCTGCATCCCATCACCAAGAAGCATCTCAAAGCTACGAATTCTCTGTGGGCACTTTATCTTGAAATACATCAGGTTTTGTAGATACTAAAACTCAGTTTCCACAGTTTTATTTTCCACTATAAGCTTGCGTATTCCCTACCTGCTTAAATCCCTGTATCTCCTTCCAAGTGGCTCCTGACTCACGCTCGGGGTCACTCAGGCTTCCAGAATCAGGCCCCTAGAATGTGTGTTCTGACTTAAGCCACATAAAAATGGAACATATGGGGAGGGGGATGGGAGGAGGGGTTAGCCTGGTGATGGGTATTAAAGAGGGCACATTCTGCATGGAGCACTGGGTGTTATGCACAAACAATGAATCATGGAACACTTCATCTAAAACTAATGATGTAATGTATGGGGATTAACATAACAATAAAAAATTTTTAAAAAAAAGAAATGAACTTCCAAGGGAACAGAGAAAGAGCAATTCTAATGTATAATTTACCTCACATAAAAAAAAATGGAACATATGACACACTTTATTTTTTTTTAAGACTTTATTTATTTTTCTTGAGAGAGAGATGGATAGAGCACAAGCTAGGGGAGCAGAAGGAGGGGGAGAAGCAGACTCTGCACTGAGCAGGGAGCTGACTGGGGGCTCGATCCCAGGACCCTGGGATCATGACCTGAGCTGAGAGCTTAACCCACTAAGCCACCCAGGCGCCCCCATACAACACACTTTAAAATCAAACTTTCACATATTTGGAGCCCCAGATCGCATCTGAATGGCATTTTATAATTAGCCCAGGGCTCTGCGTTTCCTCCAGCACAAGGGCAGGGGGTGATGGAGAACCTGACACGGCCTGTCTTCCTTGGGCATCAGCTTTAGTGAATGTTAAGTCTCGTCATCACAGTACGTCAAACATGCTTCACTGGGTGTCTCTGATCGCACAAGCTTGTGTGTAAAAAGAAAATTATAATTACCCCTAACGCCAAGATGTGGATGTCATGAGTTCGCACCAGGCTGCTTGCTGGAATTTCCAAGAATTCCCAAGAGCGCTGCCTCGCTCCCAAGAACGTCTCTCACTATTCCAGGACAGATCACCTTGCTCTTGCTGCCCTCTTTATCCTCTGAGGGGCTGCCATGATGCAGCCTTTGATCTCCACAGTCTCGTGAGATACCTGCCCATTGAGCCCCACTGTCTTTGGCCACCAATGCCACCCACTGTCAGCCTCACGGGAGGGACAGTCAGCCTCCTCTCGTTCTCCGCAGCTCAAAGATGGTGCGCTGCCTCTCAACAGAGCGTCACTAGGGACTGGGGACAACTGAGGCACCACCCAGAGGATGACAGTGCTGCACACCCAGAAGGGCACCCCACCCGGGCTCAGTCACCCTCGCGGTCACCCACACGGCCGTCAGTGGGCTTCCTGGGGGCACAGGGCGCCACATGGGCACCCACCGCCCAGCCGTGAGACTACCCAGGTGGCCCTGCACCATGTAAGCGCCAAGAAGAAAAGTCCTACTTCTCCTGGTTTCTGTCCCCCCTCTTTCCGACTCTGGGATTAAACTCTTTTCAGGAAGGTGAACACCCATTTACTGAGAGGAACACATGCACTCCCACCCACAGGGGCTGGTCACCACCAGTCGGCACCGGTCAGTGGAGTCACTGATGATGCATTCCACGGAGCCCAGCCTACTCAGACTCGGGTGCCAGCAAGAAATCAGTCCAGGAGGACAAATACTCTGTAATTCCCCTCATACGAGGTACCCAGAGTAGTCAGGTTCATTAGACGGGGAGTGGAACGGGGTTGCCCCAAGCAGAGGCGGCGGGCGGCGCGGGGATGAAGAGGTAAGATTTAATGGGGACCAAGCATCAGTTGCAGAGGTTGACAAAGGTTTGGAGATGGATGGTGGTGACGGCTGCACAGCAGTGTGAATGCATCTCACGCCATGCTTCAAAGGTTACAATGATACATTTTCTGTTAGGCATATTTTACCATAAAAGAAAAGAAAAGAAACAATCAGCCCGGGTCACACTGTGCCTGGGCTGGGCGGCTCTTGTCACCAGCTCGCTCTGGCGCGAGGCGACGCGGGACCAGGCCCTCCGGCAGCGTCCGGCACTCCTGAGAGCATGTTTGCCCCAAAAGGCACCGAACATTTCCAGAGAGCAATATATTTTTCTGCTCAGGCTAAATCCACACTGAGAAGGGAAAAAAAAAAAAAAAATTCTTCTAACTCTGCAGGGGTGCGGTGTGCTGCTACAAACAAGTGCCCTTAGGGGGTCAGGATCAAGCACGTGCTCCCCTCTCTGACCTAAAGCCCCTTCCCGGACTATTTGCTCAAAACAAGAAGTCTCCCCGGGGCCTTGGGAGCATCCACCTCCCCCATGCAGGAAAGTGCTGGGAACTTCTCAGTGGTAAAGGGGGAACCATCAGGCTCTATGAGCAGCGGGTTGCGCCTGGATAGAGCGTGGGCACCTTCAGGTCTGTGCGGATGTGGGAGATCAAACCTGAGTCCAAAGAACGTCTCGTCTTCGCTCCAGCTACACCCAGTCCCCTTCCCAGTTACTTGCTCTCTCGCTTTCGGCCTTCAGCAGCATTCCGGTGGAAAGGATTGGGTGACCTGACCCAATGTCAACTATTGCCAACATCCCATGTTGGGAAAGGCTGGGGTTGTGTCCCTTCTGGTTGGAGGCCCCTCCCAGAAACTGGGAAATGCTCACTGTTGGACAGATCACTCTTCTCCACTCACGCACATGTCAAATAGAGTGACTGGAAAGGGAGTTTGAGCAAGAGAAAGAAACAGAACCCACCTTATGTGCATCAGTGAGATCTCAGAAGGAGAAACCCCCACTATGGTTTATAAACCCCAGGCAAACCCTACACACACCCTTCTTGGGCCTGGGAACGCCAGCCCCCCCACCCCCACCCCAGCAAGCCTCAGTGGGGCCTCTGGGCTTCAACACACTCCCCGAAGAAAAAGAGTTCCAAGAAGTCACTATGAATTGTCCTAAGGTGGTCATCAACAGCATCTGAGCATTTGTTAGGATGGGATTTTCTTTTTTTTTTTTAAGATTTTATTTATTTGAGAGAGAGAGAGAGAGTGTGAGAGCACAAGCAGGGGGGAGGGGCAGAGGGAGAGGGAGGAGCAGACTCCCAGCTGAGCAGGGAACCCCATGAGGGATTCCATCCCAGGAAATCGGATCATGACCTGAGCCGAAGGCAGACGCTTAACCAACTGAGCCACCCAGGCGCCCTAGGATGGGATTTTCCAAAGCAGGAAAAAAAATCAAACCTGTACCCAAGTCATTAGATTTTGCTTACCACTATTAAACATATTTTCTGCTGCCCCAACTTTCTGAGAAGTTAATCTGAACGGAAATGATTCTTTTTGTTATGCTTTTTGGCCGCCCCACATCTAAACGTCTTCATTTCAGGAATCCCGCCCACCTTATTGAGACAAAGCTTGCCTTATGCTCTAAAGGAAGAAAATGCCAGAGGCTCACCTTCCCAGACTCCCTTGCAGCTCAGGCAGTGACACAGGCTCTGTCCATCAGGGTCCCAGCCCAAGCTTTCCACTGGAAGCAACCAATGTGAGGAAGCAGGGGCAGGGCAGTATCCATTTCGGTGCTGGGTGGTGGCAGCCACACGCTCTCTAGAAACACCTCGAGCCAGCACTGTTGGTAGTCTATGGTCCCTGTAGGGACATGAGCGGTTCTGGGCAATGATTTTGGCAGTTGTTTCTGGCCACACGGTTCCCAAGCCGAACTGTCCAGTCCTTCTGGCGATTCTGTCAACTACCCAATATCCTTTCTCCTGTAGCCTCTTTCTTTTCAAGTAAACCAGAGTTGGTTTCTGTTGCTCAAAAATAAATTCCCAAATGAAGTCTTCTACTTGCATTATACCTCGCACCATGTACAAGAGAATTTGTATTTAGATTAAACCCTGACTTTGCAAAAAAATATCAAACATGGTAGGGTGCTTTAAAGTAATTTCCAACTCTCTAAAAACATCAGCAGTAAGTTCTTACTTCCTGAAGCACAATCTTCATGGAAGAGGCAGAGGAATGGACATTGTAAAGAATTTGCTGTATACCAAGTATTTCCCAGTGGGCTGAAGAATCAACGTACCCAGCTAAAGGATAGCTAAAATTCAGAGAGTGTCAGACTTGAGGAAGAGTCCAGAGCAGGGCATACAGGACCCAGAGGACAGGCTCGAGAAGGGAGGGGCCCCTGTTACTCCCCCTGTCTCCCTTATCCATCCCTCCCTCACTGTTCCTCATGCAGGCAGGCCCGGGCTGGGTCCAAGAGGGTCCTTGGGTTCGCGAAAGATGGAAATCAGATGCGAGCCAGCAGAGGTGACTGAAGATGTATATATATAGAGAGAGAAGGATGGAGCGTCCAGGAGACTCAGAAAGGAATGGAGCATGAGGCTCTTCTTTGCTTGAGATCTGGGGTTTTTATTGGAGATTGTGGTCTGGTGCACGTGTCCTCTTAGGCATCCAGGAACTGGGCTGAACAAGGACAGGGCCCAGGGGTCCTTCATAAGTCACTCGTTCCCTGCACTCAGGGGTCTTGGCGTCAAGGTGTGTAGAGTCAGTGGTCTTGGAGAATGTTATGACAACCCCGCCCGGTCACTCCTTAGCTGTTACCTACTGTGCTGGAACAACCCAAACATACCATGATCGCTTTGTCCCTTACAAGGGAGACATACGCCATTTGCATTACAAGGCACGTGTAGAGTGGGGTGGGGGTGCAGGCCCTAGCAAGGATAGATGCCTGAAAAGGAGCTAAGGAAAAAAAAACAAAAACCAAACCCCTTTTTAATGCAGTGCCTTCAGGTTCCCTGGGTCATTCCCAGGACTATATTAACCATCCGTGGAAGGAGAGAGATGGGGCAGACAGCAGGTACGCTGGACTTGGATTCAAAAGGCTCTCCCTGCACAGAGCTGTTCCCCAGCTGTGAGCTGGCACCTGAGATTGGGCCATGCTTATGGTCCCTTGGACCCTCAGTTTCCCCACTGGTAAAACAGGCAAGAGGTGTGAATTATATCAGTTCGTTCTGAAATCCTAACACAACAACTGGTACTGGACTGGGAAGAAGTTTTTGTTTTTCACGGGTCACCGTAGAAATGAGCAAACACCCCCAAAAAATGTAACGAGTTTTTCATAAAGTGAATTTCTTTCTTTTTTTTTTTTTAAGATTTTATTTATTTATTTGAGAGAGAGAATGAGAGACAGCACAAGAGGGAAGAGGGTCAGAGGGAGAAGCAGACTCCCCGCCGAGCAGGGAGCCCGATGCGGGACTCGATCCCAGGACTCCGGGATCAAGACCTGAGCCGAAGGCAGTCGCTTAACCAACTGAGCCACCCAGGCGCCCAAGCGAATTTATTTCTGTTAACACACTAAGTTATATTTTGTCGTAATTCACTTTAGATGTAATGTCATGGGGGTGATAGTGAATACCAGGTGCTTTAATTACTTTATCTGAGGGAATAACAAGTTGGCAAATTCTATATCGGTCTTCTATATCCTTTTGTGGAATTTTTATCAGTCTGTGAAATCCCCAAATCTGGAAACTGTTAGACGAACTAAACTCTAGTTTCCCTGGGTCTGCTCTACACTTCTTTGTGTCTATAGATTTGACCCGTTGGAAGTACCTGGAGAGTCTGTAAATAGTTGAGAGTCAGATTTTGATTTAACATTCAAAATTGTGCTTAATGCTTAAGCAGTAATATATTCTCATAGCATTGGTTGAATATAATTGACATCCCGGTTCTACTCCCTAAGGTCTCTTATAGATGGATTACAGCCAACACTGTATACCTCCCTTTCGCCACTGGGGAGAGTTAACTCTGACTTACCTAAGCCACCCACGTTCTTTCAGAAGACCTTGAACAAAGGACATGACCCTCACCTTTTACCTAGATAGCAGTCAGCATTTGCACTATTACTAAGTCTTGCGAGCATCCCAGGCTTGCCACACTGCCATCTTCCTCCCCCATGTCCATGCCTCAGTTCAGTATGGAGCCAGACCCCCCCTTCTGGGCTTGAAACCCTTGAAGGAGCCTGGGGTCACCTTGGTGACGTGACATCGCTTATGGGACTTGGGAACATTCTCCTTGTCCCTGTGAACATCTTCCAAACCCAGCACCTCCCAACCTGTCTTCCCCCACCCCGCCCCCTAGTAATGGGGTTCAGCCCACAGGCTAAACCGTCGGGTAGTTTGATTCCCTTTGTCCTTGGCGGTTGGGAGGGAGAGTGGAACTGACACCGGGTTCTCCCCCTGCCTCTCTCCCCACTTCTCGATGCTCTATCCTTTCCCCTATTTGTCACACAGAAAACTCCGATGCTTGGGACTTCCTCAGCGCCCCCCCAAGTCTGTAGCGGACCCGCCAGGGTTCCACCCCATGTTCCCCTTGGGCATCTCTCTTCCGACCAGTCCCCCGCAGGGCTCTGGATCTCTGTCCCGGATGCTGAGATTCCCTCCGGTCCAGGGCAGGCACCACCTGCCCCTCCCCTGTGCCCGCGGTGTCAGTGACCAAGCCCTGCCCAGCCCCTCCTCTGCGTGCTCCTCTTAGGCATCCTCTCCCTGCCCCATGGACACGGGCGAGGCCTCCGGCACCTAGTGACCCCCCATCCCTAGCACATCCTGGAGGGGCTCAGCTTCTAGCCTCTCTATTCTTGAATCCATTCGATTAAAAATTGCCAGGGTTTTTGGGTGTCTGAGTGGCTCAGTCGGTTAAGTGTCTGCCTTTGGCTCAGGTCATGATCCCAGGCTCCTGGGATCGAGTCCCTCATCGGGCTCCCTGCTCCGAGGGGAGCCTGCTTCTGCCTCTGCCTCTCTCTTTCTCTCTCTGTCTCTTATGAATAAACAAATTAAAATCTTTAAAAATATTAAGAAAAAAAACTGTTAGGTTTTTACATTAAAAACCATGGACAGCACCTACGGGGTCTTTCAGGGGGCTTGTTAGAACGCAGATGCACAGGCTTGCTGCAGCCCCCCCCCCCCCCCCAATAAAGCACTATTCGGAGGTGGCCCTGGGGACTGTGCCTTCCGGCTGACATCCAGATGCCTGACCACGTTCTGAATTCACGGTACTAATCTGTCCAGGATGGCATGGTGACAGCGCACACTTTGGAGCCACACACGCCTCGGGTTCAGATCCCAGGTTGCTCACTTACTGGTTTTGCGACCTTTAACAAGTGATTTAACTTCCCGGTGCCTCGGTTTCCTCCCCCGTAAAATGGAGCTGGTGTGACGATTAAAACTCACAACACATGCGAAGCATCGAAACCAGCCTAAGTACTACTAAAGGTTAAGATGTCCCCTTCTAATACACCAGCCACACACGGAATTTCATTCTAAAATACTCCTTTCACCAAGTCATTTTCTTTCTTTTTTTTTTTTTTTTTAAGATTTTATTTATTTGACAGAGAGAGACACAGCGAGAGAGGGAACACAAGCAGGGGGAGTGGGAGAGGGAGAAGCAGGCTTCCCACCGAGCAGGGAGCCTGATGCGAGGCTCGATCCCAGGACCCTGGGATCACGACCTGAGCCGAAGGAAGACGCTTAACGACTGAGCCACCCAGGCGCCCCTCACCAAGTCATTTTCTTTACTCAAAAATACCCAATGCTTACTTCCAAAGAGTAGAGTTTGGAGACCAGGGGAAAAAGCAACGATGGAGAAACCTGACAAACAGTACCTTGGCCAGGTGGTCAAGGATGCCATCAACAGTGATAAGTCCTGTTGACCGTCTGTAGCCCCTGGTAGGGTGAGGTGAGCCGGGCACTTTACCCTGTGGTCTTCCTCCAAAAACCCACAACCCCAGTGCAACCTTGAGAAAAACAAGTTAAGGGATGGTCTATGGAACAGCTGACCACAACTCCTCAAAATTGTCCGCAACATCAAACTGAAGGAAAGTGTGAGAAACTGTCCCAACTGAAGAGACAGGACAACTAGAGGTCATATATACTGGTGGACTCCTGGCATAGAAAAAGGATACCAAGTAACAATTAAGGAAACCGGGACAGTAGGGACTGCACTTAACAACATATCGATATTGGTTCACTAATTGTAACAAGTCTACCATACTAATGAAAGGTATTAATAAGAAGGAAGACTGAATGCCCAGTATATGGGAACTCTGTACTATCTTTGCAGTTTGGGATGGGAACAAATTTGTATGCGTATTCTGGAGGAAATCCTGCAAGAGAAAAAGGACATCAGGGGAAATCTGAATAAAGAATGCACTTCAGTTCGTAATAATGTATCAATATTGGCTCACTAGTTGTGACAAACATGCCCTAGTAATAGAAGATCTTAACATCAGGGGAAACTGGGTGAGGGGTATGTGGGAACTTTTTGTATTATCTTTACAGCCCTTTGGTAAATCTCAAACTATTCTAAAATAAAAAGGTTATTTAAGTTAAAAAGAAGAGTCCCAACAACTCCCACCATCTACACCACCCACTCATTCCTGTGACACCCAACCCACCTCCTTGCATCTCAGTGGGAACCCTCCACTCTACCTGATGGGTCTTCCAGACCTCACCACCCCAGCCCCAGCAAGCATTCTGCTCTGAACCCCACATGCTCAGCTCTGCCTCCCTCCCACCTCCCTTCAAAACTCAAGATCCTGCCAGGCCGTTGGGGTGGAGGGACACTTCTTCCATAGTTTTCCTACCATGACCCCTCAGACATCCTGACAGTGCCCTCCTCTGAATTCTTATACTAGTTCCCTTTCTCTCCTTTTGGATTTGCATTTTGTCAGTCAGTGTCATCGAATCCATCTCTCCCCCAGCAAAGCGTAAGCCACTCGAGGGCATTTCTCTGTGTCTCCACAACACTTACCATGGTCCTCCCACTCTCCAGATCTCTTTCCTCTACCTACGAGAGGCTTCGCAACTGGTTTTGAAATTGTGGTAAAATCTACACAGCATGAAATTTAGCATTTTAGCCATTTTTAAGTGCATGGCTCTGTGGCATTAAGCACATCCACGTCGTGCAACCATCCGCACCATCCATCTCCGGAAGGTGTTCATCTTCTCAAACTGAAACCCCATTCCATTCAACACGAGCTTCCCAGCCCCCTCCAGCAACCACCATTCTGCTTTCTGTCTCTATGAATTTGACTGCTCTAAGGACCTCATAAAAGTGCAATCATACAATCTTTGTCTTTTGTGACTAGCTTATTTTACTTAGCATGTCTTTGAGATTCATTCACGGTGTAGCACGTGTCAGAATTTCTTTCCTTTTTCAGGCTGAATAGGATTGTGTTGTATGTATAGACCCCCCAAAGAAAACCTGTTTTTTAAACTTCCTAGAAGGATGACAGCTATCACAGGAAGACTCTAAGGAGGTCATGGGTGGAGATGTGCCAGACTGAATTCTTGGGTTCATCAACCTCTCCCTGCTCAAGACCACTTGGGTCAGAGTAACTGTGATGGACTGAATGTTTGTGTTCTAACCTAACCCCCAAGGTGATGGTATCAGCAGGCAGGGCCTCTGGGAGGTGATTAGGTCATGAGGGTGGGGTCCTTATGAATGAGGTTAGTGCCCTTTTAAAAGGGACACCAAGGACCTGTCCTGCCCTCTCTGCCATGTGGTGATACGATGAGAAACGGGTCATTTGCAACCTATAAGAGGGCCCTTCCCAGAACCTGACCATGCTGGCACCCTGGTCTCAGACTTCCCACCTTCAGAACTGTGCACAACAAATTCCTATTGTATAGAAGCTCCACAGTCTGTGAAGTTTTGTTACAGCAGCTCAAACAAAGCAAGACGTAGCCAAAATCAGCCTCTAGCCCACGCTCCCACCTCAGTCAGTATTGAGCAAGTGGGTGCCTTTATGTTGAATTTGCTAATATCCATTTACAGGCATGAATAACACCAGTGTGGGGCGCCTGGGTGACTCCGTTGGTTAAGCGTCTGTCTGACTCTTGATCTCAACTTGGGTCTTGATCTCAGGGTCACGAGTTCAAGTCCTATACCGCACTCCCTGCTGGGCATGGAGCCCACTTAAAAAATAAATAAATAAAATTAATAACACCAGCATCACAAATTAGATCACATTCCCATCAGGCCTTACATGGATTCATACATAAAGGTAACCACTGTGTCCACATCTCGTCCATCCTCTTCATGTAATTATAAACTTGCTCTTGGCCCCAAACAATTGCATCATCTGTTCTTCCCACTGGCCCCAAACCATAGCAATTTCCAAGCTAACTGACTGAAATGCAACCATCAGTTTGCACCAATCCCTCCCTCTGAATACCTCATTTACTGGTAGCAGTGATGCTGCTGTCATGTGTTAATAGAAGCTAACTTTTGATCATATTGCTCAGGAAAAATCCTGAAATCTCAGTGACTTCCTAGATTAAGGCTGGTTTCTTGCCCCTGTCGGGCAGGTAGCTGTCCTGCATGGTGGTGCGCCTCCACAGAGTAACTCAGAGCCACCTTCCTTCTTGCGATTTCACCACACCAGATGCCTTTCCTCCGGAGTGGGAGGGACAGAGAAAGCAGAAAAGCCACACCTGTCTGAACAGGCGCAGACTGGAAATGACTTTTCACGTCTGTTGATAGTCACGTGACACCACCTAGATGCAAGGGGCAAATTCTCCCTTCCTGAGTGTCCAGAGAGAGGAGAAAATCACACAGCATGGTCTCTGCCACAGTATTGCCACGTATACCTCGAGCTCAGTGACCCTCTCTGAGAGCAGAAAGGTCTTTGGCTAATTCTCTGCAGAGTCTACAAGAGAGATTTGCCCAGAAAATTCGGTTGTTGGGCTTCATGGTAATAATAGCCATCATTTACTGCACGCTGACTGAAAATCAGACGTCAAGCCAAATGTTTTATGGGCATCATTTCATTTAATCCTCTTCACCACTTTATCAACAAATATAATTATTCTTTTTTTAAGATTTTTTTTATTTGAGAGAGAGAGAGAGAGCACGAGCAGGGGGAGGGGCAGAGGCAGAGGGAGAAGCAGACTCCCCGCTGAGCAGGGAACCCGATGCGGCACTCCTTGCCAGGACTCGAGGATCATGACCTGAGCTGAAGGCAAATGCTTAACCCACTGAGCCACCCAGGCATCCCTAATTATTCTTATTTTACAGATGAGAAAATACACCTGGTTCCCTGTACTGGTTAGCTAGAGTTGCCATAACAAAGCACCACAGACTGGGCGGGGTGGGGGTGGGGGGCACTTAAACCACTGAAATTTATTTCTCATAGATCTGGAGGCTGGAAGTCTGAAATCAAGGTGTCAGCAGGATTCATTTCTTCTGAGGCCTGTCTCCTTAGCTTGGAGATGGTTGCCTTCTCCCTGTGCCTTCACCTGTTCTTTCCTCTGTGTGTGTACATATTTGGATCCTGATTTCTTAGTATAAGGACACCAGTCACATTGGCGTAGGGCTCACCCTAAATCCTTGTTTTAACTTAGTTCCCTCTTGAAAGAGTTTATCTCCAATGACATTTACATTTGAGGTACTAGAAATTAAGACTTCAACATATAAATTTGGGGGGGAACACAGTTCAGCCCATAACATCTCCCAACTTTTGTGAATTTGTCCTATAAAAGTAGTTAAGAATGTGTGCAAAGATTTCACCATTAGCTATTTATTGTTTAGAACCTTGCTGCTAATAACAAAAATATCTTTTAGGAATGCCATGTGGTGGCATTCAACAGCAATGGACAGAAAACCCAACTTCAAGTGACTTAACACTACCCAGGAGCTTGGGTGTAGGTGATTATTGGTATTGGGTCATTGGCTCTCTGAAAATTTCTTGCTGTTCTCTCATGCCCATCCCCTCATGGTCACATAATAGCTGCTGCAGCTCCAGACATCATGTCTTTGTTTAGGTAGGAAGAAGGAGACAAAAAGAAGTATTGCATTTTCTGCCTCTTTTTATGAGGAAAGAAAAACTTTTCCAGAAATCTCCACAGAAAACTTTCTGTAATGTCTTGGATTGGAACTGGGTCCCTAACCCAGCTCCAGCTGAACAACTGGGAAGTAGAGAACTTTAGGGTGAGTTTTAGGATGTATAAAGCTCTGACGTACCAGGTGGGAGAGAAGGAAAATCTGTACAGAGGTCACTGAGGCTCTATTTTTAAAGATTAACATTACTAGAACATTCTGGGTGGATCAGGACTGCTCCAATTCACCCGGGAAGAAGTCAGGACTGGTGATGTGGGCTCCGCAAGTGGATCCAATCGTTCAATGGTGAAGGGTGGACACTCACCTAGGGTGTGACTCAGGCAGCCCTCCCTTCCAGACTTAGCACACTTCTTTGGAGGCAAGGCTAAATTTATGAGTATAAGCTTAAAAAAAAAAAAAAGTAGTAGCCTTGGAAGTTCGGTTGTGGGCATCACTGTTACTTGTTTGGGAATCTGTTTGTTTGAATCTCTAAGATTCAAACCATTTTTCTGCAAAGACACTCCAGCCAGTAAGAGAACAAGGCCAGTGGATCACCCAGGTGATCAGCTACACTCTCCAACAACCTCTCCATCGTATGTTTGGAATAAGAAACAAGGCTTCTGGGTCCTCAGGATTTTTAGGTAATTGAAGAGAAAGGTCGTCCAACTGCTGTGCACAAGGACTCAGACAATTAACTGGAAAGATAGAAAGTGAGCCCACAAGTAGGTTGTAAACATGCCAAGTAACTTTTACTTTCTAAAACTTCTGCAATGAACATGTTTTAGCTTTGTAATAGGAAACAAAACATAATATTTTTTAGGAATCAAGGTACTTATTATTGACAAAAAGAGAACAAGCCCAAATTTTCAATTATTTCCACTTATACTTCTCATAGTAGCAAAAAAATTATAAACCATCCACATGCCCAACCTTTAGGGTATTGTACATCCATTTGAAAGACTTTAGAGCCATGAAAATAATAAACATGTGGACTGTGTCAACACGTGGCAAGTGTGCATGAATAGAAAGAATAAAGACACACACATTCATTGATTGCTACCATGGAAAATCACGTTTAGACAATGATAAGAAGGAAAAATAAGAGAGTTAGGCAAACAGCTGGCATTTTCAAGCCTCTGCCATGGGGCCGCATTTTCCCTCAGGTTCAAATCCTCAGGGCTGTCCTAGGCTGTCTTGCGCCAAAAAACATAAGCAAGTTCCTTTAAAAAAAAAAAAAAGAAGTAAGTTCCTCCTCCAATCTTCCTCCCCAGCTCTGCCCTTCCTAGAATCTCAGGACTCTGGGTCAGTCGTGGGTTAGTCTGTCTCTCTCGCCTTCCCACAGACGGAGCACAGTGGACCCATTCTCCATAAACTTGCTCTCTGCTCCTTGGTAGTTAGCCAACGTGGATGAATTAATCTCTGCTTTTATAATCAGTGGGGACATACCAGTGTCTGTTATCTTTTTTGGGAAATATTTTACTTATAAAATATTATTTTCTACTCCTCCTGTCCTCCAATTTGAAAAGTAACAGGTGCCAATTATAAAGAACTTCTCAATTTTGCAAAATACTTTGCCAAGCGATCTGTTATGTTGTAGGGGCCCACCACGTTCACAGTCGTTCCTGGGGGATCCCTCCCCACCTTGTGCATGCCGCGTGCGTGCCTTGTGGCCCTGCCGTTTAGCCAAGGCTGGCTAGACCAGGGTGGACACCTGCCATGAGGTTCAGCCAAACCGTGAGCTGGCCATCATCTCTGCGGTGGGTTCTTGAGAAAGTCTGACTCCAGTGATATCGTAGCTCACTGAGCCAACAAACAGATCTTCTCTCGTGGGGAACTTAAATGTGAGGCACGCAGCCTAAGGACATACAGTACAAAGGAAAGAAACAAAAGCTGGAAGATGCAGGAATCAGGCACACACAGGAGCCACAGAGGAGAACTAAGGGGAGGAGACGGAGTTCGGCTGGTGGTAGGAGAAGGGGGAAGGGACCACGTTTGTATTATACCTGGAGACCAACAGTACCTGGCATACGGAAGCTACCCTATGGGAGTGAGAAGACAGCACACTCAAGTATTTTGCAGAAGTGGGGTGAGCAGGGACTGTTGTTGCCTTTATATCTCTCCCCCCCACACACATACAGATTGGGTGACCACAGAACCAATCCACTCCCCTTCAGCTAAAGGGTCAGAAGGGGCTCCTGGGTGGCTCAGTCGGTTAAGCGTCTGCCTTCGGCTCAGGCCATGATCCCAGGGTCCTGGGACTGAGCCCAGCATGGGGCTCCCTGCTCCGCGGGGGAGTCTGCTTCTCCCTCTCCCTCTGCGGCTCCCCCTGCTCGTGTTCTCTCTCTCTCTCTCTGATAAATAAGTCAAACCTTTAAAAAAAATAGTGTCAGGAAACTCCTCGTCCACCAACTTCCATTCCTCCATCCCTAAAGCCAGAACGCAGCACCCCCAGCATCGTCCAGTTGTCGTGGGAACTGTTCTGTACATGAGTGTCCCCTCCACCAGCCACACTGAGCTGAGTTCTTGAAATGTGGCTAGTGCAAATGAGGGACTGCACTTCAAATTTTTCTTTAAATGTTCAGTCTAAAGTCGTAAGTTAAAACTTAAAACAGCCACACGAGGCTAGCGGCGAGCCTACTGGACAGCACAGCTCTAGAACAAATCTGGTGCCCGAGGACAGGAGACACAGAAGGGTCAGTAGCTTGGCGTCCCACGTCCGGTCAGGCCAGCTGTGGGGAGCACACCAGTGCTGCAGCCCAGGCTCTGCCCTCCAGTATCAGGACACGGCCCCTATGTCGGCCTTCCTGCTGCGGCACCTGCTCAAGTTCCCCTCCTGGTCCTCCGCCCTTGCCCCCACCCACCCCTCTTGCTCCCTTTAGCCCTCTGGAGACCCATCCTGTCCTTGGCCCCCTTCACAGGCTGGACACCAGTGCTCCAGACACCACATTCCACTCAGCTGGCATCGGCCTTCCCCTCCCTCCCTCCGAACCTTTCATCCCAAGCCTCAACGCTTATCTTTGAGAACTGACCTCACCCGTTGGGACTCCTCCTAAATGCCACATATGCCAGGTGTGTTGGAAAAGGCTGAGCGGACAGAGAGGAAGCATTCGGAGAAAGAGCAACTACCGATTCAACCTTCTCCATCCCAACTGAAGCCAGCTTGGCTGGTTGCTAGGAGGAAGCAAAGGGAAATACAACAGAGGGTTCTGGATGGTCTGGCTTCAAAGGTACGCCTGACTCCTCTCCAGCTGGAAGTCCCCACAAGCACCTCCCCAGCCCACTCCCAGCCTGCCTCCACACCACGGGGCCTTCGTTCCCCAGCCCCGGGGTGACACAACCACAGCCCTAGGGAGACGTTGGCAGAGGTCCCCTTTCTGGCCCATCCAAAGTCAACACCCACCTTCCAAGCTTCGGTTTCCCAGTAGAGGATGTGGGTCTTCCCAGAAAACTGGGACACATGTGGCATTCACTGGGATGTGGATATGAGTGGAGACTGTTTGCTCACACTGCCTCCAGTCTCCCACCCTGTCTCTCCAGACGTGGCGTTCCTGGTGAGCTGAGCGCTGGCAAGGATTCGGACAGGAGGCCTCTTGGTCCTTTGCGTCAAGGACATTTACGGCCTCTGAAGGGCAGGAAAGGAGATGACACGTTTGTTGTCCAGGAGCAGTCTCCCAAAATGACGAGATCTTGGCAATGATCATAGGGTTAACATAGGTCATTGCTACTATGGCTAATGAGGACAAAAAGCTGTTAGGGGAAGCCATATATTCGCAGTCCATATTTGGAACACAAGTGGTCAGGAGATACACGGCAACGTCATTGGGGGGGCGGGGGGCACTCTTGTCCGTGTTCATTGCCC
The DNA here is from genome assembly GCF_002201575.2 of Neomonachus schauinslandi. Lineage (NCBI taxonomy): Eukaryota > Metazoa > Chordata > Mammalia > Carnivora > Phocidae > Neomonachus > Neomonachus schauinslandi. The sequence continues at coordinate 15,982,050 of NC_058404.1, forward strand.
CGCCGACCAGCGCGCAGCTCCCGCCCTCAGGACACCCCTGAGAGAACCACTGTGCCTCTCCTGTTGTGTCCAGAAGACTGAAGAATAATGGGGGTGGGGAGGGCAGTAGTCTGGAAATTCTAGTGCTCCATTAAAAGGGGTTTCTAAATTACAGCCACAAAAGTATTGTGTGAGTCTGTCATCTACCACCACCTTGTCCCTTGGCAACTCAGCATTTAGTGCCAGACCTCTGAAGCTAAAATGATTAGCTGAAATGTGGTTAAATATATAGGTGATACTTGTTTACATACTCTCCTGAGTCCCACTGCCGTCTGAAGACGTTTAATAATCAAACCGTATTTCTTTTGCCTGTAAAACGTGGCATCTTCTATTTGGGTACATAATATGTCATAAAACCCGACTGGAGAACAGAAGGCTCTGACTGAGTTCACAGCCCGGTTATAGGACCCATAGTGGTCATCAGACACAGGCTGTGACCAGGAAAACTGAGGCCTGGAAGGATTCTTAGAAAAGGTTACCGATCTTCCACAAGCTAGAAGGCAAGAGGTGATGGTTTTGTCAAGGTTTCCTGGGTGTTGTTCGGCCTTCCTCTGATGAGTCAGGTCTGTGACTTCCCGGGGGTGCCGCGGGGACACCCGAAGGGCATCAGTCCTGGGCTGCGAAGGCATGGGCGATTGTGCGGACCCCCCGCGGTCGGACTCTAGAAACCCTTTGCATCGATCGGTCTCTGTCCCGTGCAGGGGGAGCCTATTTTGTGCACAGTATTTGGTTCCTCGAGCTGAAAACTTGGGATTTTAGCTGAAATGTTAGAGATGAGTCAAATGGCATGTCATCAGCCCCACGAAGCAAACGGTTAACAATGAACGTGTGAGCGTTCATCGTACTTTGCCACGCTCTGCACAGAGGTGTTCAGATCTGGTGAGCAGTTCACACTTGAAATAGCTCATGTGTCTTTTAAAAGGTCTGAGAGATTTAACTGACTGGGCGCATCATGAGAGCTTCAACTAGGCTCCAGTGTCCAACAATCTCCGCATCTCTCACGGAGCCCCACTGAGCTCCGTCTCTCTGCCTCCCCAGGGCCCCGGACACCCCGCCTGTGTTGTCCACGTGCCTCTCCAGCTCACAGCCTCCCCCCGGGCCTCTTCTCTCCCCCAGAAGCCTCTGCGCCATCCCGTGAGCTGGGAAACTCAGAGTCAACCCTCTTTGCTCTCCTTCATCCCCAGCCAACTGATCCCCAAGCCCCATGGGTGCTGGGTCAGAAATACCAGTCAGGTGTTACCCCTGACCATTTCAGGCTTCCTCCTACTCACCCAGGTTCCTGCAACAATCTACCCACCAACCTCCTGCCTCCAGGCTCCACCTCTTCCGCCCTCCACTCTGCCCCAGAGTCCTCCTTGAGACCTGTTTAAAGGTTTTCAAAAGACGGAATTCAAGCTCTCCAGAGGAGGAGAGGACATCTTTGAGCATCTGGCCCCCAGGCTAACTTGGCTCCCCTTCTCCTACCAGCCCTCACGCTCTCGATGCGCCAGCCCAGCTGAGCTGTGCTTCAGGCCCCGGCCTCATGCACACTTCACCCCTAGCACTTACCCACTGCCCACCTGCTCAATTCACTCACCCCTTGAGGCCCTCCTGTAAAGCTCTCCCGACGCCCCCTAACAGCCACACCTCTCAGAGCCCTTGTATAATGTTTTGTGTACGTGTGTGTGTGTGTGTGTGTGTGTGTATGTATCTCCCACCAGACTCTGAGCTCCTGGGGGGTGGGCAGGGAGCTCATGCCCAGGGCACGCCATCGAGCATAGTGTGGAAGCCACACATGTGGCCTGGCCCGATAAATCTGTTCTGTCCGTGCGGATTTGACCAGTCGCGTTACGGTTGAGACAGGGGAGGAGAAGAGAGCCCCTGAATACAAGATGCCACTTAACTAAGCTTTTGTACCAGGAGTGAGACTCCGTGCCAGACACTTCCTATATCATCTCACTGGATCCTCACTACAAGTCTGTGAAGATAGGAGTCCTGTCACATCTTATAGGAAACCAGATCCTACAGCGTCCTGAGCCTCAGAGAAGCCAAGTCTCGTGCCCAAAGCCCAAAGCCTGGACTCTCAGCTACTGCACTGGCAAAGCAAGTGTTCTAGAATGCATCCTCTTATATCCAACGGTGGTGGTGCGGACTCGGCTCAAGGCTAAGTGTCCTTGGGGAACTTGTCATAGTTTAGAGGTATCGGGGGGGGGGTGGAGGGGGAGAAACATGCTGGCTGGGCAGGAACACTCAGGGAGTGGTCTTCACTTGAAACGGCATTCTGATTGCTTGAATGCAGTTTCTTCCCATCTAGGGTCTCATCTATTGATTACCAGGTGCCTTGTACGTGCCCACAAAGTCTACTTACGAAGCAGAGACATCTAGGACCCTGGTGATCCAGCCAACTGACCAATTCTTAAGTTTGGGTTGACAGTGGGGGTGTGCCCTGGGCTGTGGCTGCCAGAAACTTCCCTAGAGACTTGGCATTAAGTGATAAAAATGGCTTTGGATGGTTTAGGTAGGACCCATCCCAAAACACATACCATTCTGTTACTCTGCATCATCTGCAAAGGGCCCTCCCTTGATCTGGCCCAACGACGGACCCAAGTGTGGGGTTTGGGCAGCTTCTAGCTGGGTAGGCGCCAACTCGCCCTCTCTCCAGAGACCCCTCCTGCAGTTTAATCATGCTCCGGATCTATTCTGGGCCACACTCATTTCCCATGGTGGAAATTAGGTTTTGACAGTGTTCCTTTCACATGTAATCTGTACATTCTAATTACAGCCAGTTTCTTCAGCTCAGTGAGGACTCTTCCTGAATTAAACGGATGGTTCTGCCAGAACACAAGGCCCCTTCAGAAGCCTGTCCCTCACCCTCTTTTTGCACCTCCTCCTGAGGCAGGAAATCATGGGATTTGTAGCTGACCCTTGCCTTTTATCCACTGTCACTCCACAGAGGACGTGTAGGGAAGCCCCATTCTGGCTGCTATTTGCTAGCCAGGGGGACACCTTGTGGTGAAAGGGATGAAATACAACAACAAGGGGTTCAGAATATTCTTTTTTTTTTTTAAAAGCTTTATTGAAGTATGATGGATATACAACCACTTTATACGTTAAGGTATACATATACATTGTGAAACGATCACTGAATCAGGCTAATTAATATGTCCACTATCTCCACATAGCTACCTTTTCTTTTTGGGTTTCTGTGTGTGTGTGTGTGTGTGTGTGTGTGTGTGTGTGTGTGTGTGTGTGATGAGAAGACTTAATCCAAGATCCGCACTCTTAGCAAATCTCAAGTATACAAAAGAGTATTGTTAACGATAGTCACCTTGCTGTACATTAGATCCCCAGAACTATTTCATCCAGTGAAAGGAAAAATTTGTACCCTTGAGGTTAAGGATATTCTTTTGAGTCTCTCATTTGTCTTCATTTATTTTTCAAGGTTTGTAAATCATATCATTGAAGGTAGAATGCTGTATATTGGAACCTCGCTACATTTTTTAACCTGGCATTTCTAGGGGCATTGGCCTCACTCCCCCTTTCAACTGCATTGGGGCCACAAGTGTATATCTAAAAACAAAACTCTTACTTTCAAAGTTCTTTATCATCATCCCCAAAAGTAATTTCAAGCATCTCTTAATTGGAGGAGCAGGGTTAGCATTTGGCAAAATAGAGGCAAGAAGAGGTGGGGGAAAGGGCCTCAGCCAGCAGGTGTGGGACAAGATTCTGGTCCCTGCTCTGCCCCATGGACCACGTCCATCAGGCAAGTCACTGACCTCTGAGCCTCAGTCTCCTGAGCTGACCAATGAAGATGATGAACTACAGGATCTTGAAGCTGTAAAACTGTATAAATATATGAGGTGCAATGGACTATCATTTAGACCTCTTGGGGGCTCGAGAGGCTAAAGATGGAAAAAAATTAGAATCTGTCTGGGTAACCTTTCTGGTATGTGAGCACTAGTTATGTGGGGCACAGGGAAACTGGCCCAAAGGTCCTCCCATCCCATTTTGCAAGCTCATTTCTGAATTATTCATGTCTTACACGCAGCATGAAAAGGGGGAGGTGATTGCTGGTTTGACCTCTGAGAGGAGATAAGCCCGGGGAAGGAACGTTGTTTGCCAGAGAGTACAGAACATGGGCTTTTCAGACGAAAAGGGCCTTTACAGATGATCCAGTCTGCACCCACCCACTTCCAGACAAAGGAAACAGCACGTATACTGACTTCAGAGATGGTATCCAGATCACACAGCTCGCTTGTTGCAGAATCGGAACATCGCACCGCAAACAAACAAACTCGAGGTATTCATGACCCAGCCCATCCGGTGGTAGAGAGCCTGGCTTCCACATCAGTGTTCACAAAAGTCATAGACGACAACACAAAACTGTGATGAATGTTAAAAGTCATTGCTCTGCGCTCGCCCCAGTCACAAGCAGATCCCAGATGTCCTCGAGAGAGGAGAGAGAGCTGGTCCCCAGGAAAAGGAAAGGACAACTTTGGGGAGGCTATTGATTTCCCAGGTACAGAGCCTGACCAGCGACGAAGACCCCATCTTCCTGAATCTTGGGTCAAGTAATAAAACGTTCCATTTAAAAATTTTCTAATGGGGGACGCCTGGGTGCCTCAGTCGGTTAAGCGTCTGCCTTCGGCTCAGGTCATGATGCCAGGGTCCTGGGATCGAGTCCCACATCGGGCTCCCTGCTCAGCGGGGAGCCTGCTTCTCCCTCTGCCTCTGTCTCTCTCTCTCTCTCTCTCTCTGTCTCTCATGAATAAATAAATAAAATCTTGGGGAAAAAAATTTCTAATGGTGTTACTGAACACAAAGAATTACAATACCACTAAATTTTCTCCCCAAGTGTTGGCCTACTGAAGACAATTTTACCAGCTTCATATCTTTCTACTGTCCTGCTCCCTGAGCCCCCTCCAACCTCACTGCTGGTCCCCTTTCCGATCCCCGAACCTGGTGGTCCCCTTCCAGCCTCAGCACCTGCGCACGGGCAGCTCCTCAGCGCGGCATGCTTGTCTGCTGGGATCCACCTGACTCTCTCCCCCGCCTCCTTCAAGTCTGCTCAAATGTCATCTTTGCAGGAGGCCTTCCCTGACCACCCTGTAATCTAGGGGACCATCCCACTCCTGGCCCCCTCACTTGCTTGCTTTTTCAGTAGAGCTCACCACCTCCAACCCCCATACTGTCCCTGTCTCCCCTCTAGTATGCAAGCTGCGTGAGGGCAAGGACTTTGATCTGTTGTGTTCTCTGTGGGGTCCCGGGGCCCGAGTACAGTGTCTGGCCCATAGGAAGTGCTGCGTAAATACTTTCTTAGTGTGTGCAAGCTTTGACTTGCTCCCCGTTTTTTGTCTCTGCTTTCCTCTGCCTCCAAACTGTCACCTCTCTCCCAGACCTGCTCAAGCCCCACTCCCAACCAGAAGTGGTTCGTCTGCCAAGCTGACAGGATCATCTCCAGCTGTCTGCTTTTCATCTGAGGAAGCTGAAAAGTTAAGTGAATTGTCCAAAGTCAAAGAGCCAGGACTTGAACTTGGATCTTTTGTTGATTCCCCTCCCAGACTCTTCCCCATAGCCCCAAGTTTCTCGGGGGGACAGCTCCCATCCTCACCTGGATCTGGATTTCTCTGCTCGTGTGGAGCACGGCTCCCTCCAGCTCATTTGAGCAATACTGCATTCTGATTCTGCCACTAGTTAGACATGTGGCTTTGGCCAAGTTACTTGACTTCTCTCTGTCTTGGACTTCCCATTCCTTAAGGGAAATATTTGCCTTACAGGATGTTCCAAAAGATTAACCAAGATGGGAAAGCACAGACCCTCCCCTAGTGTGAGCGTAGTGCCTGGTTGTTTCCTTCCCTTTTGCTGGCTTCTGAGGAAAAAGTAATAAAAAAAAATTACATTTCTCAAAGTGTCCTTGTCTTCATCTCCACGGCTAAACTCCTAGCAGACACTAAAGAAATACTTAGGGAGTAAAAGCAAATTTAAAGCGGAGGTGAGGGGCGCCAGGGTGGCTCAGTCAGCTAAGCATCTGCCTTCAGCTCAGGTTATGAATCCTGGGGACCTGGGATTGAGGCGTCCTGGGATTGAGCCCTGAGGCCTCGGCATCAGCATCCCGCTCCCTGCTCAGCATGGAGCCCGCTTCTCCCTCTGCCCCTCCCCTCCACTCCAGCTAGCTAGAGATCCTGCTATTTCCACTCAAAGAAAGAAACCGGCATGGGTTGTAACGATTGAGGCAGACTTTCCAGAGACAAAGAATGAAAAATGCATGAGTGTGTATGTTGTAGGAGCGATGGCGACAGCACTGAGAGATGTACTCTTGCCCAAAGTGGATGAATAGTACCACCCCGCCCCCGGCCCCAGCCTTCTCCTGCCCTCACATGTTCTTGGGAATAGTTCATCACCAGCCGAGTCTGCGTCCACCACGGACCGCACACCTGGATTCACAGTGAGAGGCTAGACAATGGCCTCCAGAGATAACCCTGTTGCAATTCCCAGAACTTGTCGATGTCACTTCCTACAGCAAAGGGGACTTTGTAGGTGTTTAGGTGAAGGGTTTTGAGGTGGGGAGATTATCCTGGATTGTGGGGGGGCTACATGCAATCACAAGGATCCTTCCAAGAGGAAGACGGAGGGAAATTTGGCTCCAGAGGGGAGAAGGCTCTGTGCTAACGGAAGGTACAGGAAGAAGCCTCAAGTCACGGAGGACACGTGGCCACTAGAAGCTGGAAAAGCCAAGGAAACAGATTCTCCCTGGAGCATCCAGAAGGAACCAGGCCTGTCCGCATCTCACGTAGGCCGGGGAAACCGATTCTGGACTTCTGATCTCTAGAACTTGTGTTGTTTGAAGCCACTACATTTACGGTGATTTATTCCAGCAGCACTAAAAAATCAACACATCCACTTTGATGAGGACATCCCGGTTTGCTGTGGGAAGGCTGTGCCGCCCAGATTGAGGTGAGCGCTGAGGACGGCCCGCCGGGTGGTGTGACAGGTCAGGTGTGTGGCTCAGTCACCCCACACGGCTGGCAGCCACCCAGAGCTCTCCTCCGAGCATCGCCCCCTGACAAAGTTTCATGGTGAAGGCACTGAGCTTCCCTGTTCAGAGATAAGGACATCCTGGCCTCCTGCGGAGTCGGTAATTTGTCCCTCTTGCAAGAAGTAGCCCGTGATGGATCTGTGACACCACACCTTCCCCGTGCCACCTTCAGTGATGGTTTTCCTTGGCAGAATCACAGTTTAGCCACCGGGCAAAATTCAAGTCTAGCAAGTTAGGTCTGCCTGGAACGAGCTACACTTGCTTATGAAGTGTTTCAACATTTCCAGTCTGTATTTGCTCCCACATGCTCTGGGAACGCTTTTTGACATCCTGATCGCTCCCTCATGGCCAGCACAGGGGCTTCATCAGGGAGCAGCCCCCAGATCAAACCTGAGGCCTGGGAAGTTATCTCAGCTGGAACCATCGAAGCATGACGCGAGTCAGAACGAATTTCTTACAGGTCAAGGCCGCTGAAGCCTTAGCTGCTAGTTTGTTCACTGAAGAGCGGGTCTGGGGCAACATTTCACTAAGTGGCAGAAGTCCGCTCCGCCATACCATTGCTGTAGGCTGCTGGGCTTCACTGTGACTTCCCGAAGCGGGTGCTGGAGGGGACGGCACGGTGGCTGAGGGGACCCTCTGTGAGGCCACCCCGCTACCAAACCAACCGAGCCGCAGCTTGAGTGCTCCCGGCACCACACAAGCCCCCAGCGCTATAAACGGGTTCGAACGACATGTGAAAAGTCACCCGGACCCCCCAGCTTTAGTCCCCTCACCAGAAGGGAGACATGACAAAGGGTAAAGAATGTGGGATGGGATGCTGCCTCCATCGCCCACGGGACACCATTTCAGCCTGTTCTTTGCTCCTCTTTCAGGATGGACACATGCACAAGACCCGACAGGCTGTGCAGGGATAAGGGACCCAGCTGCCACAGTAACCGGCGCTGGGCCCCAAGGTTGCCTTGGGGCTTGTCTCCATTGGAGCCGCTCAAAGAGGGACATGGAAGGAGTAGCAGGGGCAGTTTTGTGGGCCAGGCCTACAGGTGGGACCTCTCAAGTGACCCACAGTCCTTTGGCCAGAACCCAGCCTATACAGCCACCTGCAAGGGAGGCTGGCCAGTTAACACCTAGCATTCCTTACCACCCCCCATCAAAAGACTTAATAGGGCAGGATGACATTGCCTTCAAAAAAATCGCACCTGAATTAGGTTTTGGTTTCTAGTTGAGTTTTAGTTTCTCCCTAGCCACGGCCCACTCAAAGTTCAATATATTCCAGGGATTTCTGGATATAGATATGCTCTGGGGAACGAGAATCCCCTATTTATCTCAAATTACAAATGTTCACGCTTTCTCAGGTGTCCAGGATTTTATAAACGACAAGCTGGATTTTCTCTCTTGCAATCACACATTTTAAGTTTAATCCACCACCTTTTGATATCCCCGGATTCACAGATTTGTTAAAATAGGTCATCAAATGAGTAGCTGGGTATTTTGTGCAAAATAAAAAGACTTTCAGAATCTAAAATGTGAAACACGCAAGAAATTGACATTCAGCCAGCAGGCTACATAGTGGCTGCTGTGGGACATCTACTTTTTAAATTACAGCAAAAGTTCTTAATTATCACCAGAACGATAAAACAGACTTAAAAGCTGGTAAAACTCTCAAAAGCACCACAATTCATTCTTGACTTTTCAAACCACTGTATTTTTTTGTATTTTTATTAATGCTTAAATTTTTAAAAATGCTAACGTTTTGGTTTCTAACGGAGCAATAAGGATATATAGATTTGGTCGTGGCTTGCAGAAAGCTTCCACGTGAATGGGTAAAACGTTTCAGAGTGGTAATGACCAAAGGTATTGCTACAAAAGACGGTCTGTCTGATGAATGCCTCAAATTTAATATATCCACACCATTAAGTACAAAAGTGTGAATGAAGAAGTAAAATGGTAAGATAATTTTTTTAGAAGTTGAAATATGGGTAGAATAAAAAATAAACCAAGAAGCAACAGGAAAAACTATATAATATACCAAAATTCGGCTATTACTGGCTAGAAACTAACAGTGAACTTTATAGAGTATTTAAGAAATTTGAAGAACAGCCTTAAAACTGCTTGAGAAAAGTTAGTCAAACCAAAATCTAACAGAAAAGTTTCCATATAAAACCCTGAAATCAGGGGTTCCTAGTGGTAAAATATGCTTTACCAGATCCTAAATATATTTATTCATAAGAGGGCTATAATGATCTATGATTGTTAGCTTTCTGGAAATTGAATCTTACTTCAATACTGTTAGGCTGAAAACCAGTTAACTAAATCTTTCCAGGAAACTGTTTGCTATTAAATAACAACTCTTTGCTATTAAAGTAATTCCCATTCAATACGAATGACAAATTTAGTAAATTAGCAAATGTGGTAAATTCAATGAATTCATCATTAGGCAAGTTTTATTTCCACAGAATCAAATTTTGGCAAATCAATTTTCAATGCATTTACCTAAAATCAACCAACATCTGCTCCATCCCTTCGCAAATGAAAGGTACCTGATTAGGGGGGGGGGGGGGGGGGGAGACCAGTCATATTTTGCATGAATTACCGTTGTCCCCGTTTCAGCCTTAAGCTCTGCTGCTTAGTTTACAAATGCCTCCTTTAAAGGAGGGGATGGTGGCTGAACCTACCAAAATGCAAACGGGACACTGATGCCAACGAGGTCAAAAATGAGCCCATGTGTCACCCTTATTAGAAGCAGCATGTAGCCTCAGACATTTCCTGCCTTCATTAGCTCCCAGGACTGCTGTAATGAATTACCATAACCTGGGTAAGACAACAGAAATGTGTTCTTTCATAGTTCTGGAGGCTAGAAGTCCAAAGTCAAGATGTCAGAAGGGCTGGGCTCTATAATCTGTCCTATGACTTTCTCTTGGCTTCTAGTCCTGCCGGCAGTCCTTGGCATGACTTGGCTCGAGGTTGCATAACTCCAATCTCTGCCTGTGTTACATGGTGTCCTCTCTGTGTCCTTACATCATCTTTTTTATATTATATATATATATTTTTTAGATTTATTTATATCAGAGAGAGCAGGGGGTAGCGACAGAGAGAGAATCCTCAAGCAGACTCCCAACTGAGCAGGGAGCCTGAGGAGGGGCTCAATCTCACAACCCTGAGATCATGACCTGAGCCGAAACCAAGGGTCAGATGCTTAATCAACTGAGCCACCCAGATGCCCCATCATCTTATAAGACAATAGTCATTGGATTAAGGGCCCTCATCTTAACTGATTATATCTGCAATGACCATATTTCCAAATAACGTTAGGACTTAGGGTTTAGGACTTCAACAAATCTTTTTGGAGGACACAATTCAACCCCTAACACCACCTTTGCCCTCGCTTCCCAAACACTGATGGTCAATGACCACTATTTTAAGCAATCGCTCTCATGCCCTTTGTCATTTCTCTTTTTTTAATTTGTTTGAACAATAATTTTAAATGATAAGTCATACATACCAGCACACTTGACTGATACAAAAACAGCTTTGGCTGAATTAAACTTTGTAAAATCTCTTGCCAAAACCCTGGCTAAAATAGAACATACAATTTTCTCCTTTTCTCATCTTATTTTTTCTGCAATAGCTTCACTTGACCTAGCAACTTGCAGTTCATATTTTCTAGAACAATTCCAATTTAGTGTCATTTTATCCTTTTTCGGTAAGATTAGTATCGAGATCACTTAAATGCACTATAACTGTCATGTTTCTTAAGGCTTTTTGAGCAAATAAATTCACAAGTAAAAAAATCTACGTCAAGAGTCCCGATTTGAAGATCAGAAAATCTGTCACTAACTGATGTTGATTAAAAAGTAAGAGTCTGGTAGTGACTGGGTGGCTCAGTCAGTTAAGCATCCGACTCTTGGTTTTGGCTTAGGTTGTGATCTCAGGGTCGTGAGATCAAGGTCTACGTCAGGCTCTGAGCTCAGCATCGAGTCTGCTTGGGATTCTTCCCCCTTCCCTTTGCTCCTCCTTCCCCCACTCACACGCTCTCTCTCTTAAATAAATAAATAAATAAATAAATAAATAAATAAATTATTCCAAAAAAATAAGATTCTGGTGAAACCTGGGGCAGGAGGGTATGTAGGAGGACACTGACTTCTAGAGAAAAGTCCAGGATGTGAGAGTGAAAGCCAGGATGGGCCCATGGAACATCTAACTTCTTTCCCTGTGGGTGTCATACCACTGACAGGAAGGACACCATGATTTTATAATTTAGTTCTTAGTGGAAAATGTCCCTTCTCCTATTCTTCCTGGTAATTAAGAATCTGAGGAAGGAACTTGAAACCAAGACTAGAACAGGAAATAGCACAAGAGTTAACACTGGCTAACAAAAGTCCTATCAGCTGAGAAGAAGCCAGCAAGAGGGGCAAAGCCAGGCCAGAAATTGTGCACAATCCTGGTGGCAGGTTCATCTTCTGACCCACCACAAGAGCTAGGGCCTGGCCAGAGGGCTTCAGAGTCTATTTTCACAGGACAAGCTAGGATACAGAATGAAGAAAAATTCAAGATACGCCATGAGAGAAGAGAAGCTCTCTCTCAACAGAAAGAATGGAGGAAAGAAACCTAAGTGACAAAGAAAGAAAAAGGGAGAAAAACAGATCTGTGACGTGAGACAGCCATTCTGGGTCCCTGTATTTGTAACAGAAAAAGAAGGAACAGCTACCAAGGAATTTAGGGGTCAAGATAATCCAAGCAAATATCTACTGAGCACTAGCGAGGTACCAGGAAATGTGTTGGAAACTCAGGATATGAATAGGAGCAGATGTAGTATCTGGAGTTTGTCAGACTTACAAACAAGTGATGATACTATAAGATAATTACTATATTGGAGGTATGATGAAAGGGAAGTGGGAGAGGTATGTCACATATCTCCTTGGTGTCTCTCAGGAGGCATGTCTGAGCAGTTTTTATGGAAGAAAAAGCATTTGCTAGAGGGACAGAGAAGGGAGGGGTGTTCTCAGTAGAGAGCATGACAACCAGGTCAGTGTTACTGGAGCACAGACTGCAAGATTGAGAGCAGCTCAGCAGGGCCTCTGTGAAGGCCTTGGGCACTATGGGAGGGATTTTAGGCTTTGTCCTAGAGCCAGCTGGGAGCCATCGGTAAATTCTGGTGAGGAAAGCAACATCACCTGATTTGTGGAACAGAAAGATCTTTCTGGGAAAACTTCCAAACTCATTCTCCAAGGGCAGCATTACTCTCATACCAAAACCAGACAAAGACACCACACACACACACAAAAACCCACAAAAAAACCTGCGGGCCAATATCACTGATGAATATAGATGCAAAAACCCTCAACAAATTACTAACAAACCAAATTCAGCAATACATTAAAAGGATCATTCACTAGGTACCTGGGGGGCTGTCAGTTAGGTGTCCGACTCTTGATTTCAGTTCAGGTCATGATCTCAGGGGTGTGAGATCGACTTCCATGCCAGGCTTCACACTGAGCATGGAGCCTGCTTAAGATTCTCTCTCCCTGCCCCTCTGCCCCTCATCCCTACCCACACACTTCCTCTCTATCACTGTCCCGCTCTCTAAAAAAAAAAGATCATTCACCATGATCAGGTGGGACTTATTCTAGGGATTCAAGGATGGTTCAATATTTGCAAATCAGTCAATATGATACATCACATTAGCAAGTAAAAATCATATGATCATCTCAATAGATGCAGAAAAAGCATTTGATGAAATACAACATCAATTCATGATAAACTCTCAACAAAGTGGGTTTAGAGGGAACATACCTCAACATAACAAAAAGGCCATATATGAAAAACCCACAGCTAACATCATACTCAATGGTGAAAAACTGAAAGCTTTTCCTCTAAAATCAGGAACAAGACAAAGATGTCCACTCTGACCACTTTTACTCAACATAGCACTAGAAGTCTTAGCCAGAGCAATCAGACAAGAAAAAGAAATAAAAGCCATCCAAATTGGCAAGGAAAAAGTAAAACTGTCTTTATTTGCAGATGACATGATATTACACATCTCCACCAAAAAACTATTAGAACTGATAAATGAATTCAGTAAAGTTGCAGGATACAAAATTAATACCCGGAAATTGGTAACACTTCTATATACCAATAATGAAGTAGCATAAAGACAAATTAGGAAAGTAATCCCATTTACAATTGCACCAAAAAGAATAAAATACCTAGGAATAAGTTTAGAGAAAGAGGTGAAAGACCTAGGCTCTGAAAGTTATAAAACACTGATGAAGGAAATTCAAGATGATACAAACAAATAGAAAGATATACCATGCTCATGGATTGGAAGAATTCATATTGTTAAAATATCCAAACTACCCAAAGCAATCTATAGATTCAATGCAGTTCCTATCAAAATATCAATAGCATTTTTCACAGAACTAGAAAGAATAATACTAAAATTTGTATAGAACCACAAAAGACCTCAAATAGCCAAATCTGTATGGTGACAGACGGTGACTACATTCATCAAGGTGAGCACTGAGTTATGTATAGAGTTGTCAATTCACTGTGATGTTCTTGAGAGAGAAGAACAAAGCTAGAAGTATCACAGTCCCAAATTTCAAGACATACTACAACACTGTATAATCAAAACAATATAGAACTGACACAAAAATAGATATAGCTCAAGGGATCAGGATAGAGAGCCCAGAAATAAACCTATGCATATATAGTCAATTAATCTATGAAAAAGGAGGCAAGAATATAAAATGGGGAAAATACAGTCTGTTCAATAAATGGTGCTGGGAAAACTGGACAGCTACATGCAAAAGAATGACCACTTTCTCACACCATCCACAAAAATAAACTCAAAATGGATTAAAGACCTAAATGTGAAACCTGAAACCATAAATTCCTAAAAGAAAACATAGGCAGTAATCTCTTGGACATTGGCCTTAGCAACATACTTATGGATAGGGTCTCCTTATACAAGGGAAACAAAAGCAAAAATAAACTGTTGGGACTACACCAAAATAAAAAGCTTCTGCACAGCAAAAGAAATTATCAACAAAACTGAAAGGCAGCTTACTGAATGGGAGAAGATACACACACAATGGAATATCAGTCATAAAAAATGAAGTCTTGCATTTGCAACAACCTGGATGAACCTGAAGGGTATTATGCTAAGTGAAATAAGACACTTATTGGAATCTAAAAAACAAACAAAAATAAACAGACTCTTAAATACAGAGAACAAACTGGTGGTTGCCAGAGGGGAAGCGGGTAAGAGGATGGGTGAAATAGGTGATGGAGATTAAGAGGTACAAACTTCCAGTTATAAAATAAAATCATGGAGATGAGAAGTACAGCATAGGGAATATAGTCATTAATACTATAATAACACAGTGTGGCGACAGACGGTGACTATGCTTATCGTGGTGAGCACTGAGTTATGTACAGAATTGCCAGATCACTATGTTGTACACCTGAAACTAGTATGTCATTTTATGTCAATTATACTTCAAGAATAATTTTTTTCAAAGATCTTTCTAGACCATTTTGGGGGGTTGGCATAGAGGGAGAGAGAATGGAAGCAGAAATGCTTAAAATAAGGCCATTTCATCTGAACAAGGTTTTGGCAGTGGGATGGGGGGATGCGGGGCGGAGGGGTGGTGAGGGCTGGTTAAAGGGCAGAGGTGAATAGATTTAAGAAAAATCACGAACAGTGCTTGGGAAGTGGGGAAAGGAAGCCCTGCAACAATGCTCCGAACTGTTTGGGCAGCTATGTGTGGTGACAGTTCCCTGACACAAGAAACAGAGGACAGGAATACTGGAATGCATTCATGCATGTTGAGGATGGGTCCAGTCCTGAAATGCCGAGTGTAACTGATCTGCCCAAGCGACATCTAGGTGGAGAGACACATCGGGGTACAGGAGAAAAGTCTCTAGAGAAAAGAGACAGAGATTTTAGCTTAATGAACCTGCGGGTACAGTTGAAAACATGGTTGTGAGTGAAATCACTCAAGCTGAGTAGGAAGGGTAAGGAAAAAACCTACATAGCAGGGGAGAGAATCCAGGGAACATTCATATTTAAAGGACTGGCAGAGGTAAAAAGAAAAATCCACAGAGGAGATTGAGGAGAGTTCAGAAATCATAGGAAGACCAGAGCAGTGTCACAAAAACCAAGTGAGGAAGGAGCTTCGAGAAGGAGGGTGTCACCTGCACCAAATGCCAAAAGAAGTTAAATGCCCATCGGATTTGAGCACAAAGACACATAGGACAGTCTGACTGGGGCAGTGAATAAGGAAGCTGAATTTTGGGGGATGGGGGCTGGTTGCAAGTGAAAAGGAAGAAGAGACAGTGATGAAGCCCATTCTTGTTAGATGCTTGGCTAAGAATTGGAGAGAAAGAGAGCTAGAAAGGAAAACAGAGGCAGGAGAGTTTTTATTGTTGCTGTTTGTTTCAGGACATGGACATTTTGAGTAGGTTTATATGCTAATGGGAAGGAGCTAGGAAATGGAGATGGATGACACGGAAAAAGAAGGGGTGGCCCATGGAGCAAGTTCCTAGAGGCAGGAAGTGGATGGGATCCAGAAAATAGGGGCCAGGTGAGAGGCAGGGGAGGAGAAGCTAGCCCCTGAGAGAAGGAGGGGCTCCTTCTTGCAGGGGTGGGGAGGGGTAAGAAGGAATGTAACCCAGGAGGGGTGTGGGTAGAGAGGAGGGACAGAGAGTTCACCTTAGCAGTAACTACTTTCTTTGTGAAGTAAGACACCAACACATCTCCACCTGATCTCGTCTGATCTCGGAAGCTAAGCAGGGTCGGGCCTGGTTGGTACTTGGGTGGGAGACCAAGATATCTCCAGAGAAGAGGGTTGAGCAAGTCTGGAATTATGACCCCGGAGACTAGGACATGGGTGTGAGCACAGCTAAGCAGTCCTCAGGGTGCATTTGGGGCTAGACGTCCTCAAAGTAGGGGGTGGGGGAGGACACCCATTCATGCTGCTTTGTGAGTATCCGCATTATTCAGGAGCCCAGCTTAACAGAAGAGAGATGTAAAGCTGAATTGACCCCATGCTTGTCGGTCTGCCAAAGGCAAGGGGCCAAGTGCTGGGAGAGCCGGTAAGAGAGGACTTGAATGATGTAGCATGGGAAACAAGTGGGGATAAGCAGGGGCTTGTCATGCCTGGAGAATGTAGGGGAGAACAGTGACGAGAATGGGATGGGTAGCAGGGCTTTTCTTCACAACATTTGCTGCAGTTAACAATGAAGTCCTTATTTGCTTGTTGTTCTCTTGCAGCCGGTACGGGTTCTAAGCGAGGAGGGACCATGTCTCTTTGGCCTGCCCTCCACCGCATCTCAGAGCCTTGCAGAGTCCCTAGAGCATAGCAGGTGCTGATTAAATCTTTGTGGAATGTGGAAGGAGAGAGCTGGAAGGTCTAGGAGAGACTGGATGAGGGTCAGAGAGGCACTTGGACTCTCTCGCAGGTGGAATATTCCCCAGGGATAACGGGACCCAAGGTGGAGCAGCTTCGGCTGCGGCTGAAGCAGAGTGGAGAGAGAGAACCGCGGAGGTAAAGAGGTGAACACACACACGCACTGAGCCTCTGGGTCACAGTTATGGTGGTCTGGAAGTGGAACTGTGGAGCTAAGAGAAGGTGGTCGCCTCGTGGCCCCGTGATATGGGAGTCGTGGGACAGAAGAGAATGAGCAGCTCAATAGGAGGTGGTCTCTTCAGACAAGAGCAAAAGTGTGACGTGCAGTGGAAAAGGGCAGCATGGAAAATGGTGGTGGGAAAGTCAACAGGGCCACAGTGACCTACCGGGAGGCACAGAGCAGAAGGGAGAAGGGAGAACGAAGGGGTGGAGGTGATGGGAGATGAAGGGGATGACAAGCCAAAATTAACTCGGCTCACATTGCTGACCAGAACTCTATCCAGAAGGGAGCGGAGTGTTGAGATTGACGGGGGAGGCTTGAACAGCTGCTTGCAACTGGCTCTCGTACTGGCTAAAACCAGGAGCAATCGATGGGAGTGGCCACCCAGGCCAATGGGATCACCATGAAGAGAAAGATTCTGTTCGTGGGCACATATCAATTTTGGGCAGAATTAACTGAAAATCAGTTAGGACACAACTGTTTCATCTTTTCAAAATTCCTCTGCAAATACTTTTCCTTCCACACGAGTGTTCTGCATCAGATCCACCTTTGCTATCAGCACATAAATAATCAAGGTTATGGTCTAACCAGTCCAATCACTGCAAACATCTGGGTAAAAAGGCGGGCGTCATAGCATTATTTTTATTAAGACTGTGACCCAATTGGTTGTAAGCATTTTATTCTCATGATTATTCCTTGATTCTCATTGCAGATTATTTTTATTTTTTCTAGATTGATTCTAAGGATTTGTTGTTGTTGTTTTTTTTACCAAAGAACCAAAGGTGGATTTGGCACCACCTTTTCCTGAATGAATTTCTGCTTTTTAACTGTGTTTCATTTCTTACTTCTGCTTTTCTTTGGCTTCTTTTCTTGTTCTCTACTGTTCAATTTTTTGAGATGAATATTTAATTCACTTCTTTCTCTTTTTTTGATTGATTTAGGTTCCCAGAAATTTTACAATTTTGATTTCTATATCTTCTTTATGCCAAGAACGTTTAATAAAGTACTTTTTCAATTCTTTTGTGGAAAATTCCAAACATACACAGAAGTAGAGAGAATAGTATAATGAATTCTTATGTACCCGTCACCCAGCTTCAACAATGGTCAATATCTGACCAATCTTGGCTCGTCCTAACCCCAACCCCAGACATCTTATCAACTCCTCTTTAAATATTTCAATACGTAAATAGAGAGATTTTTAATCTCCCAGTGGAAGAGACATTTTGTTTCTGACTTTATCATTAACGTCTGATTTCATTGCATGATGATCACTGAATATTTTCTGTATTGTTTAAAATCTTGGAATATCTGTAATTCACAAACATCACACAGGCACTTAGGAAGAAGGGATATTCTCTATTTCCAAGATAAGAGTTCAATCTCCAGGATAAAGAAGATGTGGTATATATATATACAATGGAATATTATGCAGCCATCAAAAAATGAAATCTTGCCATTTGCAACGACGTGGATGGAACTAGAGGGTATTATGCTAAGCGAAATAAGTCAATCAGAGAAAGACAAGTATCATGTGATCTCACTGATATGAGGAATTTGAGAAATAAGACAGGATCATAGGGGAAGGGAGGGAAAAATGAAACAAGATGAAATCAGAGAGGGAGACAAACCATAAGAGACTCTTAATCTCAGGAACAAACTGAGGGTTGCTGGAGTGGAGGGGGTGGGAGGGATGCGGTGGCTGGGTGATGGACACTGGGGAGGGTATGTGCTATGGTGAGTGCTGTGAATTGTGTAAGACTGATGAATCACAGACCTGTACCCCTGAAACAAATAATACATTATATGTTAATAAAAATTTAAATTAAATTAAATTAAATTAAAATTAAAATTAAAAAAAAGAGTTCAATCTCCATCAATCAGCTCTGCCTAACTCTATGTCATGGATTAGAAGTACTAAACGTAGACTTCTCTTGATATCACTTGTAATTCCTACTTTACAAATGGAGCTGCTAGAGTATTCAGTTTACAAATCCCCCTTGTTATTTTATCTTCTTATAATTACACCTATTAGTATGAGAAAGTGCCTTTTGGGAAGGGGGAGGGCCTGAATTCCATTCCATCTGATACTAAGACTGAGCTCTCTACTTTCTTTCTATTTGTATTTGCTTATTACATCGTAGCCTGTCCTTGGTTTTCAGTTTTGATCACACGGTTCTTCCAAACACCTTAGACCTTATCATATTAGACCTAAGCAGTCCCATCAGTCAAGGTTTTTAACTGCAAGCAACAGACTCCACTAGAGTGTTTAAACAGAAAATAAATTTGTCGGGCGCCTGGGTTTCTCAGTCGTTAAGCGGCTGCCTTCGGCTCAGGTCATGATCTCAGGGTCCTGGGATCGAGCCCCACATCGGGCTCCCTGCTCAGCGGGGAGTCTGCTTCTCCCTCTCCCACTCCCCCTGCCTGTGCTCTCTCTCTCTCAAATAAATAAATGAAGTCTTAAAAAAAAAATCTATAACCAGATATCCTCCTGATCCCACATTGGATGTAGTTGGGTTTTTTTTTTAATATTTTATTTATTTATTTGACAGAGACACAGCGAGAGAGGGAACACAAGCAGGTGCGAGGGTGCCTAATGCTCTGAGGACATGCTGCAGGTGCTTTAACACCAGATTGTAGGCTGCCTGAAATAACGCAGCAGGAGAAGACTGGTATCTTAGAGCAAGATAGGACACATTGAGGAGTTGGAATACTTTTTTTAAAGCCAATGGGAGGCAACTGAAGGCTTTTTGCATTTTAGAGAGATCGCCCTAGCAACAGTATACATAGAATGGACTGGAGGAGCTTGCTGGTGGCAAGCAGAAAGTCCGGAGGCTATCGCCAAAACCCGAGAGGGAACCCATGGGGCAGTAATGATGGTGTCTGCGGGGGTCCTGAGAGGGACAGCCAGGACAGGCGTCCAGATGGAACCAACAGAACTTAGCGGCTGTGGGAGCAAAGCTAGAGTCACAGATGTCCCCCCCCTTTTCCGTGTTCCTTGAGCGACGGAATTCTAAAGCGAGGTTATGAGAAGAGGTGCAAATTTAGGGAAAGAGGGTAGCGTGCTGTTTTGAGTATCCCAAGTTTGGGACAGCCGAGGAGTGATGGAACAAGAATCTGGAAGCTGGGAGATGCCTGATGAGCAGGACTTCTCAACCCTGGGCGCACACCACCAACACCTGGAAAGCTTTGAAAAATACTGATGCCTGGGCCCTGGGCCCAGAGCTTCTGATGTAGTAACAGCGCTGGGGCGCGATAAAGCAGCGCAGGTGATTCCGATGGGCAGCCAGGGTTGAGACCTTCTGGCACAGAGAGGAGGCTGCAGGGCCTGCAGGGTGGCCCTCCCCTCGCTACCCCTTATGAGCCAGGTGACCATGGGCAGGTCATTAGTCTTTCCCCTCCTGAGTTTCCTCCTCCAGAAAATGAAGACTGTCACACTTCCAAGAACTGAAACTATTAAATCAAATAATACGTGTAAAGTGCCTAACCCCGTTCCCGGGACATGCGACAGCCCAGACAGGGATTCACTGCAGGCCCGAGTCTGGGGAAGGGCAGAACTCTTGGCCAGTGCTCCTGAAGAGATTGGGGCTTTCTGTGTGCTGGGAAGGGAGAGGAGGAATCTCCCCAGCCTGTGACGGACGGACAGGAGGACACCCGCTGTGTGCTCACAATCTGGTGGCTCACACCACAGTCTTTGGGACTTACCGCAAGACACGGGAGGCAGCCGAAGGCCTCCCCACTCGAAGCAGGGCACCAGCAGCCAGGACCCCATTAGGGTACCACCCTGGAAGTGTGACACATCCATGCCCTCGCGTGGGCGCTGGGCAAATTTGCAGGAAGCACTGCTGTGTGCCAGGCAGGTGTTCAAGTTCATTCCGTAACCAACGTGACGGAGTCCCTACTGTGTGCCAGGGCCACGCTAAGTTCTGGGGAAATCATAAACCCGAAAGAGAGGTCTGGAGCCCTGCAGCCAACAGGCCCTTCTCGACACCTGTCTCGTCTGTCCCCGCTCCGGCATCCCCACAGCCACTGCCATCGACACCCCGTCATTTCTCTCCTGGGTTTCGGCAGGAGCCCCTCACTCTTAGGCCCATCACTGGTAGCAAGCTCCTCCAGTTCACTCGACACTCAGATTACAGGTTATTTATCAAATAATCACTCAACAACTGTTCAATAACTGTGCGATTACGTGTCACAACACGAGTACACAAGGCCGGGACGATATATTGGGGGCTTCCCTGAGGACGTGCCCTCCAAACTGAGAGAGGCGGGCCGAGGAGACCTCTCTGGCTTGCCCACCCTCCCCGGGGCTCCTCCGTGCCCTGCTTCACAGTCTCCCTCAGCCTCGACTGCCCGGTCGCCTGGGCCCCCACCTGCGCCACTCGACCCCCGCCAACCCCAACCCACGTCCTCCTCGGGGTCTCTCCTGCCCGCACCCTGCCCCCCAGCCCCCACTGTCCACCATCGCGGGGCTATCATCGGACCTCTGATTCCTCACTGCGAGGGACACTGCAGGGGGCCGAGCCTCCAGGTCTATTTCCCACTGTACCCAGCAGCTAACACGATTCTGAGAGTACGGGTCAGGGTTCAGAGAAACAGAACCAATAGGGGTGTGTGTGTGTGTGTGTGTGTGTGTGTGTGTGTGTGTGTGTGTGTACAAGGGAGGAGGAGAGACAGAGAAAGGTTTGTAAGGCTTTGGCACGTGCAATCATGGAGGCTGACAAGTCCCAGCCCAGCGAGGAGTGGAGAGCCAGAACCAGAGCCCCGGTCTCGTGGCAGGAGGGCTCTGCCAGGAGCCGTGCCCAAACACTGCAGGGAGGGCTGGCTGGGAAGTCATAAAAGGCCCCTTGCAGGACAACTTACTGCCCTGCAAGCTGCACTTCAGAGAAACCATGTCCCACTCCAGCAGGCAGAAGAAACCCCACTGATGCTGGAAGGCAAAGCATTCAGAAGGGTTCCAAGCCGCTGCTGTCAGGAGCCAGGTACTTGCTCCTCCTCCGGGCAGCGTGGGACCTACCGCAGCCGTGCCGTCACCTCTCGGTCATGTTTCCGATGGGAGCGGTGCGGTGCTAAACTCCACTTTGCAAGACTTAATCTTGACCTTCCACCTCTTGAGCAAAGAGAAGCAAGTTCACCAAGCTGCCTTTCTTCCTTTTGCCCTCCCTTCTTTCAATATTTATTTGAATACTTTCTCCATGCCAGACCTTAAGGACACAAAGACGACTAAGCCAGGGTCCCAAGCTCAGAGACCTCACATTTCAGCCTGGGGCATGGCGGGGCTGTGACAGCGTGCTCCGTGCAGGCGTACCTGCCCCCTTGCTTACACTTCACATGTGACCGGTCTCCCTGGGCAGCCCTTTGTAAGTGCAGACTGCTGTTCACTAATATCCTGTCCACCCCTTCCAATTTATACAGAAAAATACCGTAGCCAGAGATGAGGCACCCTGGGAAGACGTGGCTGGTATCCAAACAGCAAGTCCAAGGCAGACAGACAAGCCCACGTGGGTCAACACATCTGAGAAGTTGTTGCATCGTTCCAACCACTAGAGGGCACCAGCCAACCCCTGATCGGTCCAAACCTGCCCAGCCCCAGGTCATTGTGCTCCCAGATCCATAATACTAATTAATACTGTTTATCTTTTCTCAAAACGAGTCTTGCAAATCAAGCAAGCTTTAAACTGACCACACAGACTTTACTCTTGAGCCAATAAGAGGGCAAGGGGCGAGGGAATCAGCTGGCCTAAAACAAAGAAGAAAGGCCACAGATGAGGAATGGATCAGAACCAACGACAAGGCATTTTTTAAAAACCTATGCTCATTATCCCACCCATCTGCCAACAGGTAACCACAACATAACCTCACGTTACTGACAAGCCATTGTATAACAATGGTATCCAAATAAATGCCAGGTTAGGGACCACTGCATCAGAATCAAAGGTACAGATCCAAGGACCACACCATGGGAAATTTTTTTTTTTTTTTTAAGCAGGCTCACACCCACCACGGAGCCCAACACGGGGCTTGAACTCATGACCCTGAGATTAAGACTTGAGCTGAGATCGAGAATCACCCAGGCGCCCCAGATATTCCTCTTAATAAGCCTGGAATGGGACCCCCGGATGTGTATTGTCCAAAAGCCTCTGTATAAAAGAGCTTAGGAGCTATTGTTACATAACTGGAGTATTGGAAACATGGACATCAAGAGTGAGAGAGAAAACTGAATTCAAACATCTGAGGATTGTAGGTAACTTGCACCTTTGGGAGCTCTAAGAGGGAGAATAAATCTACAGGGTCACTGGGCATATTGAGAACTGCCTTCCTGCTTTGTGAAGTAGCAGCTACGTTTGGTTGTTGGAAGGTGGGTGTGAGTTATTAGCTGAGAAGTCTTCTTCCGTGACTTCTGATCTCAAAGGGATCAAGGCTACAAGCTGGAAAGGGGACTGGTGTTGGAGTTAGGTCGGCCTCATTTGTAATCAGCTCTACCATTTAATGGTTTTATGCCCTTGGGTCAAGTGTCCTTGAATTGCCCACACCTCTCGCAAAATAAACATGATACTCACCTCATTGTGGGGATTAAATGAGCAAAGATCTGTAAAGCACTTAGTGCAAGGGAAGGGAGGGCTCCTGGCTCTGTGCTGACCATTGTTATTATTAGCCCAGGAGAAAGAGCGGGACACCACCCACCACTGCCCTCTACAGGGCACCAGTGGCCTAGGCTCTGTGTAGGTCTGTGCAGCACACATACACCTCATGGCCCCGGCGGGGAGTTTACGGGGAGGAAGGTCTTTTCTGGCATGTGGTCTGAATTCATCACCTAATAGCCTCACAATGCTCCTTTTCTGAGTATCTCCTTCTGGAACCATCTGCACCCTGGCTCCTAGGAATCCTAGCAGCTTTGTGAGCTCTTCTCCTTCCCCTCCGATGACCCCCTTCCTTGTTGGTGGCCTTCTCCCTCTCTCTTTGCCCGTGGGCATCCCCCAGGATTCTGTCCTTGGCCCCCTCCCCTTCTCCTTGAAGCTCTTCTTAAGTGACTTCATCCACTGTCATGGTCGTGGGTCCCTGTACACGGACAATGACCTTTTTATCTCGGATCTGCAGTTTCATATCTTACCCGTCTTCCGGGCCCCCAGTCACAGGTGTTCATGAGCTTTAGCGTTTTCAGGCCCCAAATTAAATCAGTCATCTTCTCCTACACCTCCTGCGCCATATCCATGCCCCCCTTACATTTTCCTCTTATTGCTAATCTCAGTGGGGTCACCGTGTAGTCAATTGCCCAAACCGGAAATCCAGCAATGATCTTCCCCATTCTTCTCCTGCCACGTTGAATCCTTCCCCAGGTCCTGCTGATTTTCTCTCTCCATGATGTTCAGCCATCTCTAACTCTCATGCAGGACCTCGGCATCTTCACCTCAACCTGTGACAGAAGTTAAACTGCTTTGTGCCAAGCCTGCCCCCCGTCCATGACTCATTCCCTCCCTCCATCCTCCTCGCAATTCCTGGTCTAGTAAGACTACATTGTGGTTTCCCCAAAACCAGAAAGCCATTCCATGCCCTTGTGCCTCTCTGTGCCACCCCCTTCACTACTGAGAGCACTCCTCCCACCTGGCTTTGCTCGGCTACCTCTTACTCACTGTGGTGGGTTGAATGGTGGCTTCTCAGAAGTTATGTCCATCCAGACTTGAGGTTGTTCCATTATTTGGCAAAAGGGTCTTTGCACATGTAATTAAGTTAAGGATCTCGAGATGAGATCATCCTGGATTATCCAGGTGGGCTCTAAGTCCAATGACAAATACGACAAATGTCCTTATAATGTCACGCGGACAGCCATGTGAAGACAGAGGCAGAGACCGGAATTCTGCTGCCCCAAACAACGGACTGCCTGTGCCACACAGAGCTGGAAAAGCCAAGGAACCAAATCTCCCCCAGTCTTCAGAGGGCCCACGGCCCCGATGACACCTCCATTCTGGATTCTAGCTTCCAAAACTTAAGAAAATTCATTTCCATTGTTTGAAGTTACCACGTTTGTGGCAGCCCTAGGAAACGATACACTCAGTCACCGTTGAGAACTCAGTTCGCTCATCATCTCCTCCAGGAAGTCCTCCCTGAGCTCCTCTCACCACCTGCCTCCTGCTAGCTTGTGTCAGATTCCCTTCCCGGGTCTGCCTCGCTCAGTAAACTCCTGAAAGGCAGCGACGGGGTTCTGATCCCCATGGTCACATGAGGTGTCAGCACTGCTCCAGGAAGATAGCAGGTGCTCCCTACCAGGATTAACCCATGAGGAGGTCAGCCCCTGCACACCTCCCAGGGGCCAGGCGTTGT
The DNA here is from genome assembly GCF_002201575.2 of Neomonachus schauinslandi. Classification (NCBI taxonomy): domain Eukaryota; kingdom Metazoa; phylum Chordata; class Mammalia; order Carnivora; family Phocidae; genus Neomonachus; species Neomonachus schauinslandi. The sequence goes on from NC_058404.1 coordinate 16,007,050, forward strand.
GGCAGGAACTTCACAAATGTGACCTCACTGAGTCATCTCGATAAGCCTAGGAAGTGGGTTATCAACTGCTTCATGGATGCAGAAATTGAGGTGCAGCGGCTTGCCCGGGACCTTCGCACAAGCAGAGTTAGGATTCACATCCAGATCTCCTTGAATCACAGGTCCTGGTGAGCGTGAGCACGGCATTGTCAAAAGACCTGTGGCCAATTAGAAGAAGGATGCTGGAGAAGGGTGGGGAAAAGAAAGACTGAGTCTTCGTTAGCTAGGTTTGAGACAGAGCCATTGCACGTGTGTGTGTGTGTGTGTGTGTGCACCATAACAAAGGCATGGGTTATAAACTAACTCACAATGCAGCATAAATATATCAGAGTATCTTTAATCCCGAGGCCTGGGAGCAAGGAGTCCTGTGATGGAAAAGGGATAAGAAAGGACGAAGAGGGAGAAGGGAAAAGGGAAGGAAGACAAGGAGGAGGGGTAGCTCTGCTAAGTTTGGAAACAGAGCATGCTTTTCTTTTCTCCACCAACCCACTCCCTCTGGCCCACCCCTTGGCCCCTTCTAGCCGCCTGGCTCTCAGGGCCTCAGTGCAGATGCTGTCTGAGCTCCCGCTATGGTACTTCACCAGGGACGGGAGGCTAAATAATGGCCCCCCAAAGACATCCATGTCCTAATTCCTGAAGCCGGTGAATGTTACAAATGTCACCCGCCTAAAAAAGGACTTTGCATATTTGATTAAGCTAAGAATCCTAAGGTAGGGAGACTGACCAGGTGGGTCTGAAATACAGCCACAAGTATCCTTCGGAGAGAGGGGCAGGTGGGGAAGAGAAGGTGGTCTGACCCTGGAGGCACAGATTGGGGTAATGCAAACACAAGCCCAGGAGTGTTGGAGCCATGAAGCTGGAAAGGCTTCTGATCCTAGAAGCAGATCCCGCTTTAGGCCCTCCAGAGGGAGCGTGGCCCTGCTGACACTGATTTCCGCCCCTGTGCTACTGATTTCAGACTTTTGGTCTCCAGGCTGCGAGAGAATAAATTTCTCTTGTTTTTTAAGTTTATGGTAATTTGTTTATGGTGATTTGTTACAGAAGCCACGGGAAGGGAATACACCAGGTCTTCCAAAATTATGCTCAATTTCAATCAAAACTTATTTTCTTGACAGCATCCTTTAATGTGGTGTTACAGAGGGCCAAAATCAAGTTGTACCAATTCACGCTAAGGAGAGTCCCTAATGCTCTAAGAGGTGATGAAATTTTTAAAGGAGGGGATTTAAAATTCCTCAAATTCTTTTTTTTTTTCTCATTAAACTTTTGTTTTAATGAGTCTCGAAATTCTGTGACAGATTTTTGGTCAAATCATTTCCATTAAAAAGGACTGATCTTTGGGGGCGCCTGGGTGGCTCAGTTGGTTAAGCGACTGCCTTCGGCTCAGGTCATGATCCTGGAGTCCCGGGATCGAGTCCCACATCGGGCTCCCTGCTCTGCAGGGAGTCTGCTACTCCCTCTGACCCTCCCCCCTCTCATGCTCTCTCTCTCACGTAAATAAATAAAATCCTAAAAAAAAAAAAAAAAAAAAGGACTGATTTTTAAAAACTAATAAAACTGCCACACACACAGAAACACAAATGGTCCACAAAACATTCTCCTTTCCTTCTGAAGGTTTTACAACGCATTGTTATCACTAACCAGTCTTTTACTATTCAACTTAAATGGCCAATGACGTTGGAGGGGCGTCTAGGTGGCTCAGTTGATGAGCGTCTGCCTTGGGCTCAGGTCATGATCCCAGGGTCCTGGGATTGAGCCTCACATCAGGTTCCCTGCTCGGCGGGAAGCCTGCTTCTCCCTCTCCCACTCCCCCTGCTTGTGTTCACTCTCTCACTGTGTCTCTCTCTGTCAAATAAATAAAATCTTAAAAAAAAAAAAAATGGCCAATTGACACAAACAGTTCTGAGACCGTTCTTCCACCACTCATTAAGAGTGGGTGGCAGGTATTGGGGCTAATATTCACTTAGCCTTCTGAGCTTTCTGGGCAGACTTGGTGACCTTGTCTGCTCCAGCTGACTTCTTGTCCACTGCTTTGACGACACCCACAGCAACCGTCTGTCTCATGTCACGAACAGCAATCCGGCCCAGAGCAGGAAAGTCAGGGAAGCTCTCAACACACACAGGCTTGCCAGGAACCACATCAATGATGGCAGCATCACCAGGTTTCAAGAACTTGGGACCATCTTGCAGCTTTTCTCCAGAATGATGATCTATCTTCTCCTTCGGCTCAGCAAACTTGCAAGCAATGTGAGCTGCATGACCATCCAGCCAAGGTGCATATCCAGCACTGATCTGGCCTGGATGGTTCAGGATAATCACCTGAGCTGGGAAGCCAGCTGCTTCCATGGGTGGGTGATTTTTGCTGTCACCAGCCACACTGCCACGACAAACATCTTTGACAGATACGTTCTTGACATTGAAGCCCACGCTGTCCCCAGGAAGAGCCTCCCTCAAAGTTTCATGGTGCATTTCCACAGACTTTACTTCAGTTGTAACATTGACTGGAGCAAAGGTGACCACCATGCCGGGTTTAAGAACACCAGTCTTCACTCGGTCCACAGGGACAGCACCAACACCACCCATTTTGTAGACGTCCTGGAGAGGCAGATGCCAGGGCTTGTCAGTTGGATGAGTTGGTGGCAGAAATGCAATCCAGAGCTTCGGGCAGTGTGGTTCCAGTGGCAACCCCATCTTTATGGGTGACTTTCCATCCCTCGAACCAAGACATGTTAGCATTTGGCTCCAGCATGTTGTCACCATTCCAATCAGAAATTGGCACAAATGCTAACTGTGTCAGGGTTGTAGCCAATTTTCTTAATGTAGGTGCTGACTTCCTTAACGATTTCCTCATGTCTCTTCTGGCTGTAGGATAACTCAGTGGAATCCCTTTTGTGAACACCAACAATTAGTTGTTTCACACCCAGTGTGGAAGCCAGAAGGGCTTGCTCACAGGTCTGCCCGTTCTTGGAGCTACCTGCTTCAAATTCACCAACACCAGCAGCAACAATCAGGACAGCACAGTCAGCCTGAGATGTGCCTGTAATCATGTTTTTGATAAAGTTTCTGTGTCCTGGGGCATCAATAATGGTCACATAGCACTTGCTGGTCTCGAACGTCCACAGGGAGATATCAATGGTGATACCACGTTCACATTCGGCCTTTAGTTTATCCGAGACCCAGGCATACTTGAAGGAGCCCTTGCCCATCTCAGCAGCCTCCTTCTCAAATTTTTCGATAGTTCTTTTGCTGATCCCACCACATTGATAGATCAGATGACCAACAGAGGTAGACTTGCCCAAATCTACGTGTCCAGTGACGACAATGTTGATGTGATTATTTTCCTTTCCCATTTTGGTTTAGGTTGAGCTATGGTTTTCATGACATCTGTGTTCTGGCTGCAAACCCACTGCGAAAAAGCTAAAATTCCTCAAATTCATGTCTCATTGGTAAGATTAATGTAAAGAAATAGAGTGGACTGAAACTGTAATCAGTGGGGTACAAACTGGGGGATGGGGGGCAACAAACAGGCAAATTATGAATGAGGGTCTGCCCTTAAGGGCTATCCCTTAGTAGGGTGCTTCTTTTAACACATGAGAACTTACAGATTCTTCAAACACCCTACATTTGTTCTCAGCGGCTGCGATGTCATCCCATCCAATGCTTGGCACACAGTGAATGCTGGATCTGGTGGTGAATGAGTGAAGGGGACAGGGAGGAAGGGGAGGAGCCGGGCTGTCACCTGCAGGCAAGGATGGGACCAGGTGACCCACCCTCAGACCTCAGGGTTACAGCCCATACAATGGAACTGTTATTAACATTCCTATAATGTACATTTCTCCCCAACCTGAATCTTTTCCCCAAGTTCTCAGTCATGTATTGTAATTTACAATAATCTTATTTTCAGTAGCATATACCTCTAGTTTTCTGTGTAAATTTACCCCATAGAGCACATGAAATCTTCATGCTATAGAAAGAGCCAACGCTATGAGCCAAAACTCTTCAGGGATAACTTCTGGATGGCCACCCAAGTTAACCAAGAGTGAAAAGCTAGGGCGCCTGGGTGGCTCAGTTGGTTAAGCGACTGCCTTCGGCTCAGGTCATGATCCTGGAGTCCCGGGATCGAGTCCCGCATCGGGCTCCCTGCTCGGCAGGGAGTCTGCTTCTCCCTCTGACCCTCCTCCCTCTCATGCTCTCTGTCTCTCATTCTCTCTCTCGCAAATAAATAAAATCTTTAAAAAAAAAAAATTAAAAAAAAAAAAAAGAGTGAAAAGCTATAATTATCAACCCAAAAGAAAGCCAGTTGCCTAGAATAATCAAAGTCCACCATTCACGGCATCTGCAACATACTTTCCTAAGCAATGTTAACATCAAAATATGGACAGCAACAGCCTCATCTCTCCTGCAATCTCCCTAAAATTACTATTTCTCAGTAGTTATATTTATACTCCCCCTAGTTCTTGGACTTCTTTTTAAAGTCCAAAAATAAATGGTAAAATAGGACAACATGGGGTCCTGTGAGAGACTGCCTATTGAATTAGCTCGAGCATGGATGCTAAAATAATCCTCAGGGCTCCACTTCCAGTTTTTGCTTCATTCAACAAAACAATGTTGAAAAACTACATTTGAGAGCATCTATTACTTTCAAGTACTACATAGACAAGTAGGAAATAAATCATTGCATATAGGAGACAGTACTTAAGGGAAGTACTGCAAATGCTCTATAGAATATTTGGACAAGCAGAGCTACAAAGCCCCCTTTGTTCGTGGGAAGCCTTTCAATCTATGCAATTAATTCGTACCACCTAGGATAGCCTGGAAGTCTCCTCTACCTTTGCTCTCCCGCTGTCGCCCGCCCGGGGTGGCCGTTCCTACCTGGGATTTGCCCATCAAATGGTGGCCTCCAACTTCAGCTAGAGCAGTGCTTCTGAACTCTGAAGGACACTGGAGTCCACAGAGGATCTTGTTCAAATGCAGATTCTGATTCAGTTAGGTCAGGGGCGGAGCCTGAGGTTCTGCATTCCTAATGAGCTCCCAGGTGGTGAGGACAGGGCCAGTCTGAGAAGTCCATTGGAGTAGCAAGGGATTAGAGCACTTTGTTTTTTCCTTAAAACAAAACAAACCAACTTCTGAAGGTGTCAGATTCTAGCAGCAGGCGTGATGTGTCAAGATTTCCATAAGGGTAGAGAAGCTGAAAAGCATTTGGATAAAGGGTGGTGCTAAGTAGCAAGTGTGGTTTCAGAGGGGCTGCCCGGTTCAGCAAAGACTGTCAGGTACTGTCCCTGCCACATACTTCTTGTTGATCCCATCACTGAGTTGAGAATACTACTGGTGATCAGAGGGGGGCGGTGAGGAATCGGGGATGCTGAGTAAGTAAGCTAAAGGCCAGAGAATTGGCCAGCCCAAGAGGATACCCAATGCACGTCTGCTAGAATAGGCATCGGGAGTGACCGTTGTGTTGAGGCTACTGGACTGGGGCCATCAATAGAATATTTTCTCCTTTCTTAGAGTACCAGCCCATGGGCCATGTCCTTTTCCGCTGGGTATTCCCAGCTTCTGGCTCCTATCAGGGCTCACAACATGCTGTCATTACAGGACTTGTGAGAAGTAGGAGCACGTAAAGGAGGCTCAAGGATGCAGCTGATGCCTCAGACAACAGTCACGCCAGCCAAAGGCAGCAGGATGTCCCCGACCAGACTCTCCTGCACAGTAACAGAGACGACACTGGAGCAGTCAGCCTGGAGGTTAGCAAATCCACCGACAGGGGAACACTTTGAGGAAGCAGCCTACCGGCAGTATCAGCTCTCCTGCTTGCCCCTCAGACTCTCCCTCAGTACAAGGGTGCGCTGGATGGGACGGTCTTTAGGCTTCTCTCACAGGAACGATCCCGCCGTCCCACATTCCGTGATGCCACTTGCTTCAGAAAGAGAGCCTAGGAATTTGACTCCCTTCAGCCCTTGTCTTGCTGGTACCTCACATTTTCTCACTTGATTAAATCCCCAGTCCCATTAATGAAACTAGAAAAACCTGCTCTGTGTATTCGAGGTGAGCGTTGGAGGGAGAGATTTGAAATCACCCAGAATACTTTGTCTTAGAGCAATTTGGCTGAAATTACCAAATACTCACTATATTTTCCTCGTTCTATTCATTTCCTCTTCCCCTTCCCAAATCCATAAATCCTCAGTTTCTAGAATTGGGGAGAAACCCAAAAGAATCCATCTTTTCAGTGTTTGGAAGCTACAGGTCAACTCTATAAAGAAAAAAAAAAGCAATATTCACAACCATAACATACATAGTCGGCTTGTGATTGCGGTATTCTCCAACAAATGTCTTCAGATACTAGGAGTCTTAAGTGCAGACTAATATTTAATTAGCATTGCCTAATTTCTAAGTAGTCTTCCTAGTTTTGCTTTGAGGCTAGTGTTTGAATCATTTGAAATGACTCTGATATAAAGAAGCTTCTGCATTTAGAGCCTTTTTCAGTCTCCCACACACAGAGAGGACCCCACTGGCCAGCAAGCCCCAGGTGATGTCACCTGCAAGAGGGGGCATCTACCGCCCCGATCATTTGTTCCAGTTTGGGTCAATTTAACAAACCTCAGGAGAAAGTACTGTGGCCTTTTCAGGAGAGGGAAGCTTTCTTAGAGATGAAAAAAAAAAAAAAAACATGAAATGAATGAAAATATCACACAAGGGTGCAGACCCCACAAAACACTACCACATGAGAGCCCCTGCAGAAGAGATTTCTGGGCAAAATGAAGCTATGAATTGAGTACTTCAATCTTATTTTAGGTGCCTTGCTTATATTTACTTAGTTCATTTCAGTGGCCACCTTGTGACCTAGTAAGTACACTCATTGTTTCCATTTTACAGAAGAGGACACTGAGGCCCAGCCCAAAGTCTGGCCCAGCTGGTGAGGGGCGGGGGGAGCTGGGATGTGAACGCCTGTTGGGCTCCAGCACCCACAGTTCATGACTCTGCTTGGTTCTGGGTGGGAACTAGGTCAAGATCAGGGAACGCTTTATCACCATCCTGCCGAGGAGGATTCAAGGGAAGATGGCCATGAGGGTCCTGGTGCCCCACTTTTGGGGATGTGCGATTGGAGCCTTCCGGCTGGGACTGAATACAGTCCTTGCCTCACTGGAACCAGGTGGGGCGTTCCCCCTCTCCCAGAAAGGGCTGCAGCCGCTGGAGGACATGGTGAGCAAGCCTGGGAGTTCATGGTGAGGAAGCAAGTGCCTGCCCCCCACCTCCACTCTCCACCCACCTACCTACTATGAACGCTGGCCAAGCCACACGTGGGTACTTACAGCCCTGGGCAGGCCCCGGAGCCCAGCTCGGGGAGCAAACACGAAAAATTCAACAGTTTGCACAGAATGAAATTTGGCCGGCGGAAGGTGCCTGCAGCTGGTGGTTAACACCAGCAGTAAGAGGATCAACGCCTAGTCCAGGGCTTAAAAGGGGAGGGTGGGGTGGGGTGAGAAGCGTGCGCACTCCCTTTTACCCATTCACGTTAGTTAATTTGGATGATAAGGGTTCGTGTTTAATCCCTTTGTGTGCGAGTGAATATACTGAAATGGACAACCCCTGAGAGGGCACCCGCGGCTGGCAGAGCGACCTGCGGGAGGGTGCAGGTCGTGTCCAATCTGGCGTGATGTAGAAAAGAAACGTCCTGACCAGACTGAAAGCAAGACGGAGAGGGACAGCCTAGGGGTGCGTGGTGCCCACCGAGCCGCACACCTCCCAGGCCACGGCGGGTGGGCTGCTCTCTTCCCCAAGGCCCAGCACCCCAGGCCCGCCTCTGCGCCCTAGGAGCCCCCTAGGTCCCACCAGCGAGCGGGGCTCCTCCTTAGCCACCTCTGCCGAGGACAAACGACACCCAAAGGGAGAGTCCGGGCCCTGCCATGGCCCATTACAGTAGAGAGAATTTAGGCGAGGTGGGGGGGGGGGCAGAAAAGGAGGGAAAGATATCTAAGGAGAGGTCTCGGTTGTTCTCAGATGGAACAGATCAGAAAAAGGTGAGAGCTCAGTGGTTCTAGAGCAGGTTGTAAAACAAAAACCATTTTTATAGTTTCCATCTGCAAGAAAGCTCACACTCCACCTATACCCCGCACGCCCGGAGCCCCCGGAGTGCGGGACCGAGGCAGCAAACGGGAGCGAGCCCTGCGGGTGGGGGAGGAGGCCCCCCGGCCGCTAGCCAGGCTGCCCGCAGGGGCGCAGGAGGCGGCGAGAGTTCCCAGCCGCCGCCGCCCCCCTCCTTCCCCTCGGGCCCGTCCAGCAAATTTCTTCCCTGGTTTCTGTTCGTGCCTTCCCTCCCTCCTCCTCCCCCGATATATTCGCTCTCTAAAACCATAAAAAAGAGATCAACTTCCCTAACTTCACGGAGCCCTTTTCAGTGACAAATATTGATGCCCAAAGTGTCTGCGCTCTCCCGCCCCCAAACGTTAAGAAAAGGCGCCCGCGAAAGGGGGACATAAAAAGTTAACAATGCTGTGAAAATATGTTTGCAGAAAATAGACAATCGTTGGATTAAACGTATTCAAGTATGAAATAATGCCTTTTTGTGTCAAAACTTGGGCGATGGGCGGGTACAAAAGTTCCCTGTGGCAGCTACTTGCTCCCTTTGTGAGCCGTGCGCTTTGGCGTCTCCACTTGGGCGCATTACTCAGAGCACTCTAAGCGCGATTGTTTCTCCCTTTCTAATGACATTTACCGGATCAAAACATGCTGTTAATTCGATCAGAAGGCTTCACCCTCCCTGACAAAGCCACAATAATTTCTCCTGAAGTTTGTTAAATTGACCAAAATTAGGCAAATGAATAGGGGTCTGTAGGCGCCCCCTCTCGCAGGTGACGTCGTATAATGCTCGCCTGGGCCAGCTGCATTCCCCCTTTTCTTCTCGGCCCACTCTTCTCCGTGTTGCCCCCCAATCCTCCCAACCCCCCCCTCTCTCTCTCTCTCTCTCTCTCTCTCACACACACACACACACACACACACACACACACACATGCCTGCCTGTCTCTCCTCCCCCACCCTCTGGCATTATTAAAATTTAGCCCAATGAAACTATTCATACTTTTCAATGGACATTTTCGTATAGGATAATAGGCTACAAATTGAGCCTCTTCCCCCCGCGAAGAGAGAGCCCGAGGGGGGAGAAAAGAAAGCAAGCGACGTGGTCAGGAGTAGGGGGGAGCGTCGCGTGCCAAAGACCGGAGGGAGGGGCGAGGCGAGGCGGGAGCCTCGTGTGCCAGCCGCAGCCCCACACCTGCCGGGATGTCCGGACAAATAAAGCGGTGTAAACAAAAAGGGGGGAGATGGACGTGTCACCAAGTCGTGTGAGAAAAGCCTGGGAACAAACGGGGCGCCTCCGTCTCCAAGAGCTCTCCCTTGAACCCGGCGGAACAGCCTATTAAAGGCTTACTTAATTACTTTAATGACTCTGGACAGGCTTTAAAACGCACTCGGCGCTGGGACTGCGGGCTTGCTGGGATTTGTAAACAGGCAATCGTGTGAGACTCAGCGGTGGGACTAAAGGAGGCGACACTGTTTTGTGAGGGTCCTCGCCCCCCGGTGCCCGCGGCCGCTGCGCCCCGGCGCTCTGCGCCTGCTGCAGGCGCTCCCTCGCCCGCCACCCCAAGTTTACCGCCTCCTTTTCCCGCCGGGTTTGTTGCCATGCAAATGTTAGTCCCCCGCCGATCACGTGTCCTTTGAAGGGCCACGTGGATTAACAAAGCTGATCTGCCCCCAGCTCGCCCCCCTCGGCTGCTAATTTTTTTTTTTCTTAACTTCTTTAAAACTGATCTTGAATGCATACATCCCCCAAACGCAGCTCCCCTAATCCTATGGAATAATTCAACTCGTGAATGCACTTGGAGCCCTAGATGACCGCTTTATAAGGCAGTCCCTCAGAGTTGGGAGGCTGCAGTCTACCTGGGACACTCGAGGAGGCACACGAGGCGGAAAGTGGACGGGTGACTCGCGCCACCTCCTCTCCCGAGGGCGCGTACTGACCAGGATGTCAGACAAGCTCAAGGAACGCAAAGTGAGTCGGCTGAGTCCAGACAGCCCTTGCGCCCTGATGGTGGGGGCGTCTGAACTCCCCGAGCCTCCACCTGGCTGGACCGACGGCAGGGACCGCGGCACACGGGACTCTCGTGCGGAGGAATCTTGAGTGGTCTGGCGGGGGGAATGAGGTTAGAGAGGGGAGACTCCTTAACTCGGGAGGAGCCCACGCCCGAGACTGGTGGCCACCTCCCCAGTGCCCTGGCGCTCAGCTTGACGGCGTGGCCGGAGCGGGTAGGGCTGCTGGAAGAGGAGCGCACCAGCCTGGGCGTGAGAGGGCAGAGCTCATTTGACTCTTGTGTGGAGGGGCAGGGGCCCCTTCCGGGGGGAGTCCCTGGGCCGCGTTGGGGGTTTGGGAAGACGGCTGACACGCAGCTACAGCCATGACTTTGACGACTCCCTGGGCAACACTACCCTAAACGTACAAACCTCTGTTCGCAGAGAACCCCCGTTTCCCACAAAGTGATAGAAAAGCGGAGGAGGGACCGGATTAACCGCTGCTTGAACGAGCTGGGCAAGACCGTGCCCATGGCCCTGGCGAAGCAGGTAACGTCAGAGGCCGAGCTTACAGAGCCGGGCGCTGGGGCTCCTCCGCTGCCACTCTCGGCAGGGATGCAGGGAGTCTGGAGACGGAGAGGGCCTTTCCCGTGGGCTCTTCTCCCTGGGGGCCCGAGCGAGCCCCAGGCGGCCCTCTGCGCAGATCCACTGCAGCGCCCTGCTCGCTGCTCCAGATAAATCCGTGCACCCAGCCTGCCGGGGTTGGCTTGCGCCCGTTGGGTCGCTGCGAGGAGCCCTTCCTCCTTTTGCAGAGTTCCGGGAAGCTGGAGAAGGCGGAGATCCTCGAGATGACCGTTCAGTATCTGAGAGCCCTGCACTCCGCTGATTTTCCCCGGGGAAGGGAAAAAGGTGGGCTTGGGTTGGGCAAAGGGGAACCTGGGCAGGGAGCATTCGCCTCATAGAGACTTGGGGGTGGGAGTAGGAGTGAAGGCCTTCACGAGAGGTCTCCACTCTGGATGCGGCCGAAGCGGGGGGAGGCGAGGTTCTACGTAAGCAAGGGGGACGGGGGACAGGTTTCTGGGGATGCTGGTTCCGTCGCCTCCTCTCAGGTGGGGGAAGGGTGGGGTCTGGCTCTTAAGGAAAAGGGGGTCGTTTGCTTGCGCTTTCCGGTCTCCAGAATGGGGTACGAGAGGACAGGCCTCGAATGGGAACTCTGGCCAGAAACATGATGGGAGGGAGGTGCCCGATACCCGCCTCGGGCTCCCGATGGGCAAGGGGCTGCTCATGGCTTTTGCTCCTTTCTGCGGGTTTACTCGCCCCTCCAGCAGAACTGCTAGCGGAGTTTGCCAACTACTTCCACTACGGCTACCACGAGTGCATGAAGAACCTGGTGCATTACCTCACCACCGTGGAGCGGATGGAGACCAAGGACACCAAGTACGCGCGCATCCTGGCCTTCTTGCAGTCCAAGGCCCGCTTGGGCGCCGAGCCCGCCTTCCAGCCGCTAGGTTCGCTCCCGGAGCCGGATTTCTCCTATCAGCTACACCCGGCGGGGCCCGAGCTCGCGGGCCACAGCCCCGGGGAGGCCTCCGTTTTCCCGCAGGGCGCTGCCCCCGGGCCCTTCCCCTGGCCGCACGGCACGGCCCGCAGCCCGGCGCTGCCCTACCTGCCCAGCGCGCCCGTGCCGCTCCCGAGCCCCGCGCAACCGCACAGCCCCTTCCTGGCGCCCGTGCAGGGGCTGGACCGGCACTACCTCAACCTGATCGGCCACGCCCACCCCAACGCTCTCAACCTGCACCCCTGCCAGCACCCCCCGGTGCTCTGACGCTGCCTCGCCCGCCAGATTTCTCCGAGCGTCGGGCGCTGCTTAGGAGAAATACTGTATGTTGTACAGGTGTAAATATTGTGCCAACAAAAAACTGGGTGGGGGGAAGGCCAAGAGCAAATTAGTCTCCTGAAGGATCTCCCCCCTGGCAATAAACGATTTCTGATAAAGACCCAAGAGATGCATTTCTTTGTTACCTCCCGCTCCTCCACAACCCCGTTTGGAGGTGCCGAGGGCGCCAGTCTGATAGGGCCAAGGTGATGATCTTCAGTACTTGGGGGCGGGGGGCGCCGCAGGGTCTGAGGAGGAGGGAGGAAAGCCTAAATGGAGCCTCGCTTCGGGGCCGGAAGTCGTGGCTCCCTCGGGGCTCCAGACCCTCACCCGACAGGTGCGCACCTTGGGCATTTGCCTCGGAGCAGGGCGCGCGCGAAGAACTGGGCCCTTGACTCTCAGAAAATGCAAATCGAGGACCCGCCCCAAACTGGCTTTAGCGGACTTTTACCAGCTCCGACCCGGGCGCCCTTCCTACTGCGACACAAGGCCGGGAATCGCGCGCGCACCACGCGCCGGCTGGCCTGGAGAGCGGCGCAACTCAGGCCAGCGAGATGCATGACTAAGTTTACAGCTTTAACACGTCTCTGGGGGAAAAAAAAAAAAAGAGAGACAGAGGAAGTAACTTCTGAGTTATGGCTCAAAAACAACATACGAGGAAGTTTGTTACTTTTGGATGACGACTACTGAGCGCCGCCGGAGGGTTCAGGGAAGCGGGCCTTGCCTTTTTGCGCACAGATCCCCTCAGCTTCAGGGACGCTAGGCAACCGGGTGAGCAGCCGGCAACGACCAGGTCAAGAGACGCGCTCCCCAGGGGACTGTTCCCTCTGCAGATCCCCACCATCCGCCACTGGCGCGGGGTCCAGACGCTGGGCCCAGACGCGGGGCAGTCTGTCCAGGTTCTCAGGCCGGTGAGAAAAAGCCTCCCTTTCCCCCTTTCCCGGAAGAGAGAGGCTGGATTTTAACCTTCTGCTCAACCCAGAACGTCGTGAGGAAAGTTTTCAGGGCCCAGGGGAGACTTGGCCAGTGATCTTTAGGAGATTAGGGTTTTCAATTCCAACTGGATCTGCACCCCACCCACAACACAGCGATACACTTAAAATAGCAAACAAAAATCATGTTTTTCTAAAGTCCCAAATAGCAAAATGAGCCTGCTATTGTTTTATGTAAACCGGTAAAATGAACAAGGTATCCAAATGGCTGATGTTGTTTGTGGTGATTTAAACTGTTTTCTTTCATTGCTTTTTTCCTTTGTTCCTATATTTCCTTTTTTGTTCCCTAGCTCTGATACCCTTTAAATAAATAATTTGAAATTATGTAGCAGGTTTTCCTGTTTCCAGAGGCCATTCAACCAAACTACAATTATTTGTCTTCTCCCAGATTAGCTGGAGGACAATAAATTAACTTATTCCATTTCTGTGGACAGGGTTTAAGGGAGCTCTGACCTAGACTATTTACTGAGGTCATGGAATAGGATGACCTGCAATTTGTAAACCATCAAACTCGATTTAATCAGAGACAGGCGAAAAAAAAAAAAGAAAAGATAAGAAAAAAATAATAATAAACCCTCTTCATTACATTGCCCATAAAGTGAAATTTAAATGTGCAAGGAGGGGGCAGGGGAAATCTATAAACTTTAGAAAAGGTCTTGCAAGTAAGGAGTTCTTGCCCTAACATATACTCCATGTCACTACAATACTTATCTATAAAATGTGACATGCAAATACCTCCTCCCCTTATGAACTGATATAGCTGGAGCCTGAAAGCAAATGTCAGGCCAGGAGGCCTTCCGGATCACAAATATACATTGCACAGTATGGAATGGAAGTGAATTATGCAGAAATGGGAGAATGCATGGTGCCTATTATTGGAACACATGTCTTACACCCATTTTCATCAGCGCTGGATACAGAATATGAAGAAGGCCTTTCAGGCTTTTTTTTCTCTGAGCATTAAGCCAATCTGAATTCCCTTTGGCAGTGAAGCATTAAAGATATAGTGTTACCCTGGAAATATAAATTATTAATATATTCAGCATTTTTGTCACTTCTCAACTGTTAACCAAATTAGACAAAACTTTCTTTTACTAAGTAGATTTTCTCTTTGGGATTAGCTTTGGGAATGCACAGGGCCACCACAGTAAAAACTGTGGTCATTTACATATAATTTTGCAAACTTCCACTGGTCCATGACAGTCTTTGTACCTCAAATGTTGGTATTCTTGATTTTTTTTTTTTCTTTCTCATTTAACTGTGGAGGATAAAACCCTGCTTTGGGTTTACAATGACTTTAGGATAAAAGTCTCCCTCCCCTTTCTCTTCCTCCCTCTTCTGTGTGTGTGTGTGTGTGTGTGTGTGTGTGTGTGTGTTGTGTCTTTTTCAGAAACCTTCATTCCAAAGTTCCAATTCTCCGGGCTTGGCCAAAAGTCAAACTTGGAATAGTCTGACTTTGCAAAAGATTAAAAATGTCACTACAAAATGGAATTGATTCAGATCAGATTGTGACTTTAAAGTGTTCTTTCCTGCACTTTCTCTGACAACACTTTCCTCCCAGCCTTGCTGTCCCAAACCCCCACCTCCTCCCTGCCTCTGTCTGAGTCTCTTAGGCCCAATCCCTCCACTCTTTCTTTTAAGTAAGTTGTATAGTAATGGTTTCCAAGAGAGGCTCAACCAAACCCAGAAATAACAAAAAACAAAACACAGTGGGTTTGGCTGGAGGTGACCCATTGTGACGCCCCTGAAAGGGGCAACCCCTTGTTTCTTGGGCTTCATCCTTGAGTGGGCAAGAATAAAAATAATCATCCCCATGAAATCAAAGGTTTTCTCCAGAGGCTTGAGGGACAAAGCTGATAGCTGGTGCTTTGGGTCGGTCCATGTAGCTCTGTAGGGCTAGAAGTAGGCGGTTCCAGGCTCTCCGGCTGCCCCTGCCGAAAGGGTGGTAATACAGAGCTCACTGGTGCTTCCAAGCGTTATTGAACAAACACAGCCCATGCATGTATCAGTGGGGGCCCTCCAGTCTGGGCTGCTACATACCAGGCAAGGAAGCTGGAGGAGCAGCTATGTAAGGGCTTCATGGACCCCACAAAAGTATGGCATTCCTAGGAACCTGGTAATGGGTATCTGCATACAGTAACACACCAAGAAAAATAAGGCAACATTTAGTAGGTGCTCAATAAATATTTGTGGAATGACTAAATGAACTGCCTAACAGTGCTGAGCCTCTTGGGATTCTGCATCTCCCCTAGACTTCTTGTTTCTGGCCCTCAGATCCCTCCTCACTTCAGCAGAGACCAAAACATACCGGTATACCCAACTTTGCCTAGAAATTCTACCTTGTGGTCTGGCAGCGGGAGACAGTGCCTGGCCTGCTGGGTGAAGGCAGTTAACTCTTGCTGAGGGCCCAGCTAAATGCAGACCCCAAGTCCAGGATTTGAATTCTGAACTCACCTGATGGAGGTTCTGCTCCTCTCACATGAGAAAGATCCAAGACTGGGCTGAGCCAGATTCTACCTTCTCTTCTGCACCACTAGTTGTTCGGAGTAGGGCTTCTGGAGCCAAACTACCTGGATTTGCATTCCAGCTCTGCTGCTTACTAGCTGTGTGCCTCTGGACAAGTTGCTAAGCCTCTCTGTGTCTGTTTCATCATCTGTAAAACAGGGATATTAAAAGTGCCTGTACCTCATGTGGGTTGCTAGGAGGATTAAGCGAATGGGTACACTCAAAGCACTCTAGACAGTGTCTGGCCCACAGTGAATGTTCAATAGATGTTAGCTATTATAATAATAATTATCTAGTACTCCCTCCTTTCTCCTAAAGAGTCAGACCCTTGCGGCCACCTCAAAGAAAAAAGTAAAATGTCAAGGCAATCATTAAAAAAAATCTGAACTTTCCCCGCCCCCCAAAACAAATCTTAAACCCCAAGGCTTGTTCTGGAACAAGGCAATATTCTCCATTTAGGGCAAGTGGGGCTAAGGAGCTCTAATTCCAGCACATGGTCAATCTGGGGGCTGTGAGCCCTTCTCCCAGTTGTGACTGATAATCCGAGCCCCCCTGATAACCTTGGAGTACCATCTCTCGCACTCTCCCCTTATGGCCTTATGTTATCCTGCAACAGCTCTTATACCTACATTCCCACATTCTCTCTCCAATTACACATCAATGCCTGTTAACATACAAATTTTGGCTGTTGCAAATTCTCTTTTGGAACATGGGGTACACGAATAAACAAATTCAATATTCCTTAAGTACACTTTCTATGGCAGCTTTATGTTCTTGTCAGCATCTCCCTCCACCCCTGCGCTTTTCCTATGCAAGCCTTTCATCTGTCCTCTTGTTCACCTGTCTGCCCCACCGCTGGCTCCAGACCCAACCCTTGATGCAGGTAAAGGCTGTGCCCTGGAGGGACCCTGTCCCAAGTGCTCACTCCCGGGCTCGCTTGGTCTTCAGTCCTCATTCTCCTCACCTGTCGGATTGCTTGGCTCCTGCTATCTGCTTCTCCATGTGTCAGGGGCCTGGCATAAGAGTGTATCTGTGTGTGTTCCCCTTGTGGAGGGGGGAATCCTGGAGGAATCCTTCTGATACTCCTGGTATCCCTTCCTGGTCTGCAGCTATCAAGGGCAGTACTCAGGAGGTGGGCCCAGGCACCCAGCTGGCCACAGAAGCCCTTTCTCTCTCTGGCTGCCAACCTGCCCACAGGAAGTGAGAAAGCATCCCTACTAGGCTGGTTGGCAGATTTCCAGTCTTCCTATACTTCTTCTGGGTAAGTTTAAGGTCAAGTGTTGCAAGCCCCCCTCTCTCCACCCACAGAAGGCGCATCCGCTGATCAGTAGCAAAATAGACATTTTTATCTCCACCTGACACCTACATCTACATCTCAGATGATTTGGAGCACAGAGAGGAGGAAAAAAAAAAGACTCACTAATCAGATAGCCTGAAACCCGAGAACCTGGGGGCCTCCGTGTGTGTAGCTAGGAAGGTAGACACACATATATGCCCAGGAGCGCCTGCGTATGTGTGCACAGGATGTGTGCTTGGGTACACAAGCGTGCACTTGGGTGGGCAAACTGCAGCCAGAGGAAAAAGAGCCACCCACTGAAGACAATGGCTAGGTTAGAACTTGAGGGACCCAGCTATTTCTGGTTGGCTTGGAAGATAAGCAGCAACCATGATGAAGGTCTGCAAATCTGTCCCATGATCATCTTGGACAAACCCTCTGTTCAGTGGGAAGAGCTGAAGCAAAGCAGCAAAGAGGCAGTAGGCGGTGTGATGCTGAGTGGGGGCCTGGGGGAGAGCTGTATTCTATCCCACCGAAGCCACAGAAAAAGGGGGGATGCGAGATGGAGCAGGAATGCTGGGCTGAGCTATAGAGCAAAAAGGACCCCAAGAGAGCTGGGACCCTGAGCACTTTTTAATCTGTCTATTCCTGACTGGCCTCATTTATAATGTGTAGCTTAGAAGCAAGAGTCAATAAAAATCCATTAGTTAAAACTTTATAAATATGATGAAACTTTTTAAATACAGTATTTCTAGGAGACCTTTTGCAAGGTTTGACAAAATGAAAGTCCATCCCCTCTATCCCTGTGTTGTTATAGGTCCATCGGTAGAGGTCTTTTTTTTTTAAGATTTTATTTTTTTATTTGAGAGAGTGAGTGAGCGAGCGAGAGAGAGCATGAGCAGGGGAAGAAGCAGAAGGAGAGGGAGAAGCAAACTCCCCGCTGAGTGGGGAGCTTGATGTAGGGCTCAATCCAGGGACCCCAGGATCACAACCTGAGCCGAAGGTGGACGCTTAACAGACTGAGCCACCCAGGCGCCCCTAGAGGTCTTCCACAATAAAAGAGTTTCATTTCTATGCACTAAACACCAGGACTTCTACATATATTTTCTACATAAACATGATTCCTATTTTATATCTATGTCAGAATATAAACCTGTGACCGAGCCCCGTTGCTCTTTCGAAATACAACCTAAAGTGTACTTAGCAGAGAAAAACAAGTGCTAGAAGGTAGCCATGGGGAGAATGCGCACAAGCCTCCGGACTATAAGGTACAACGCCGCTCTGAGCTTCTGGGATGTAGTCTATCCCACTCAGGTGGCAAAGCCATAACTGCAACCCCCTACATCCTCAGCAAACCTGGGGGAAGTCGGGGGAGCCAATTCTGGACACTTAGAGAAGTTGTTCTGGAAAAAGTCAAATTGCAGGGAGGGTCATTTGCAAATGTATATTCTGGCCACAAGCCACAAACAATAAACTTGTGAAAGCGTGAAGAGTCCCTGGTCTCACAAACCCTTCCTCCTCTAACATCCAGTAAAGAGGCAGAGATGAATACAATGGAACCTCATCTGAATTATATTACAACTCAGTCAGAAGGACCCAAGCAACATGGGTATTGTCAAATTAGAGCTGAATTATACCTGTTCTGACCCCGAGCCCCTGGCTGATGATGGCCCAAACATATGTGCTGAGGGGAGGCTCTGGGGTGGGGGTTGGGGGGAGGCATTTCATGGCTGCATCAGTAATTTCAAAGGGACAACATTGTTTCAGAGTGAAACATTTCTTAGAATGCAATTAAAAACTGAAAGAGAAATTTTAGAAATTCTAAAACTACTGAAAGTAGGATTGTGTTATCTGCTTTCTTGGTATGAAAAGAACATTTATCAGTGAGACAACATTTTCAAATCTGTTCAATTATGAATTAGAGAAAGAGAGACCAGCAAAGCTGAATATGCTTTGGAGGATGATGGATTTTAGGAAACAGTGAGTCCCAAGAAGCATCGAATGACTTCCTATGAGGACAGTCCTGTGGGTAATAACAAAGGGATGCGGAGAATGAGAATATATGATGAATTTATGTTGCACCTGATGGTGGTTTGGGAGCATGAGGTGTTTGCTGTGGTTTGCAAGCTTCTTCCAAAAAAGAGTTTGTGGTGTGTTTTTACATCTAATGTCTGGTCATACTTTGCCAAGACACGATGAACCTCATCCTCATTAAGGAGGAAGCTGCAGAGCCGAAGTACTGACCTGAATTCTGGGAGGGAAACTATCA
Source organism: Neomonachus schauinslandi (assembly GCF_002201575.2). NCBI lineage: Eukaryota > Metazoa > Chordata > Mammalia > Carnivora > Phocidae > Neomonachus > Neomonachus schauinslandi. Next base: position 16,026,063 of record NC_058404.1, read on the forward strand.
ACATCCAGCTTCTTAAAAAGCCCTCTGTAGGGTCTTCTGGTTACCCTGGAACTACAGGAGAGAAAATCATTGGACAAATAAACTCTTTCTCCCCAAATATATAAATATATCAAAACATAAATGTTTCCTCCCTTCTCTTCACCCCTTCTTTCTCTACCCACCCCTTCTTGTCCCCATCACCAACTTTTTCTCTTATTGGGTAGGACCACTTATCCTGAGGGTTTCTTTGGAGTTCCTTAATGTAGGCAGAGATATCCTACGCTACAGAAGGGAAAGTGCTTCCGTTTTCTTTTCAGATCTCCTTACCTCCAGGGAGACTCACCATCTGCCTCCCCCTGATCCACCACTGTCCCTTGGTCTGTCCCTCTCCCTTCTCCTGAACTCCACATTCAAACAGTCATCACGTCTGGTTGATTTTACCTCCCACCTCTTGAATCTGCTCACTTCTGTCTCCTCTGCCACAGCCAGAGCCCAGCCCAACAACGTCCCCCTCCAGCTTCCCGCCCCTTGTCCCAGCTTCCCTGTTTGCTTCCTCCAATTCATTGTCAACATGGCCGCCAGAGTGATTTCTTTCTAACATACAGATCCCAAACTCCCCTGTTCAGCCTTATTCGATGCCTTCCCAGGGCTCTTAGGATAAAGTCCAAGTTCCCTGTTCAGGTCTTCCTACTGTGGCCCCCACATACTTCTCGGGCCTCTCTGCTTGATACTAACCCAGACTCAACATCAGGCACGCTGACTTCCTCCATTGCTCAGGAGTACAGAGGTCTCTCTCATGCCAGGCTCTCGCAAATGCCACATTTCAGAGGCAAAGAAAAGTTCAGAGTACCTTATTCCCTAGGCGACTGGTCAGCCTGCTCAGAACTACCTACTCTTCTCTAATGGGATGTTGATCTTGACTCACCTCAGGTGAAGGGGGATGCTTACTTGCAACAACACTGTGCCCACTCACTCCTACAAATCTATCTCTGAAATGGCTTCAGAAACATTGACAAAATCATATGAAAATGATGCTCTGGTCTATATGTTTTTTCTGGACTTTTAAAATAAGTCAAATAGCATCATTATTTGAGGCATTAAATATACTCACTTAGAGGCATGGTGATTAAGAACATGGGCTCTGGAGCTGAACTGCTTGGGTTGGAGTCCTGGCTCCACCATGTCCTAGCTGTATGACCTTGAACAAATTATTTAACAGCTCTGAGCCTCAGTTCCCTAGTTAAATGGACTGATAGTACCTACCCCATAGGGAGGATGGGAGAATAGTTACCACAGCAGTGCCTGGCCAATGGTCTGTACCCAGGAACCTAGCTATTATGGCTGAAGTCTGCATGGGATTGTTATATAGACTAAAACAATTTCCTTTGAGACTGATGACCTATTAATAATATTGAATTTGGGGGGAAAAAGTTTATCCTTTCAATTCGCTGTCTCTTTTTTCTTGAACCGGTCTTAATGTTCATGTTTTCCTCTCTGCATCAGAAGACATCAAGAATGGAAGAAAGGAAGAGATCTCTTGTTAGGACTTGCTAGGTACCAGGCACAGGGGCAGCTCCAGAAGTTCTAAAGAGAGTTCAGAGAAGCTTGGAGTAGGACTAGGGGATGTGTCTTAAAACTGCGACCACACAACCACACCGTTCAGGGTGGCCTTAGCTGAGCTGATGACGATTGAGAGCTCAGTCCCCCAAAGGCACTCCTTGCTGTCTTCTCTGACCTGGCACAGTGCTGGGCGCTTTCCCAAGCTGTTGCGCTGTTGCCCCATTTCATCTCCACAGTCACCCTCAAGTTTCAGATGAGAGCTAACTCAGAGACTCTGTCCTGAGCCACCCAAAGTCTCTTTGTGGCAGAGCTGGGATTTGAACTACAATATGTTTGCTTCCCAGCCCAGCTCCTTTTCTTCCCTGCAGTGGCTGCCACCATCAGGAACATTTTCCCACTCTCTTACAAGAGTAGGGTTTGGATCTAAGCTTGAGAATACTCTTCTTGTGTAAAGTTGTGGTCCTCCAGGACTTCAGAATTGGGCAGTTGGCTGTCCCAATGTACAGTCTCTAAAATGCAGGTTTCAAAAAATAATATAACATTAAAAGACTAATTACAAAAGCAATCGATGCTCATTGCAGAAGGCTGTAAACACATTCGAAAGTATAAGGAAAATACAAAAACACCTATAATCCTACCATCCAGTTATAAGCACTAACATTTTTTATAGGTTTCCTTAAAACCTTACTGTGCACACACTAATTTTAAAATAAGTTTTAAATAACAAATACATTTATATGAAATAAAATGTTAAAAGTACAAAAGGGCAAACAGTGAAAAGTCAGTGTCCCTCCCCCCTTTGCCCCCAGCCATCCTGTGCTTCTCCTGGGAAGAGATCACTATTACCAGTTTTTAATGTATCCTTTAAAAGATAGTCCATGCATACACACAAACTGAGTCATTTTACAACTCTCTTTATTTTATAAAATGGTACGTTTAAAAATTTATTTATTTTATGAGAGAGATAGAGAGCAGGGGAGGGTCAGAGGGAGAGAAAGAGACAGAATCCTCAAGTAGACTCCCACTGAACACAGAGCCCGACATGGGGCTCAATCCCATGACCCTGGGATCATGACCTGAGATGAAATCAAGAGCTGGATGCTTAACCGACTGAGCCACCCAGGCGCCCCAAAATGGTACATTCTTTTATGAGTAAATACAAACAGTACTTCGTTCTCTAGACCTGACTCACCTTCCATCTCCTTTAGTGTCTCGTCTCCTTCCCAGCATTTCACACTCATATTCATTCAGGAGGTTGCACAAGCCAGTCAAAATCACCTTAAAATCTGCCTTCCTGGTAAATCCAGTGTGAGAGGGACCAAATTCTTGAAACTTCTTCCTGAGATCATACGGTAACTATCGCACCTAAGAGACAGGAACCAGAAACCCATCACATGGAGCATCTCTTCAGCAGGGCGCCACACAGACCAGGGTGTGTGATGTTCTATCACAGCTCTCTGAACAACGTCCTTCTCATAAATTAAGTCTTTCTGAATAGGAAGGGTCACTGGGTCTAAACAACTTGCCTGTTCTACCCGTTACAATTCTGGCTTCCAAACTTCTTGGAGCTTCCTGAACTAGTCAAGCCCTCTCCTGCCTTTGCAAATGCTCTTGGCCCTTTCGTCTAGAAAGTTGTTCCACCACCATCCCAACCTCCTCAGCTCCCTTCTTTACCTTGGGTACTCCAGCCTCCCCTTCGAGAGGGCACCACCAGCTCTTCTGGAGAGCTTTCTCTGATGTCCCACCTCCCACTGTCATTAGGCCCTTCTGTGTGTTACTCATTCCACTGCCAAAGCCCCCTCTGTGCCGGTTAAGTGCCCACGCCAAGGACTGAGGAAATGGGGAGTAAGGCAAGTGACGGCCTGAGGGCAGTTATATAGCCTAATGGGGAAGAAATTAGGTAAGCCAACTATTCAAGTGTGATAAATGCTAAAAAGGAACATTTAGGGTTGCTGGGGTGGTGGTGGGGGGCAGTGTCCAGAGCAAAAGCTCCCAACTGGTCCAAATGGAACAGAGAAAGGGACATACCAGCTGATGCCTGAAGGAAGTATAAGAAGTGACTTGGGGAAGTAAAGGAAGAGGGTTTCAGGTAGAAAGAACATCTTGTGTGAAAGCTCAGAAGCGTGAAAGAGGAACTTCTAAGGAGTTCACGGTTGCCCATATGGCTAGTGAATTGTCTTAAGATTTTACCGGATATGCCTTTTAAAAAGACCACTCTACAACCTGGTGGTTGCCAGAAAGGAGAGGGGTGGGGGAAGGGCAAAATGGGTGGAGGGGGAAGGGAGGTACAGGCTTCCGGTTATGGAATGAATATAGAATGAGCGGCACCGCATAGAGAATGTATGGTGACGGATGGGAGCTACACTTTTGGTGAGCACAGAGCATAACGCACAGAGTTGTTGAATCACCATGCTGTACACCTGAAACTAATCTAACGCTGGGTGTCAACTATACTTCAATAAAAAGAATCTTTTAAATAAATAAAAAGATCACTCTGATTTCTGTGTGGACTGAGTCTCTCGTGCAAAAATGGAGATGGAGGGGCCAGTGTTTGTGGCATTGACACAGGATTTCTCTCTACAGAGTTGAAGCCCAGTATCAGTTTATTCAAGTTTATAATTCTGCATAAATTTTGATGATTGATTGTTTCTGAACCTTTTAAAAGGGCACTAGATTAAATAATAAATAAATAAAAGGGCAAAAGATTATATTCCTCTCTTTAGCACCAGAATCTAGCAGAGGTTAGCACAGAGTAAGGGCTCAAGAAAGGTCTATAAAGGACAGATGGCAGTCCCTCCTCAGAGTAACTGAAGCTTGAAGATTAGGCTCATTTCTTGATTAAATTGAAAAGAGCAAGAATGCAACACAACATGGAGTCTCCTACTATTCCTATTAAAATATACTATCAAATTAAAACAATATTGTCTTTATTAAGCTAACCCCAATTTCCAAACTAGACAACAAGTGACAAGCAATACCTAGAGTCGTGGATGCAACCCAAAGGTCGAACCACAAGCAAGCCACCAAAATAGATCCTTATGAAGGCGACACAGAAACGAGTAACAGTGGTTTCGGGAACGTGAATTACCTGCGCAAAGAATAAAACTCCAAGGGAAACATGGCCGAATCGCACTGTGGTGATGGTGAGAGCATCATGAATGTTAGGGAAGAGACAAAAGATAATAAAATGCCTAATAAGAGCTAAACACCTTTTAATCTTTTTTATTGCAAAATTAAATAAAGATGCAGAAAACCACATAAAACAATGATTGGTTGAATGGTGTATTTTAAGGTGGATACACTTAACCACCACGCAGGTCAAAAAACAGAACTCTGCCATCCCCATGTCACCCAGTTCCAAGCCCTCGCTCCCCAACGACGTACCCGCTGTTCTGACTTTTGCAGCAATCACTTGCTTGGATGTTTCAAGATTTTATTTATTTGAGAAAGAGACAGAGCGAGAGAGAGCATGAGCAGGGAGGAGAGGGAGAGGCAGGCTCCACGCTGAGCAGGGAGTCCAACCGGGGGCTCCATCCCAGGACCCTGAGATCATGACCTGAGTCGAAGGCAGATGCTTAACCGACTGAGCCACCCAGGCGCCCCTACTTGGATGTTTAAAAATAGCTTTATCACCCAAATGTGCATCCCTGGACAATAATACAGTTTAGTTCCTATCTTGCTCATCTGAAAATCTTTGATATGCCTTTTAAATCTCTTTTAATCTATAGAACCTCCCCTCCACCCCGTTCAATTGCTTACAATTTCTCTGTTGGAAAGCCCAAACCATTTGTCCTGCAGGGTGTCTCCGAGGCTGGATTTTGCTGGTGATCAACTCAGGGGCAGCTCCCCACGTTCCTCTTTCATTTCCTGCCGCTGGATCCAGAGGCTGGAACAGACTCAGGGTTGAGTCCTTTGCCAAAACGAAGCACTTCATTTTTGCTACACTGGAACGAGCCATTAGTAAGCCTCGCATTTCCCCTGGGGCTCCTTCGGTGTTACTCCCGCTCGGGCCTGCTCTGCCCTCTGCCGCATCCTGCTCTCGGCTGGCTCTCGGCCATGGAGGTGCCCGCCGTGTCCGTGCACAACCCCCTTTGGGCCCTGAGAGTTCGCTGCCCTGATCACTCTTCTGACACGGAGGAAAGCACAGTCTCTCACTGCTTTAGGTAGACGCTGGCCTGGCCCACCGAGTTTATTCACTGACACCACACCTACGAAGCTCCACGGAATGGACACCTTCTCTCCTCTTCCACTCGAATACACTGGCCTCCTCCCTGCTTGAGTTCCCAGATACTACTTACAGTCATATTGAAGGGGGAAAAAAAGGGGGCTTTAAAGCTTCAAACTGCTCTAGTGACCTCACTGAAAATTCTGCAATGTAGCTTTACGTCACCTTTTATCTTCTGAATGCACTTTTGGCCCAGCAGCGTTTAAAAGAGCACAGGCAGTTACCCATCACTGTCCTCATCATTTCCTAGCATCCAGTTAGTCAGAAATTAGGCTTGATCTTGGTAATGGATGGCTCAGAACAGGCATGCTAATAACCAAAATGTACGGAGCGCTGTTCTCTGAAGAATTAAAAGTACCTTAGCAGTTCATTTTTCCTGAGGAAGAATAAATAGGGCCTATTTTTCCAATCAGGCTGAGTCACGCGCCACTGAAGCCTCCCACGGCAAGGACAGGCCGTTTAACCAGGGAGTCGTCCTCGGCAACCCCCCCACCTGTGCGTACAGTCCTTCACCTCATCTTACCCCTCTGCGCGCGCACAGGTCCTCCCGAGCTGGCAGAGCCCCAGCCACACGCTGCACAGCCTCCCGGGACTCGCAGGCCACGCTTCCGGCTCCTCAAAATCTGCTCTCCACGCAGCCCTCGGAGCGGCCTGTTTACGTGGAGTTTGGATCCTATTTTCCTCTCCTCCCCCACTAATGACTTCAGTAACACCTCGCCGCTGCAGTTCCCGCGGCCTGCCCCACGCCCCAGCCCATCACCGCTGTTCTCCCCACAGGTCTCCCTGTGGCGCCCACCTGCCCGCTCTTCCCTGCCCCTCCGCCTGGGGCCTTCGCACCTTCTCCCTCTCTCCCACTCTCCCTTTCCCTGCCCATGTCAGCAAGGCTTCCTGGACCATCTACTAAATCTAACTGCCCCTCACTTGGCCACTAAAAATCCAGTAGGAGAAACCTGTTGCTTTTTTCCCTTCAAATTACTTATCATGATTCTTTTAAACTGTGGTCAATAGACATAACAGAAAATTTGCCACTTTAACCATTTCTACGTGTACAGTTCCGTGGCATTCGGTACATTCACACGGCTGGGCAGCTATCACCAACCGTCCATCCGCAGAACCGTTTCGGCTTCCCTTACTGAAACTCCCTATCCCTCAAACCACCACTCCCCCATTCCTCCCTCCCCTACTGCCTGGCAACCACCGTTCTCCTGTCTCTGAATGTGGCTATTCGTATCTCACCTAAGTGGAATCAGTCAACATTTGTCCTTTGGGGTCTGCCTTATTTCACTTGACCAATAACGTCTTCAAGGTTCATCTATGTTCTCACATGTGTCAGAATCGCCTTCCTCTTTAAGGCTGAATACTATTCCCGTCTACGTACAGACCACATTCTGTGTGTCCATTCATCTGTCCACGGACCCTTGGGTTGCTCCCACCTGTTGGCGACTGTGAATAATGCTGCTGTGGACGTGGGGGTACAAATATCTCTTCGAGCCCTGCTTTCAGTTCTTCCGGGTATATACCCAGAAGGGGAATTGCTGGATCATAGGGTCATTCTATTTTTAATTTTATAAGGAACCACATACTGTCTTCCACAGCAACTGAACCACAGGCAGTGCGCAGAGTTGCCAATTTCTCCACATCCTTAGCAACATTTGTTATTTTCTGGTTTGTTTTTATACTTGCCATCCTAAAGGGGGTGAAGTGGCATTTCATTGTGGTTTTGATGTGCATTTCTCTAATGATAAATGTCCAGCGTCTTTTCATATGTTTATTGTCCATTTGCATATCTTTGGAAAAAATGTCTATTCAAGTTCTTTGCGTATTTTTTTTAAAGATTTTATTTATTTATTTGACAGAGAGACACAGCAAGAGAGGGAACACAAGCAGGAGGAGTGGGAGAAGGAGAAGCAGGCTTCCCACCAAGCAGGGAGCCCCAATGCGGGCCTCGATCCCAGGACCCTGGGATCATGACCTGAGCCGAAGGCAGACGCTTAACGACTGAGCCACCCAGGCACCCCAAGTTCTTTGCCTATTTTTAAATTGGGTTGGTTTTTTGCTGTGAGTTGTAGGAGTTATTTATGTATTCTGGATATTAACCTTTTATCAATATATCATTTGCAAGTATATTCTCCCATTCTTGGGTTGTCTTTTCATTCTGTTGATAGTGTCCCTTCAGGCACAAAAGTTTTAAATTTTGATAAAGCCCAAATTACCTATTTTTTCATCTTGTTGCTTTGCTTTGGGTGTCATATCCAACAGATCACTCATAATTTTTAATTGTGTTTTATCTGAATTTTTATTTCATGAATGCCTACCCCAATAGACTATGCATTATACAAAGGCAGAAACCTGTTTCGCTCACCATCCTATTGATGACTAGCAGGCGTTCCAATATATGTATTTGTAATCTGATGAATGCGTATCTTCTGATGTTTTTAATTTGTAATATAGCATGGTACCCTATTAGCTTGCACATTTATAAGAAAAATATTGACAAATGTGATTTGTGTGCTATTTAATTATCTTTAGCTTGAAAAGTCACACTAGGTGCATACATTTAAATCAAACCACAAGTTTCAAGAAGTGTTGGGGAAAAAATTAAGCACAACAGAAATCATATCAGAGGCTTATTTTAAAAACATTTTCCCCCAAACCTTTATAGATCAAATAGGAAATGACTAAAAACACATCTCCCGGGTGTAGCCCATCCATTTCAGACATGAGGTGACCTAATTATGTATTTCTTCATTCTTCGTTGGCAGTTTTTCAAAAGTGGTGTAGACCTGCCTCCTAGCTTCAGAGACAGCCCGGAATAAAGTGTTAAAAGAGCCTCCCTTTCCTTTCTGATTTGGTAAGCTTTCAGGAGAAAGTTAAAAAGCATTTTCTGCCTCTTGGATCAAGCAAACCCAGAAAGGGTTCTCCAATTCTTTGACTTATTTGCCTCCGGGATTTAAAACTGAATGGGGCTTGTATTGTCAGCTGCGAAACAGCAGGGGGAGCTCATGAGGTTTTTAAGTCAACTATTACCAGCCACTGCCCCCCCTCCAAAAAAACATCATCACAGTAAGTATAAACTGAACAGTACCAAGGTCAAACCCAAAGGAGAAAAGGAAGCAACAAAAATAAAAGTCTCCTAATGAGAGGTGAAAATGGCCCAAATCAATTTCATAATAAAAGACTGATACAAACCAACACTTAATCCAGGCCCACAAATCCAACTATCCTTACTTAACCATAATAAGCCAATGTACCCCTAGTGCCCAAGACTCCATCACTGCCCCAAACCCTTAATCATCTTTCTCATGTGTCAAAATTAAGTGGCTAGGCAGCCGGCTTAAAAACGATTATGCTTAAATTGTCTAAATATGTTTTTTAAATATTCAGTGAATTTCTCTTTTGGGGAGCAGCTTCTATTGTGTAAAAAAAAAAAAAAGAAAAAGAAAAAGTGGGTTGTAAACAACAGAACTGTGAAAGACTATATGAAATACAGCCCGTATTCACTGTAAAGAGTGAGGGGAACCAGAAGCTACATAGTGAGCTTTAGAGTTGGGATTAGAGTCACTCCCTGTGAGGACAGGAATGGTGTTGACAGATATGAACAGTGGAGCATTTGTTATTTGAGGAGAAATCCTAACAAGTGACACTGGTACTCGCTGCCATGCTGTCCTTTGAACCTCAGCCTGGGAGACCAGAATCAATGGTTAGTCATGAGCAGCTTTCATCCTGAGGCCTAACAGCAAATGGAGCTGGGAAGCCTGGACAAGAGTAGACAGAGGCTCAGGCCACTCACAGGCCTCACCAGGACTAGGTAGGGATGTGATGTCTACTTTTGCTCGTACTCTATTGACAAGTATGTCTGCATCACAGCTGAGTATCTTGGAACACATCTTAAGTAGCTGTCACCTCTTCTAGGGGGGCTAATTTTGGCACTGGGAAAATGGACAGATCTTGGTGAGTGACCAGAATGTCTTACAAACTCCATGAAGTTCAGAGTCTTGTCTTGGTTTGTGATCAGTGTTTCCCAAAGAGTACAGATCTCTCCTCGTGTTACTTCAGGATGCATATCAAACCTTTAAATAAAATGCTGTGAGTTGTAATTGTACTGGGACAATGAGAGATCTAATTTTGAAATCAACTAGGATAAATGTATGTGTAGAAATATAGCCCAGCTCAGTTTTAGGCTACTGAGGGTTTACAGAAAAGCAAGCTGTTTATAATAAAGTTGATGCTTTCAATAAACTCCATCAAATGAAAGCATGCACGAATCATGCATAATTATGAATTATGACAATTTAATTTTCTTAAAAAGATCATTAACCGTTCTCCAAAACTAGATTAGAATTTATTCTTGGGTGAAAATATACATTCAGAAAGGAAATGAAACCATAGGGAAAAAGGTAAGTGCAACAGTGTGACCTTAAAAAAGAGCCTCTTTAAACAATATGATAAAGCTTCTTACCTCTTTAAAATAATGTATGTGTTTTCCTGCACGAGGCACCCGAGGTTTGCTTCATCTAAATCTTCAAATCCTTCTTCTATGATAGTGTTTGGAAACCCAGTTTTTAATTATCTTAAATAACTTTTGGAAGAAAAAAGAAAAGAATAAAGGAAGCTTTGTTTTCTAAATACTAATTTAATTCAACTGCCACAAGAGGAAACTCAGAACTAAAGAACTAAATTCCAATTTTTATTTAGGTTACATAAAACATTAAAATCCACCCGAAACTTCCAATTATAGTTATCTTGAGGAATCACACAGAAACACCACAAAAAGTCCCTTGGTGACAGAAATTCACTTCACAGCAGCATATACAAGATCAATAAAACAAGTAGTAAACTCATAAGAAGGAAAAGCAGTCCTTGAATTTACAAGTTTAATGAGCCCCACACTTACCAGGTAGACCGCTGTCTCCTGCCATACAGCTCAGTGACTGGCAATGTATCTGATCAAGACGGCCTCTGGCAGGCTTTTCTCGTATGCTAAGTACTGACTATTCCAACCACCTGTTGAATAACAAACCCAATGGTTATCCCAGTTATTGTTTCCCTCATTTCTGACCACCCTACACATAGATGAGAAGGCTATACAGAGTGATCCCTCCACTGGTCAGGCAGGACAGGTCCATGGACATGCGTACCACTCCCTTGTCACTAGGGAAATGAGATCCAGAAGAGGACCTCTACGTTCAGATGAGAATGGAGGTGAAGCTGGCCTCCAGAAGGAGCTTAGGATCTTTCCCACTCATCCCCTGCTTTGTTCCACAGTAGGGATGGGTCAGGACATTGCCTTTCACTCCTCCTCACAAGGCCAAGAACATTTTATTGTTTGCTTTAAGAGTGAATGAGATATCCATAAAAGAGTGAATGAGATATTCCTTCTGTTGAGTTCCTTCTGTAAGTTTTGTCTGAATGGGTGTTCACTGACTATGACAGATGTTGAGGTGTTGGGATCTGACTAAGGAATGCTATGAGAAAATAAGAATATCCTAACCCTGCTTCAGACCACCCATTTTCAAGGGATTCTGAGGGAGCAGTAGACAAAGATGATGAGACACGGCAAATAAACACTTCTAACAAGCAAAAAATTCTACCCTCACCACTAAACAGAGCTTGAGTGAGCAAGACTGAACTTGAAGAATTTCCTACCCCGGGTTTGATCAGTATAAACAGCAGAACCAAAGTAGGTTGTAAAAACAGTCCAACCTGCTTTCGTTGGGGCTCATACCCAAGTGCCACATCTATATTCTGGAGTACGAAGCCAGAACACATGGGGCCATTTCCAAAGAAGCAGAGTAAAGAGGGAATGACACTGAAGAAGTATAAAAGAGGCTGGACTGGAGGTGCCTGGGTGGCTGAGTCTGTCAAGCATCTGCCTTCGGCTCAGGTCATGATCCCAGGGTCCTGAGATCAAGCTCCGCATCAGGCTCTCCACTCAGCGGGGAGTCTGCTTCTCTCCCTGTGCATGTGCTCTCTCTCTCCACCTTATTCCATAAATTAGAAATGTTCATCACTTTCCAAATAAGAAAGAACTCCAGCTGCTGTTATGGCTTAGTGTGTGATGTGTTTGTAGCAGTTCTGCCGTTCCAGAGGCATCTGTCCACTGCAGTCTTCTTTCTGGGAGTGAGAACTCTTCTGGTTTTATCGTAAATTGCTCTTCACAAAGCTCAGAAACATCCACTGGAGATTTCTCATCGAAATGACTGGATATCCCTCCCCTGAAAAAAAAAGATACAACCCTTTCTCCTTAGTAATATACAATGCTGATTGCCCCAATGTTCCCAGCATTAACTGTGGGAAAACAATAAACATTGAACACCAACTCATGATGCAATCATTTTGAAGGTATATTTTCTCTTCGCTGTTAACATCCCCAGATATGGATCTTTTAGAGGATGAAATTTTTTAAAAACAGTTTCAGAGATGACACAGACTGATTCATGACTTCAGTGCCCGCTGCTTTGAAGGTTTATATGAGCTGGAAAACTGTCACTGCACAAAATGTCACTGTGGTCAGTGTTCATCCTCCTGTGCGTTACGCACACCAGTGTGCTCTTCCAGAGCTTTCTGAGCTCAGGGGTTTCACTGAAAAGGTATCCTGACTTCATCTGGAGCCAAGATTATTTACCTTTTTAGGATTCAGATGATGGAACTGAATTCTTGAAGGGCTCTAACAGTTCAGCCTAGGTAATCTGCCCTTCTGGAAGATTGAGAAATGCACCCAAATATATCAAAATCCATTCTTAAAACTGTACCACATAAAAGGAAATATATAAGGAGATTATAAAACTTGTGCAGATTTCCACATGAGCTGTGGAGGCTACATTTTCAAATTTTCATACAGTGGTACAATTTTCATTAACATCTTCCTTAAGTACTCAAGAGACTCACTGTCACTAAAAAGTAACAACTGTAAGACCCCACATAACATAGCAAGGTTTATTCCATGGTCCAGGAGAAAGGAGAAGAAAAATTACAAAGAAGGGCGCCTGGCTGGTTCAGTTGGTAGAGTATGTGACTTTTGATCTTAGGGTTGTGAGTTCGAGCCCCACGCTGGGTATAGAGATTACTTAATAGAAAATCTTTAAAAAAAAAATTACAATGAAAATCTTGAAAATCCCCAGGTCTTGACACTTAAAAATCATGGAAAGCTTTTTCAGAAATGTTGAAGGACACTGAACAATTGATTTAAAGAGTCTGAATTTTTCAATAAATCAAAATTTGGTCCCCATTAATTAAAGGCTATTATTTGCCCCCTCGGGAGGGGAGAGAATGACCGGTGAGTGGGCAGTGGTGACCCCAGGTGAGGGGGCCTCAGTTACAGGCAGTTAAGGCCCAGCCCAGACATGGCGCTCACAGAGACTTGTGAATTAGACAGGACTCCTGCCTCTGGGCCCACAGCCTAAACGGAATGTGCAGCCTGAATATGAGGAACTGGCCGCAACCTTCTGGCCATTGAAAAAGAAAAGAAAGGGCACCTGGGTGGCTCAGTCATTAAGCGTCTGCCTTTGGCTCAGGTCATGATCCCAGGGTCCTGGGATCGAGCCCCACATCAGGCTCCCTGCTAGGCGGGAAGCCTGCTTCTCCCTCTCCTGCTCCCCTTGCTTGTGTTCCTGCTCTCGTTATGTCTCTCTCTGTAAAATAAATAAATAAAATATTTAAAAAAGAGAAAAAGCAGCCCCCCTCCCAATCCCCACCTCCCTGGTGAAGGCCAGCATGTTTCCCAAAAGACCCTGTAACAAACAGCCTGGGCATCGGAGTGGGTGGGCGCCGAGGCCCGGTGCTCTCTCTGACGGGGCGCCTAGCGGGGCTAAGGGGCCTGGGAGACCAGACATACGCACACCCAAGTGCATGGGTAGAGAAGCCACGAAAACACAGTACCCCCTAACGAGCGGCTTTTGCACGTGGGTGAAGGAAGCTAGCGACAGAAATCTTCCAGGCTTTTGTGTGGGGAAAGGGCAGGCACTGTCCATCCTTTTTTGGGGGGTGCTACAAAGAAGGACTTTCGGAGTCTTCACGAGAGACGTGGATTTTAAGGGCAACCTTGGGTCATACAGAACTAATCAAGCGAAAACAATAAGAAAATGAGCCTGACGGTCAGCAAGTATCTGAGGACTTTATCAAAAAGAATTAGAAATGGACAGATTCACTGGGAGCTGCAAAGGATCAAATCTGCAAGGTGGCATTGTGTGGTCTGGATTAAATTATGTATTCATTGTTAATTTATTTATTTATGTATGTGCAAATGATCTTGCTGCTGCAGGTGCTAAGGGGCCTCTGAAAAGGCTGGGTTTTTCGATCCAGGCCTAGAATATTGGTCCATTTAACTCATTCTTTCCTTAAGGCGATCAGCACTGACTTTTATCTAAGGAGATAGAGGAGGAAAAACCATATGTGTGCAGGGAATGATGCAGGACTTGAGCAGCCCTGAGGACCCAAGAATTTCAGCTCCATTCAAGATTCTGGGGAAGGCTCCATGCAGTTTAATGTCCGAGAGATTAGCAAATGAATGCTTATGTCAATATGCGAAAAATCCCTGTTAGTTTAAACAGATAAAAAGCCTGTGGGGAAACCCCAGAAAATGCAGGCTCTTTTTCTTTCCCTTTTAGTTAATTTAATTTTTAAAAGAGGGCACAGCACTTCTGGAGTTCTATGGAAACCCACAGAAGTCACAAAAAATAAAAAAGGTCTAGTGGATGCTTGATCTTGTACATGCTTGAAATAGTCTGCGTGCCTACTGGAAGAAACAAGGAGATTCTATCAGCCATTCTTTGTACCGCGTTCATTATTCAGTAATGTCCTGCCCAAACTGAAAAGCAGAGAATCCATCTTTACCTCTTACACATGCCTCCAGAACGAAAACAAGTAATTACTCTGTAGGTATAGCGACAGTTTATAGGGGAACCGGAGGGTGTAATCAATAGGGACATTACTTTCTCTAAGTTTAGGCAAATAATGATGAAAAAAAAATGGTCACCCTGTGTTCCTGCTGACCCAGCACAGTGGGGACACTGTGTGGACATGACCTTTGGAGGAAGAGCATACAGGAGCTCAGCGTGGGGGACTCAGACAAGAAGCCGGACCTACTGAAGCCAGCGACCTCATGCCAGTGAGTCCTCCTTAGGGAGAAAAGCCCGCTTACTTTGTGAAAGAGATCTATGACAGCCAAAGATCCCTGAGGGAGAATCCTTGTACTAGGTCAGCAAGGGATGCTAACCAAATGATGGGACTCGGGAAACACTGCCTTTCAGAATATATAGCTGTCTCTCGAGGTGAATTAGAAACCTCTCTTGAGCTATAAAGAGGAGGCCGGGGGTGGGGGGGGGCGGGGGGGAGGGGGGTTGGAAGAAAAGCAGAAAAAAAAAGAAAAACCAAAGGAAATCTCTTTATTTATTTTTTTTAAAAGATTTATTCAAGAGAGAGCTAGCAAGCATAGGAGCACAAGGGTTGGGGGGGAGAGGCAGAGGGAGAAGCAGACTCCCACTGAGCAGGGAGCCCTATGCGGGCACCATCCCAAGGGTCCTGGGATCATGACCTGAGCCGAAGGCAGACACTTAACCAACTGAGCCACCCAGGTGCCCCGGAAATACCTTTAAATACAGATTTTGTTTTACATATTCAGTCGTTCTTGGTCCCTAAAATATAACAGGTTAGTACCCAACAAACTATTAAGTTCTAAAGGAGAAAAGGAACATTACAGAGGACTTTTCCACATTGCAAGTTAATTTATTCTCCACTATTTTGCAAGTTATAGGTATTTTAATGCTAAATGCCAAACTGCCTCAAGAATAAAAACTTCAAAATAATTTCTCCCCTCATAAACTTCTTAGACTTACCAGACAATAAAGGGATAGTCAGCCTAAAACCAATAATGGTTATAATTCAAAGCCTCACAAAACTATGAATTCCTTAGATATATTTTCAACTTCCGAATATCATAATTCATTTTTTTTTTA